>NC_072736.1:94137188-94454723 GCF_026930045.1 Uloborus diversus | reverse complement strand
TTCTTATGTCACTCTAAATAAAAGCCTGTAGTTTTTTCAAAATATTGACGGATCTTCCTTTTGAAATGGGTCAAAAAACGAAGGGAAAGAGAAATTATACGCCACGAAAGTCATCGTACACTCAAATATTTTCGAATAAATTCATGATTAAAATTATCATGTGTCTTTTTTTTATTTTTGCATTGTTTTGATCTTTAAAAGTCATTCGGCTTTAATTTTTTGTTTATTTATTTCTTAATATTACGCTTATTACTTTGAAATGGCTGGTATTCGTAAAAAACCATAAACACCATTCGAAATTTGAATTTTTTCCTCACAGTAGCGGTAAATTCGTTTGAAATGTCTCTAAATTAGTTAAATTATGCCAATATATTGTGAAGTGCTTGATAAAAAGCTTTAAAGAAAAGAATGGGACGGAAAACATGGTAAGAAAAGGTCAACCGGCAAAGTTGACAAAACGTGATTGGAGATTTACAGTTAAAAAATTTATGAAAAATACACATTTGGGTGCTGTAAAAGTTTCTGCAGAGTTAAATGAAAATTTGTACATTTAATTTCCACCTAAAATTGTTCGCCAAGTTCTCTGATTAGTTGGATTAAACGGGACCTCTTCCCGCAGAAATTTTCTTGGCCGTGCGAAAAACAGAAAGCTTACGCTTTTCGTCGCAAAATCAATGATAAATAAGCTCAAAACATTTTAGAATTACGTCTTACTTACAGATAAAATTGAAATCGACATTGTTGACTAAATTGTTGTATAATTGTAAATAGAAAAAAAAATGAGGAATTTAATCTGAAGAACTTAGTTGGATCATAGTATAATCAGGACGGTGAAGGTGTATCTTGTGTGAGGGTGCATATCAGCATCAGGACTTGGCAATTTCAAATTTTTTGATGAAATAATGAATCATGCTGTTCATTTAAATATTTTAAAAACCAATTTTAAACTCTTAGCCAAAAATTTGGTTATCGGAAACATATTTGTTTTTTATCAAGATAACGATAAGAAGCACACGGTTTTCAACGTTTGCGTCTAGTGCCTCAAAAATTGTCCTAAAGTTTAGAAACTATCCCTTAAATCTCCAGATTTAAGCTTATTGTAACATATTTAGATATATCTGGACGTCTAGATTTCGAAAATACTAATTTGAAACGAAAATAGTGCTAGAAACAGTAAGACTCGAAGTGTTACTCATAAATAACGCAAAAAAGTGAAAGAAAAAGCAATGAAATCTAATCCCAGACGTTTCGAAGGTGTTGTTGATACTGCATGATATTCTACTAAACAATAACTAAATAAAAACTTAGATTACTTAATAATATATAGACATTTTTTAAAGTGTACGAAGTCTTTTGTGACATAAAACTTCCGGCCCTTCTTGGTTTTATTGATTTTTAAAAAAATAAGTTTTAATATTGTTTAAAAAAATTTCATGTTGTTTTGTTGAAAATTGATCATAGATCTGATAATTAAATACCTATTCCGAAATATTAATTCTAACTAATGGATAGGGTCCTATTTCAATGAAAGTCGTAGGTGTACGAACATTTTTGGGAGCCACTGTAAATGCAACATACCGAGTTTTGGATTATGGATTATGGTCACCATAATAGTCACACTATGAAAGAGATTAAAACTGTGCTATAAACTTTTCCGACTGTTTACTTAATTTTCAAAATGAAATATGAATTTTCCATTCTGAAATAAAAAAAGTTTAAAATACGAAATTTCTTTCAATATTAAAAAAGAAAAGAATGGAGTGTAGACAATCTTTCAATACAAAAGAATTTTGACGTGCAGGCGTTTTCCTACTTTCCACACCTCTTCAATATCGTCTGCGGATATTGATTTTTGAAAGTTATTATTATTATTTTTTTAAAATATGGATCTTAGTCTTCATCGAACACCGTTTCTTTGTATTGTAACTTTTAGACATTGAATGATTGGAATAGTTTATTTTTCCACTTCTTTCCGTTTTCGTACTACTGAAAAGCTATCTATTACCACGAATGGTATGCGAGCATGTATTGATAATGAAGGAAATTGATATTTTTACGGAGATATCATTAAAACATTAAAAAAAGGAAGGTTTTATAATTAATTTGAATAAATATGCTACTTAATTTTATTTGAGTTTATATAGTAATGTGAGTTCGGATAAGTGTGTCCGCGGGGTAAGTGCGTGCACGGGGTAAGTGCGTCTACAGAGAATTTTGGCAATGCTGACCTACAAAGACTTCTGCCATGCCTTGAATATGTTGAGAGAATGTCTGGTGGTAATTCCTAATAAGTAGAGATTGTCACTGGTACTCATAGATAAAACGCAATCAGTGATAACTAAATGTATTGTGCAGAACTCTAATATGAAGATTGAGGAAGTTAGAGTTTTGTTTATTTTGTTGTCATATCAAACAACTGAAGTCAGCAAGTGTAAAATGTATTCTTTAGTAACAAGTTACTACTAACATAATGGCGTGTTTTAATTAAAACTGTAACCAGACTTTGTTTGTAAGAGGGGTCGCACTTTCCCTTTCTTTAAAGTTAGGCAGGATAATTGCGTTCCATATTGTGGGGAAAGTGCGATCCCATGATTTTGGCTTTAATTTTGCTTATAATTTCTATTTACAGTTCATTCTTTATTTACCCTTTTCTATAACTTCTAATAAATTTCAATTGTACATTCAATTTGGTAAATGGGGAGAACCTATGCTCGAATGAATGGATCAAGAGATATCATATTTGAAGGATAATCTATAAGCAACGTTAGTATTTAAAAACTGAAAAAATGAGTTGTCCATTAGATAATTTCAACGCAGCAGTTAGGTAATTTGCAGTTTCAAAATGAAATTTTGTAGACCATTTAAAAGCTAGGCGAGGTTCACTTCGTTTGATATAGTTACTGCAATTCTTCAGTTGGTAGAAAGAATACAGAGAGCTTAGATGAAGCAATGATTAGAGACAGAAATGAGTTTAAAAGCGATCAACGAGAAAGCTTTATGTCTGAAAAAAAAACAGAAAATATGAAGAAATTAAATATTTAGAAAATCAAGAAAGGAGATATCGACCATGTCTTTTGTAAATTGGGCAAATCAAAATATGTATAAGAGAGATCAAGTCAATCATAAAAATCATATTTATATACAAAAAGTATACATATAGTTTTCTAACGGAAAATTTACTTTAAACTTCCTTAATACAGTGTAACATTCATGCTCAATTCAATGTAAATATAAATGCGTGATGAAAATTTCCAAGGGTTGTACTTACCCCGACACCAACGGGAATGTGTGACCTTTAGAAGAAGTGTCTTAAAAGAGATCTTAAAGGTTCTGGTTGTGGTTTAAGTGCCATAATATATGCTTGAAAACCTTAAGAAAGGACCTGAAAATGAACCTTAAAAATTTAGTAAACTTACAAGATTTTTTAATAGACCACCATCTTTGAGAAACTGATCTTTGAAAATTAGGGTGCGCAGCACACTTACCCGAACTCACCTTATTCATTGAGTTTTAGCTTAAATTTGCTATAGATAAAACAAGAAATTTAAAGAAACAGTAAGACACTTATTTTAAAAATAAATTTCTAATACTTTCAGGAATTCAGGAAATAAGATTTTAAAAGGAAACAAAACAGATGTTTTTGCGTGAGAAGTTTTGGTACATGTAGGTTAATAAATTACTGACCTTTTTCATATCGCACATTTTTCGTCATGTGTATCAAATCCTGTTGGAAATACTTTTATCTCGCCTCTCCATCAAGTATAACATTTTTAGTTAATTATTCAGTATTATTTTACAAATCTAAATTCTTTCTTCCATAATAAAATGTGTCGAATGTATAACATTAGCATTTATTTTTTTTTTAAAGGTTAACTACTAGTTTAAAGTACAAAATGTTTTTTTAAAAAAAGAGAAAAGGATTGCTCTAATGAAAAAAAAATAAAGATAAATAAAAAAAAAAATAATTTGAATTCTGAAATTTTTAATTCAAATTATGTTTTTCGTAATCACGACAGGCTCCTAATTATTCGAGTTATTGTTTCTAGAAACGGCTCTGTCCCCCCAAACCTGCCCCTCTTCCTGGGTGGTTACGTTTGTACGGTTTTGTGTGTGTGTGTGTGTGTGTGTGCGCACGCAGGCGCGCGTGCGTGCATGTGTAGGTTTGTGTGTGTGCGTAGACCTGCGTGTATGCACTAAGGCGTGTATGTGTGTGAGCGTGCGTGTATGTAGGACATGGACGCCACTGACCAGGAGAAGCGGATTCCGGGGAACAGTGCTCAAGAGGAGGCAGAGACCCCTGGTTCAAGCTGGAAAAGGAGAACAAATGAGAACAAAGAACAATTGTGATTGCTCAAAAAAAACGAAAAAACAATTTAGGATATTATATATATATATATATATATATATATATATATATATATATATACAGCTTGAGTAAAAACTTTAAAGCCAGTAAAAAAAATTGAGAAAACTGAAAAATGAAATCGAAAGGATTTTAATATTATTGACTTATTAATTATTAATGTTCATTTGTAAGAAATAACGCAATGTGAAGTATGCAACTACCAGAAAAATAGTGATATATTCAAAGTTAGTATTTCAGCCTGGGTGCAAAATTTAAGGACGCTAGTATTTCTTAAAAACTACATGTACGTTTACTGTAATAAATATCACAGCAGTTAATAAGAATGTGGAAACCTTTCAACTTGTAACTTTTTCATTAATTTCTTCGAAGTTTTGGCGCTCTTTGTGAAGATGTCGAATGGTAAGATGTTATCTGGTCATAAATGAGGGCAGACTGAAGCTTTTTCTTCATCGCAGACGAGAGCTGTACTTTTGCTAAAAAATAAGAAGATCGAAGACTGCACTCAAAAATTTTTAAGATTGAAAGACAATTATTGTAAAAGGAACACTGGTGGAAGACCTGGAGCTTTGTCCTCAAGTTATGAAAGAAGAGTTTGCAAACTTTCATCAACTTTAAAGTACTCAACCGGGACTCAACTTATTCAGACGACAGGCTTAAATGTTTATTAAAAGACGATACATAACACAATTAGAAGGTGTGAAAGTTTTATTCGTGCAGTAAAACTGGCTAAGCCTCAGTTATTGAATCGGCACAAAATAGAGCGTTTGAACTTTAGCCAGAAAGTCATGACCTAGGATAACCAATGGATGAAAATAATTTTTTCTAATGAAAAGAAGTGGAATTTGAAAGTACCAGATGGATGGAAGTACTATTGGCATGATTTAAGAAAAGTAAAAGAAATATTTTCAAAGCACCAATTAGGTGGAGGCTCTGTCATAACTTTTGGGTGCTTTGTTTACTCTGGTATGCGATCCAATTGCGTTTGTTTCTGGTAAAATGAATTCAGAAGCAAAACAAAATGTCCTCGCAAGTCATCTTTTACTAATTGTTGAGTTTATTACTGGATAACATGGGAAATATCAGCAAGACAGTGCATCTCGCCATTCGAGTAACAGTACAAACAATTGTTTCAGGGTAAACAATGTTGAAACTTTGAAACGGCCAACTAAGTCTGGACTCCAGATCTCAAACCAATCGAGATCTTATTGGGCGACATAGCAAGACGAGTTTATGCAAATGGGAGACATTTTACCTCATCAACAGAGCTGAAATCCACTGTCGAGGATGAATGGTATAAAATAGATCCCGAACTTTGTCAAAAACACGTTTCACTTACGAAAACAAGAATATTTCAAGTAGTTTAAAGAAGTTGCTCCTACACAAGCTTCTAAATATTTCTATTTTTTTCTTCCTGTGCTTTTTTCTATGCTGGCTTTTAAGTTTTTACTCAGGCTCAAATGCTGATCCGTAATATTTTCTGATAATGAAATAATTACAAATGATTTTTTTGTCTTCCTTACTTGTATTTAAGGTTAATAATTATCAATCAAATTATGTTTTGATCCTCAGTTAAAGATGTGTCCAATTTCTCAAAAAATTTACTGGCCTTAAAGTTTTTACTCTGACTGTATACATATGTATAATTGTTCCTGTTTATCGACTGTTTTTAATCATTGGTACACTCCTGGATTATAATTGGACCAACCTCGAAAAGTGAAAACAACGTCCATTAAAGGAAAAATGCCCAGGATAGCCTCGAGGGACTTTAACCGGGATGAATGCCAATTCCCTGAGATATCTACAACTTCCAATTCTACAGAGGGTAGCCAAATTATTATACTCAAACAAACTTTTCTGTATTTCCATTGTTTCTTGTTACTGTTATATATTTTCATTATTTGAGCACATTTTAAAGTTTATTTTAAACATGAGTTTAACATAATAAACGTAATGTATCTACTTACCGATAATATAAGTAGGTTAAAAAACAATTGTTTAATATTTAGTAATTTCCCCTTTTGCTGTTATCACGGCATGGCATGTTTTTAATGCATAATATGGCTCCTTCATTTAACTAGTATTATGTATAAAATCGTTATTTTTTTCCTAAACCACACCCACAAGAACAAGCTTGTAACTTGAAATTTTAATGAACACTGACGTCTATTGAAATATTATTATTATTACTATTATTATTATTTATTTTTTTTTAACGAAGTGTTTCCAGATTAAACTTAAAACTTCAAAATAAACTATAAAATGTATTCCAATAATAAAACTATGTAACAACAATAAAAAACTATAAAAATACAGACAAGTTTGTTTGAAAACAATATTTTGTTCACCCTCTGTAATTTGACAGTTTATACAATGTGTACCTCTGTATGAAGACTTTTATAACCAAACTTTCATTCCCGAAAATGCAAATTCTGGCTGTGCTAGAGTCTGACGCAAAATTGAAAATCGTCAAAATTTTCTTAGAATTTTCTCGAAGGTAGCACACGCAGAAGTGTATTAACACTGTGGATAACGTTTTGTGATTTTTTTTAATTGCGAAAGCACTTGATTTGCCTCATGGGCCTCATTTATCGCAGATACTTGAGATTGGAGCTAAAAATTGAGTCAAAGAAACTATGGTAACAAATTTTAAAATGAATAAAACAATAAAATTATCATTAACAAAGCAATAAAGAAATGTACAGCGATACAAAGATGAAATATTACGTATAAATACATGAATTACAAAATATTTCGGTCACTTAATGTCAGCATCAATATCTCCCTGCACGCCAATATCGTCCGCAAAAATTTTCTTCGTTCAAAGAAGAGCAATTGAGTAGATGTGCTTGGTCCATATTTATATTTTCGTTGCATAAATGCTGTTGGAACTATTATATGTGCTAATGCGATGCAGGTGTTTAGCAAGGCTATCGTGACCAGTTTCCAAAGGAAATATTGCAACTGAAGCAGATCTTGGAGTCTGGACTTTTGAAAATTGTCTCTTTTCATTACTTTTTTAAAATTTCTTCATGAAATTTATTTCTGAAATTTTTCTTTGGGGTTTTTTTAATTATTCTTTTCATTGATTTGAATGGTACTTCGTGGTTATTTGATTGTAAAAATGATGTTTCTTTTTTAGCCAATTTATCGGCGCATTTCCAGGAATTCCAACATGGGATAGACTCTATTGTAAGATGATATAAAAATAATAATAATTATATTTACATCTGAAGTAGCTCTTTGATAACAAGTTTTCTTAATAAGTGAAATACTTCACAAACACTCTGCATTTTCTACTCACTAACATTTAAATAAATTGATAAATTTCAACTTATAATCAGGTTACGTCCCTTCACAACACTTTCCAATTTGTTCGCCTATGCATTCGTCTCATTACTTCTTTTCATAGCCAGTTCCATCTCAGCAACATCTAAAAGCAAGTTAATTCCCTCTGAATAACAACGTATTATAAATTAGCATATAAATCAAAAACGCAATAGCACTGAACTGTGTCGCCTTCTTAATAAGGTTGCTCTTCAGTACGTAAGTCAAAATTGATTCAGTGAAAGGGAATGAGTTTTGAAGTGATTAGAAAAATACCTAAAGTAAAGTGGTTCTTTTTGCTAAAATTATTGTTCGGAGTTTAAGAATTTTTTCCCCCTTGCTTACTTTAAAATGTTAATTTTAAAGAACTTTTAATAGATTTTTGAATGTTTCTACATGTTATAAACACGTTTTGAAAATTTTCTTTAAATTAAAACATCAGGTTGAGATTTTCTTTCGTGTATTCATCAATTTTTTTTAGCTTTATTTTTGTATGGATTCTGAATTTCCTATTAAAATATTTGGTAGTTTTAAATTACTAAACTATAGTGGCCATATATTTGAGATAAGAACTGGAACAGGCTTTGCTAAGAACTTATAAATATATTTTTTAATTTTTTTTATCAAAAGTGTCTTAAAAGCTAATAATCGTGTTGAGAAAGCAAGTAATATTTGAATCAATTTAAAGCATTACATTGAACATTTCAGATACTTTCAGAACACGGATGTTTGTTTGTCCCTTTTTTTAGGAAAATTCGAAGCTCGCGTTTTAGAACAGATTTCAAGATGCACATGATAACACTTATTTGGTTTAGAACACCTTTTTAACTTTTTTGAGAAAGCACCTTAAGAAAAATTTTTGAACATGGACACAGGCTTTTAATTTATAACAATATGTAGCTCTTCAGCAGTTTTAAAGAATATTTTTACTGCTTCTGCGGAATACTCCTTCAACTTCTAGTACACTTTAACTATAATAGGATTTCTCAATTGGATACTATTAGAAATTTTGTTGAAATGAATCGTTGTCTCTTGATTTCGCAAATGCCGTTTTGCGACATTTGCGACATCAACAGACAACGATGACGCAAAAACCCACCGTCAAAGGATATATTTTCTTGGCCTTAAACCGGCAATTGCTTTGCGAAGGGATACTGCTTGCTGACGAGCACAGCACACACATGTGTAACTAACACTAGAATTACGGAAATGGTCATTTTGACCCTAAGCAAACTTTTTTTGCTAACTGCTCCGCTGTATATTCATAAAAAAAGCATAATCCTCCCTTCACTTTTCCTAAATCTCGTGCTATGTAGTAATGTAAAGTTTTCAAGAAGAATATATTTTTTTTTCAAACTCAAACTAAAGGAGAAAGTGCCATTTTGACCCTTTTGAGAAAGAAAGAAATGAAAATAAATTTACTGATGTTGAATCAGACCGTCACTTAAAACCGTTGCAAGGATTTAAAGCATTCAAAACGTTTTTTATGTGAAAAGGAGCATTAGCCGCTAGTTTCTGAAAAGCAACTGAAACAGCGCTGGTTATTTTAAGGGAATTTTAAACTTAAAAACTTTTTTATGCATTCATAAAATCTCTACGTACCTTAAATAAACTGCATTTATTATACAGGGTGAGGCGAAAAAATCCGGACAAATTTTTCAAGTAACTTCGTTAAAAATAAATAAACAAAATACAACAAATCATTACATGAGTAGACCTTTAACCATCCAAAAAATTTAATTGATTTCAAACTGCCCACCTTTTGCAGTGATACAGAGGTGCAACTGCTTATTGAAATTTTCAGCCAAAAGCCGCACGTCTTTTACCTTTAATCAATCCTATTCCCTCTAAAGCAATTGGTTTAGAGAGTTCAAACTTTTTTGTAATTTAGGGCAGCCCTTTGACTCTAAAATAGACCATGCAGTGGCCAAATGGGATAGTGGTCTAGCAAGTGGAGTTCACTCTACAAATCATATCATGTGAAAAACGATGCACCTTGCACCACTGTTGTCTTTTTGGTCATATGAACTGGTGTGTAGTCTAAATGAAATTTCCAATCTACATTGCTGAATTGATCTTAGGCCTACAGAAGTACAACTGCTTCTAAAAGGTCCTTCTGGTACACTTTTTGATTCATTTTATGACCCTCATCCACAAAAACCAGAGGTTTTTTTGTCTCTTGTGCGGTAATTATTAAAAACAAGGCTTACTTAGGATTTTGGCGATGTTTAACATTTTTTAAGGTGCTTCGGGTGTCTACAGAGTAAATCCTATCGTTTTGGGGAGTTCGTTGAACTGTAAATCAGTTAAAGTTATCTCTTCCAGCACGGACTTGCGGTCCGTCTCAAATGTTTCTGCCATCTTTGAAGTCATACATTATTTTTTTTTTTTTTTTTTTTGCCGCAAAAGGCCGAACTTTTTGGAACTCATAGAGCTTCTGTCCGAGCTCTTTTTTTGCTTTTAGTCTCACTTATCAGTCACAAATTTCCATCTCAAGAACAACTTCTCTTCAGGAAACCCAAGAATTTTGTTGAACTCGCTTTTGGATGACCTGACGATTAACGGAAATGTTCACTTCTCGTTTGTGTGCACTTCCTGGACGTCGAAGACCATTTTCAAGCCATTTGATGAGGAATACTGCATCAAATACTGTTTCCCAAAGCACAACAAGCAAACAAACTGTCGTTCTCCTAAGTTAAACAGCTTTAAAAAAGACGATCTTTTGCTTGACGTTGTAAAAATGAAAGTAAAAAAACATAAACTAGGAAATGTATTGTAAATTATTTTCTAATAAAGTGAGAGATCAAAAAAATAAATAAATAAATAAATAAGCAAATAAAAATAAATCAATAAATAAATAAAGACGCTCTTTAAAAAGAAAGTAGTTTACTTCCATTCGGTGATGCAAACATTGTCCGAGGTTTTTTTTCGCCGCACCCTGTAAATCTGTGTATTTTAAACTATTTTTTACAAATACATGCCATTATGAAAATAACTATGCCGATTTCTTCTCGGGGGTTAAAATTACCCCGCCGTAGTTTTAGGTATACGAAGACCGGCGTAATTCTAATGTCAAAGAAATCTGTTGAGTTTATATTTCTACGTAAGAAAGCAACAATTTCAAAAGTGTGCCCATAATTGTTCCCAATCCGTTCTCAAATGTTTCGCTAATCCATTCTCAAATGTGTTCCCAAGTTTAAATTTTACAAATATCGTGAGCGGGACATTTTCGAAACAAATTTGGAACTCATTCCAGTGCACTTTTGTTTTTACAAAGCACATTCGGAAAACATTTTGGTTCAAACTCAGGTAACTGGAACACTGTTTCTCAATGTTCTAAATGTATTCCCAATTTATACTTCTAAAATCTTTGTTAGTAAGTGAGAGAATAACCTTTATATATTCAAGTCGAATTTCTCGCCTTTGTTTTAACATGTATCGTTTTTGTTAAATGGAACAGAACTTGTTTTATACAAGTTAATAATGATTTGAAACTATTTCACCACGCATTTATAACGGGGAGAAAGTTACAAAATTGTATAATTCAATTTACGTTCCTAGAACAATGATTAGCAGATCTCGCAGCTAAAACATCACGGTCATTAGCATACTTTTTTAACGTTTCTTTAATTTATGTAAGAGTTCCTTTTTGGAAAGAATTTTACTAAAGCATTTTATGACTCTCTATTTGGATTTCAAAATGGCACGCTGGAAATAAATATCGTACTTTATTTGTACATGCTCTTCATCTTTGATAATTAGTGGGAAAGAGCTTTAGAGCTACAGAATTGCTACTTTAATGACTGCATTGAATGTTTAGTGTGTTTGTAGTTTACATCAAAAGTACATAAGGTTTTGCATTTTGATTTTTTTTATGGATTGTTCTTCAACGCTTGACATCTTTTAGTCAGGTACAGCACTTTTTTTTTTTTTTGATGATTCGAAATAACTTTTAATGAAAAGAAAGGTGTTTCGTTAAAACTAACGAGAGACATTTAAAAAAAAAATCATCACAAACAATGTGATGTAAGTTGAAAAAACAAAAGGCAGTTAAGTTTTAATGAATTTTCCGAGACATGTTTGAGGAGAAATATTTCTGAGACATAGAATAATACGTTGTCGAAGAAACATTTTATCTCAATATTTTTTTGAAGTAAAAGTGGTGTGGAATGATAAAAGGAATTATAGATTACATCCCCCCCCCCCCCGTCAAAAAAAACTTTCATTAAAATAAATGTCCGATCAGGTAGTGGATTTTTAAACTGTACTCCACTAAATCTGGATTACGTAGAAGTGATTGATTATTTAAATGAAATGAAGTAGTTATTTATGCTTACCCCCACTGTTGAAAAAATTGTAGAAATGGTTGCATCTTTTCTTTAGAAGTTCTGTAATAATAATAAAGAAATTATTTGTCTTCAGACACTTCACAGACAATTTGTTTACACAAGTCCCCGATAGACCATTCTTTTTAAAGTGTTGAACTATATAATTCCACTTTCTGCAAAACTAACGATTTTTCTTTCAGTATAATTGAACTTTATTTCAAAAACCAGTCATTGTGATAAACTCTAAAATTTCCAATTTTTTATAAGAATTACAAACAATTTTTTAAACTAAAAGAAACATTTAGGTATATTTCTTTCAATAAACAATGTTGTATCATCATTGAATCATTAAGTATAGTTTAAATATAAATGTTGCCGTTTGACTGGTTTTTGAAATGATTCAATTATACAACGTCGATTGGTTAATAGCAATTTGTAGAAAATTAGAGCCATGCAGGTTTTCTTCTCACCCCTTAATGCACTTTAAGAAATTGTGGGAAGTCCAATGACGCACGGGGCGGAAAAGCTATTATATCAGTTTTGCCCTTTTTATTAAAAAAAAATCATTGGCAACACTTAACACAAATCTGTGTATATTCCAACGAAGTAACTCTTTGGAAATTGCTCTTGAAAGAAGATTTTAAGTCGATGAAATGTTTCGTCCTGCGCTGTAATAAAATACCAAAATGTCCCAGATTATTTTGCAGCAACGTTCCAGGATTTTATGATTTTGCACCAGTTTCCCGTAAAAATTTTTACTAAGTTGCACATGTAGCTTTTTAGGGAAACATATTTTTATTAGTAAGTGAAGAGTTATACCTTAGCTCAGCTACGACCCGTTCATAATGACTGAGCCCTGAAGGTTCAAGTGCTGCCTCTTGAAACTGAATCTTTTCAAAAATTGCTGGTTATTGTAAACGGTTCGGTACATGCTTTCAACTCTGCCTCAGCTTTGGCCGTATTTGCTGTTATTCTTCAGGTAAATCAGTAAGGTGTTATGCTATTACCTTAAACATATCTCCGTTTTCTTGAAATTTGTTTCTGATTTATACCAAAATCGTGCTATGAGTTTATTGGGAAGGTTTCTGGCTAAGAAGAAAAGAAAACCTCTTGTGTACTGCTTGGTACTGGCAGAAATTAAGTTCATTAGTAGCTTATTATTTCCAGAATTGTTTCTGAAGTATTTTACACTGAATTTTATGGAATGTAATGAATCATAGAAATATAAGCATTTCGCTCCAATTGGAAGTAACTTTGAACCACGATTATTACCGAAACTTTTTGAGCGAAGTCGATTTCTTAAAAGATTGTTTAGTAAATGTTTGAAAATCTGTAAGTGATTCTACCTCTTTTAAATGCTATTAATTTGGAAAGCAATCAAATCAAAAAATAAATTATTTTTTAATCCGTTATTCTGTTCAAAAATAAGGAACAAACATAAATTTAAATTCGTCCATGTACGAGGGCTGTTCAATAAGTAATAAGATTAAATTTATAAAAAATAGAGAACATGTTTAATCGTCATAATTTACATGGTTTTTTTAAGAATAACTTCTGCGGGACTAAATGAAATTATTAAAAATTTCTTTCCACGTCTTAAAAACCTGTGAACTTTAAATTTGTGAGAGCTATTTCAAAGCCACCTCCGAAGAGTTTAGACATGTTTTGTTGCTTTCAATATGTTTGCCTCGTAATTGTTTCTTAAATTGAGGAAACAGCTAGAACTCACTGATGTAAAAAAATTCTGAAATTCCACTTGATAATAATATCAGCATTTTTAATCATTGTCTTTGTGATGGACGTTGAAGGCTGTTCCCTCACATTCAATATCTTCCATATTTTGTCGATTTTCCTTAAAAGCTTTATGCCAGCAAGAAGTACTGACTCTAAACATTGCTTCATCGTTAAAACTTCACGTATCATCTCCGATGCTGATTTTTGCAGACGAAAGCAAACTTTAATTGCATTTGTTCCAACGACGCTTCCATTTTGACAACTGGCTACGTCTTGTAGACGAACACCAACCATTCAATTTCAATTCAAACACGTGGTACTCAGGAACATGAGTCTGTACGCGCCAACTATCAGTAGGTTTTGTTAATACAGACAACAGGCATTTTTCATCCACAGAAATCAACATTCCGATGAGTGGTTTTGCCGCAGTAAAATAAGTCTTATTTCTTGTAGGCGCCCGCCAAGAGTCTTTAATTCAACCACGTGATACTCAGGAACATGAATCTGTACGCATCAACTATTGGTAGGTTTTGTTAATACTGACAACAGACATTTCTCGTGCCACAGGAATCAACATTCCGATGAGTGGTTTCGTCGTAGTAAAATTAGTCTTATTACTGCCTACGTATAAACCTAACTGCATAACCTAATGCAGATTGAAGGGGATGATATTGTGTTTCATTAAACTTGTATTGCATTTTCTGACTTATTAATAAATTTGTTGTTTGATGTAATGGTAACATAATGTAATAAATCATAGCGAGTAGTTATTCTGTAAATATGATCACGTTTAAACTCAGAGTTAAAGTTTCTGAGATCCTATTGATAGCCATTTTTACTTTCTTCTATATCTAATATATAGAAGAAAGTATTGGATTCGTGCAAATTTTCGAATTTCGAATTTTGACGGATTCGAACGTTTTGAGGTGTGCTGAGTCCATTTCAACTATTTTTGGAAAATGTCTCTGTGTGTGTGTGTGTGTGTGTGTCCGTGTGTGTGTGTCTGTGTGTGGGTGTCCGTGTGTGGGTGTCCGTGTGTGGGTGTCCGTGTGTCAAGTCTGTGTGTGACCAGTTTTTGTGGTCACTCTACAGTAAAAACTACCGCATGAAATCGAACGAAATTTGGTACACATATGTGCCCCTATGTGAACTTGTGCCCATTGGTTTTTGGCAATCACCCGTTCTTTTTTCCCATTGTGAGTGCCCTATCTCAAGAAGTAATGCTACGTTCTGGTTGAAATTTTTATTATGTGTTTATCCATATGTAAACAGGCTTTGGTTCAATTTTGACGCCAATCGCTCCAAAAGGTGTTGATTTTTTTTTTTTTTTTTTTTTTTTTTTTTTTTTTGCGAATAAAAATAGCTTTATTAATGCAACAATAAGAAAGATAAATCGTAATGGATTGTAGGCTGCGTATTTCTCGTGATTTTAATTGTATGGAAATGATCGGAAATATTATCTCAATGATTTAAAAGTTTTAAATGTTGCCATCTTATGTTTGTTAAAAAATAAAATATTTGTAATTAATTCAAGTAAGGCTTTTAAAATAACTTTCAATTTTCGTTCTTTGTTTTGCTTTTGCAATAATTCAGACATTGGGATGGTCGTCAAGTTTTTGCATGTGTAATTTTGTGTTTGTTGGGAATATTGCTTCCTCGTCAAGCATTGGGAGGGATCAGGAAAAAAAATATATAGAAGAAAGTTTCGCGATGACCACAACATACTAGTTTATTAAAAAACATTTTTTGTTCAGAATTTTCGATAGATCGAAGCCAGTTCGGTACCGATCACTTTGATAGAACCAGGTTCTACTGCACCAAATGTATTTAACGCCATGTTATAAATCATACTTTAAGCCATAAAGTTAATTCATGTTTAACGGCTTTCAATGTAACGCCCCACTTTTCACAGAAACATATTTCCGTTCTTTGTTAATGACTCATTATGGTTAATCGCATTCCCGAGACATCTTTTCTCACACAGGAATAAATTAGATTTATGTTAGGAAGCCTTGTTCCTTAACGTTTCTAAAGGAGTAGAACATGCTGTCCGTTACGTTTCATTCGAATTATAATTTTCTAATTTTAAATTCTGTTGGAAAGTTGAAACTTGACTTGCAGCTACAAGTATCGACAAAGTTTTACATTTTCCTACACATATTTCGTTTTTTTCTGTTTAGCTACAAATAATTTACTTACACTAAACAAAAATTTTAACCCATATTGGACTGCTGTCCTATAAATAGGACAGCTGAAATAAACAAGTATAAATCACAAATAAATAGACCGATTTTTATAAACTTTGTCACATACTTTTTTTGACGTAGATGTGTATAATATACAAGTAAAAGTTTGACAAATAAATTTAATTTAAATTGGGAAATAACCATAAAACTTAGAACTTAATAAACATATGTTATTTTATGATTAATTAAAAATTATACATTCATTTTAAAAATAAATTTATGAATTTATTTTTGGAGTAGAAGAACAGTGCTTTTGCTATAAATAATAAAATTCAAGGAAACAATTATATTTTATAGGTTTATTTAGCGAAATATTCGGGTGTCCTAAAAACAAGACAACAGTCCAATACCAACCCTTATTTTTTTCTGTTTCACATTCCTACAAAAATAGTCGTGAAACAAGCTGTATTCATACAATAACAAACCAAGATCAAATGGGTGGAGTTTTAGGGGGTGGAAGGTGGAAGGGTGTCCAATTGATTGACAGAAGCTTCCCCTTTCCCCACTAAGTAATATTTTGGTATGTACAAGATATGTAAAGATTTGCATTCCTTGAAACGAAATCTTTTGTATGTGTACACCTGTTCTCTTTAGGGAAACCATTCTGAAATTTAGGATTCCTTTAAGAGCGGAGTATCATTTACTTTTTGACTCGCTTTGCAGTGCAGGGTGTTTCTTAGATGATATGTGAAATAATGAGATTTTTATAAAATGACGAAAAAATTTCTGACAGTTGAGGAAGCTCTTGATTATATAAATTCTCTCTCTTGATGATGAAATTGATGAACTAGAAGTGATTATTATTCCTCCCGAACCTGATTTAGTTAGTGACGAATATGAAATAGACGACTCTTTCACAAATTGTCATACACCAGCATTGACTGACAAATCTGATGTATAAAGATGCTGCTGGAACTGTAGAAATTTTTACGAAAAACAAACCCGATGCGACTATTTTCGAAATGAAGGATGTGAAGTGGAAAAATTGTGAATCAAAATAACTTTTTCATATAATGGCTGAAGACATGATATCACACACCGTTAGAGAGACGAACTGATATGCTTCCCAAAAGAATGATCATTCTTTTCTGAGAGTGAATTCAAGCTGTTCCTAGTGTTATGTTTTATAGCGGTTATCAAAGTTTATCTCGTGAAAAAATGTATTGGGAAAATGCTCCAGATATATGCACAACATTAGTAATGCAAAATAAAAAAATCAAGAAAAAAATACAGTGACATCAAACATTTTCTTCATTTCAATGACAATTCCACAATCGACAAAGGAGATCGTTATTACAAAATTCGATCATTGTTTGAAAAACTCAATGTTGCTTTGCAGTAGTTTTGGAGTTTTTTTCAGAGAATCTAACAATTGATGAAAGAATGGTGGGTTATTTTGGTAAACATAGCTGTAAGATGTTCATGAAAAACAAGCCAGTAAAATTTGGATACAAATTATGGATGCTGACATCTTACGATGGCACTTTCAATGTCATTCTCTATCAAGGAGCTCATGAAAAATGTAACAAAACACTTTCTCAACGTGTTGTTTAAAATTTACTATTTTGTGAAAAATCCTGCATTTTACAAGGTATACATGGATAACTTTATAACCTCCCATGGGTTACTTGTTCGATTGAAACAAAGGGAATTTTGTGCAACTGGCACTATAAGAGACAAAAGGATGGCAGAATGTTCATTGAAGTCTGTGAAAGAGTTGTCTAAGACAGAAAGAGGTCTTCCGACGCAGCATTTCACTCTGCCAACAAAATTGCTGCTGTACGCTGGAATGATAATCGTGTCGTTTCTTTGATGAGCAATTTTGAAAATACAAAAGTAAAAAACAAAGTAGAACATCGGGTCAAGGAAGGCAGAAAAGAAGTCGATGTGCCATATTGTGTCACCACCTATAACAAATATAAAAATGGAATAGACCTTTTTGACAATTATGCTGAAGTTTATTTTGCTTCAATCCAAAGAAAAAAGTGGTATTGGCCACTTTTCTTGAACTGCTTTGAAACAGCTCTCGTTGCAGCCTGGAAACTTTCTAAATTATTTTGTACGAGTGAATTACAAGATAGATTAACCTTCTGAAGATCAGTAACTATCAGTTACTTAGATGAATCAATTCCAAGGAATAAGACAGCGCAGTTTATTGCTACAAAATAACAAAGAACTCCTTCATCCCAACAATGAGCATATACTGGTAAAAAATGCTGATGGTTACCAAAGAAGATGCCAATTGAAAAATTGCAAGCGGAAACCAACAACTATATGCCAAAAATGAAATGTTGAACTTTGTTTAGTATGTTTTCCAAAGTTTCATTTGTATTTTTTTTTCCTCAGAAGGTAAGATAAAAATGTGAGATTTTTGTAGTGCTTTGGACCGTTGTCTTATTTATAGGACAGCTTGTATTTTTTAAAATATAAAAGATATTTTCAAAATTTTTGTTTTATATGTCTAAACACATCTTAGTAATAATGTAAGTACAATTAAAAAAAAATTTGCTGTCGCGTTCTATGAGTGGCCCAATATGGGTTAATGAATGAAACACATCAACAATACGAATATTTTGATAAAGTTCACGTAAATTGTATTTGTAGAACCATGTTTTTCACGGATAAAAAATTAATTTTCATTTATATCCTTCAGTACTGTAGTTACAAATTAAAAAATTGTTAAAATGGAAATTTATGAACGATAACTAATGCATAGAAAAAATGAATTTCGATTGTTTCTTTTTGTGTACTCATAATACAAAAAAAAAAAAGTGTGAAAACTATTTGGTTTTCGCCGCAAATGCTTTTTTAATTGTATTACTTCTTACTATTTAACAGCTTACTAGTTATGCTTTCGTAAACCACTGGGTTAGGCAATTTACACAATTTTATCTTAATTGTTCAGTATTCGGTTTTGTAAAATTAAAATGTGTCCTTGATGTAAACGTGTTATATCTTTGATTTTTTTCACACGAAGTACACGATTGAAATACATGATGGCCTAAGTGCGTGGGGCGAGTGAAACAGTTAATATCCATTACGTATGATCATTCATTTATTAAATCACTTATATATTTATTCATTGACTTGTATTCTTAATTATTCAATAATTTAATAGCACTTTATTTCTCGTTTATATATTAGATTATTTATTTGTTTGTTCATTGCTTTATTTATTTATTTATTCCTTCATTATTTTACTTATGTATCCTTTTGATCAAAAAAAAAAAAAAAAACTTTAATAACCAAATAAAAAATATTTTCACTTCACCCCTTGAAAAAAAGTGAAAAACATTGCCCTTTTTTGAAGAAATAAATTTACAGTCAAAAATGAAAAATTTATTTCAAGCAAGTTTTCTAGCATTAATCATTGTGTGCACGTTATGTTCTATAATTTTCAAGAATTTTTTTTTCCTTTCTTATTTTAAAAAAGCTCCATTATTTTGACCATTTCACTTTGTTCCAGATTACTCTACTTCCTTAAAATTACGTTTCATGGTTTTATTGTTGGCACTACTTCATTTTGGGCCCAGATTCATTACCGGCCTTTCACAAGCTAAATCTTTGTGAAACCATTTCAAGGTACAATGAAAACCCACCATTTGTTCGGATAACCCTTTAATCAGTTACTTGGAAACCACTGATGAATAATTTCTCATTGAATGAAGTAAAAATCATTCATCCGTTCAAACGTAATGCCTGAACGAACGATAAAAATCAATACATAAATTCGATTACTTGCAGTACTAACCTATCACAGATACTGTTACAATGAAAATGGGTCTGTAAAAGAAAAATTTAAACATATTTAAAGTTTGAAATGTCCATTAAATATGAATAACATTTTGTAAAGGAGGAGAAATGCAGATAATTATATCGTATTGAAAACCAAATTACGTTAAAAAATATTATCCTTCTAAAAGATAAAACTCTACACTAAGGGGTCACCCTTATTATTCTAAGGGTCTACATTGTAAATTTTAGGTGGCGAAACGGGCCGAAGCTCCAACAATATTTTAAATCATATGATCTAGTTAATTTTAGTTCCTTACACAGAGTGTTTCTGAACTCTTGGGCAAAACTTTAAGGGGTGATTGTACATATCAGGACAAACAATATTATGGCAAAAATAAGAGTTCCAAACGTCTTCCGAAGGAGATAGGCGCCATTATGGTTTGGGTTCAAAATTTCAAACGAAATAAAAAACGGACAAATTGATCGATTCGTTTGCGGTTTTCGCTGAAATTATTCTTTTTATTAGTATTTTCTTAAAAATAAATTTTGAAGATGTAGTTTAAAAAAATGTCGATAGAGGGCGCTTTAGACTTTGGTGTAACGAACAACTATTTTTACCGCTATTTTTGAATCTCATTAGATTTTTTCTAATACTTGGAGTTGAATTTAAGTTTTCAGCTCAAAATCAGAATCATTGGGCGTGATTATGTCGCGCAAACTGAACAGTGTTCAGAGTTGAAATACATTCTCTTTCAAAAAACAAAACAAAACGCATTGATCTAGAAGGAAACGAACGATGTTCACGAAACTTAAAATGGATGTGGCCTTTGACAAGATAAGGAAATGGTTACAAATTCAGAACAAAAGAATGTTTTATTAAAAAGTTATGACACAATAAAGGTTATAAAACCGAAAACTGTACATGTACAGCCTCCTCTAGAGCTATACAAGGGAAAACACGGCTTGGTACGGAGTGAAATAGGTTACCTATGATCACTGGGACTAAATCGGGATTCATCGTTGGAAATAAAATGCCTCCTGTCTCTCTCAACCCAGCTAATCAAGTGCAGCAAAAATCCATTAAATCGCAATGGACGCCGGTTCGAGATAGTCTTTTAGTTTACTGAGGATTGTTTTTCTTGATACCATCAGTTTCTTGGATGGTGATACACGGCATGGAACTGATGTTAGCGACCGTGTTGATACAGTAGTGGCCGCTCTTATGATGTGAGTTATTTGCGCTCATTTCTGTTTCTAGAATGCCTTAACCGACCACAAATGGAGTGATTCAATTATTTTTACCTACACTAAGCTACTACCATATCGCTCCGACCGAGATGGTGGCAGATACGCGCGTACAACCAACCTGGTTCTATGAGACCTACTGTAGGTCCCCTTAAAAAGTCTAACAATTGTTCGTATACCTTTAAAAGGTCATCCTAGTCTCAATAGCCTCCTTACAACTCGACAGTTTCGTTTAAAGTGCCCTTTGACACAAGCTTTCACTTTCAATTGTACCTATATGTGTATCTTACTCATTCGTCACTGCTGACGAAATTTAAATCATCTCTTACTAAACTACGTTTCTGCCGAGTTTGCTGGTTTCAGCCTAATTTATTCCTAATGTATACTTTTTTATGACAAAGTGTATTTCAACCTTTGAAAATAGTCCAGTTTACGCCATTGCATCACGCCCAATGATTCTGATTTTGAGCTGAAAATTGAAGTTTAAATCCAAGCACTAAAAATTTTTAATGAGATTCAAAAATGGCGGTAAAAAGAGTTGTTCGCTACTCCAAAGTCTAAAGCGCCCTGTATCGACATTTTTTAAACTATATTTCCAAAATTTTTCTTCAAGAAAATACCAATGAAAAAATAATTTTAGAGAAAACCGCAAACGAATCGACCAATTTTTCCGTTTTTTATTATCATTTGAAATTTTTGACTTTAAACTTTAATGGCACTTATCTTCTTCGGAAGACGTTTGGAACCCTTATTGATATTATTTCTCCAGATGTGTACTATATCCCCTTAAAGATTTGCTCAAGAGTTCAGAAAAACCCTGTATAAACCAATGACTTTTTCAATTTTTTTAAAATTAGTGGAAAATGTTGGTTTTTAAGATTTTTAAGATTTAGATTTTCCTTAAAAAAAGGAAATAAAAATTAAAATCTTATTTTTAAACTTGTAAGTTTTCCGCGGGACAGATGTGGTTAGCGGGCTATAGGCAACCCCTGATCTAGACTGCAAAGTTATCTGCTAAACGCCATTAGCATTTTTTATGTGAAAAAAAAACTCTTTGTTTAAAACACGAAACCTCAATAAAATAAGATCTAATTTGGTAATTATTTATTTTTAGAATTGAGGCAGTGAGAAGCAAAGGGATGTAAGTGGACATTTCCAACTTTTAAGTAAAACGCGTTTAAAGATAAGGTATTAGGCGGACTTTCATTGATTTTTTTTTTCTTAATCATTCAATACAGCAACTTCTACCAGTGCTACTAGTACTACCTCTTGCCCCAAGACAGAGGAAACGTTCACCTACCATTTGTACCGGTGATCTCCAGATTTTTAATTTTGCCATTTACATCCCTTTGCTTCTCACTGCCTCAAAAATCCTTTTCACGATAAACAAAACTGTTTTCAAATTATTCACTTAATAAGCAAGCGCACCTAGAAGTTTTCTCGAATTTCGTCTTTTAATGAAACATCCGCTCTTTAATTATGAGAACAAAATGTAATTGCGTAAACTTCTGTTACAGATCTCTTAATGATGGGTTAGTTCCTTTTACTTGTTTGTGGATCAAACAATGTTTCGACCATTCCCCTCATTACGCAGAAATCATTAAAGTAGTTTTGTAAGTGAGAAAAGCTAAGATTATTCAAGACCAAGCGCTTAAAATTTAGGTAATATATGTGTTGGAAAAACACTTTAAGAATTAAAAGATTACTGATGCAAGCGCTTATCAGTTTTGGAGTAACCTAAACCAGGAGCTTCTTTCATCAAAAAAAAAAAAAAAAAAAAAAGAAAAAAAGAAAAAAAGAAAAATAATGCAAAATTTAACTTTTGTTAAAAGTAAAAAAAAAAAAAAAAGTTATGTATGTATAATTCTCGTAAGAAATCAATAACTTTTTAATTGATTTGCTTGAAATACGGCTCAAAATAGATTAAAAAATGATTATTTTATCTCTATTCATTGCTTATACTGCCCCATATTTGAGCAAACTGTTCATATAACTGACAGATGAAAATATTCTTCCATAATTTTAAATTTTATAATCAGAGAAAAGAGAAGAAATAAATGTTTCTATCTTACATAAACCTAAGGGTTTTGTAAAGTCTTCAAAATGCGGACGTTTCTTAAATACTTTTCTTCCCAACTTTGAGTTATACTTCTTCCAAAGACCAGATTACGTCGTTTTACCTTTTTTTTATGTGTGTATCACTGCTCTATGGCTCGGAAACATGGACCATGAACCCCCAGACAACAAACAGAATTCAGACGGCGGTGATGCGACTTCTCCGAGCGGTCAAACATTGCACCATCCTAGACAAAATAGGAAGCGAAGATATACGAAAAGAATTACAGATCTACAACCTTAAAGGGAAAAATACTGATTATCGTATTAAATGGAGAGACAACGTACGAAGAACGCCGCGTGGAAGACTATCAAGGGCCGTCTACTACTATCAACCCAATGGGAAACAAGACCGTGGTCGACCTGTAAAGCGATGGGCAGACTAGGAAGCCGGAACAGAGCGGTCATTCCAAGCTCGTCAACTTGCGAGATCGAAATTTTCGCTCACGTAATCGGTTGTAACGTAGAAATGTCACAAAGTAGCATTTTAATCTACTCGAACTTAGCTTGTGGCTAGGTTTGAGTAGATTAGAATACTACTTTGCGACATTTCTACGTCACAACCAATCACGTGAGCGAAAATCTCGATCTCGCAAGCTGACGAGCTTGGAATGACTTCCCAGGCTGAAAGCCTAATCCATGAAGAAGATGATGATAATGTGAGGTGTTTTAAATGATTTTATAACCTAAGGTACAACATTTAGTTTCCAACAATGTTTGGATTTGAATGGTTGAAGTTGAGCTTTATTTTTCTACTTTCGTTCTTTATTTTTAATGAACTAGAAGTAATATTAAATGAATACATGGCGCAACTAAGAATAGATGACGTAACTATGAATACTTTTACAAGGTTTACTGGGAAATAAAATAAAAAATCTCCTTTCTTCTCTAAAATCAAGATTTTTATGTTTTGGTTAATTTAGAGGATCTCTTTTTTTTATAACACTAAAAACAGAGACTGATGTTTTCCAAATGCTTTTGTCAAAGCCAGTAAAGGCTTAAAACCTTTTACAAGTCGTAACATACATTTTTATTGTGCAAATATATGGTACAGAAAGTCCCGCATTTTTCCTTTTTTGCAAGCACTTGCAGATTCGATTTACCCTGAAAAAGAGTGTTTCTCATAAATTTAGTTATATGTGAACGTAGTGTTTTTCCTAATGCGGAAAAACATCATAGAATCAGAATGCGATTTTGAATGAAAACTGAATAAACATATTTCCATGAGTTAGTTGTTTAATATTTTTTTAGTTATTTTTTTTCTAGTTACTTAACAATAGCAGTGTAAACGCCTAGATTAAAATTGATCAAACATAAGGGTGGGTGGCCCAAAGCGGGTAGGTTTTCGATGAACGCTCAAAAATTGTGGTTTTTGGATTTTAATCGCAACAATTTTGGTTTTATTTCCTAGCAAGGTTATTGAACTTCGGAATAAAAAGTGATTTTTGTATTATTTCAAACCCAATAATTATTTTTTATCAAACTTAACAAACATGTGAAAAACCCGCGTTGCAAAAACCAGGTAGCCCAAAGCGGGTAAGCTTAACTAATTGTGGTTTGGTACATTTGCCAAACAAATATGAAATTCTAAATGATTAAAATAGTTGAATAGCTACCTTCCATTATATAAAAAAATGTAAAATCGTCGTACTTAGTTTATAAAGAAATAACTGAAAAACTTATAAAGAAAAACATAAAGAAATGACTGAGTAGATTAATAGACTAATTAATTGCCATCCTAAAAAATAACTTTTTAAAGTTACACTTATCTATTTGAAAGAGAAAATCTAAGTCAGCACACGAATGGAAATTTTAAATAAATACATGATTAAATTCTATACCCGCTTTGCCCGACCCGCTTTGCCCAATGGCACCTTTTTTATTTCAATAATTAAAACTTTAAATTAATAATTTAAAAAAAAAACGGAATGACCATCGTAGTTAATAGGTGGATAGTGTCAGAATAAGTTAATATTATTGACAATTAAAAAAATAAGCTGGTCTTCGACTAATCACAAGTTACAAAATTTCATTTTTCTTTCAAAAATGTATCTTTTTATATTTTAAGCCTGGTTGCGCCTTGCTGATTTACTGATGCTTCACTGGGACTGATAATAACTCGGGGGTGTTCGAGTAAACATGACATACGTATTCATCGCTACTAAAACACCACGGGGTGCATACGACCCGCTTTGTGCAACCTCTCCGCTTTGGGCCACCCTCCCCTGTTTCTTTTTAAATAAAATTGCCAAAACTTAGTTGTTTTGCCTCATTAGTACATTGGTTCGCAAAACGACTTAAAGTCCATTTTATATTTTTAAAGTTTAAATTTCAAAATTATATTGTAATTAAGATATTTTGATATCAAATTTAAAACTAGCATGTTTTGAAACGATCCCAAAATGAACCTAAACAAAATTGATTGATTGAAATTGTCTTTTCATTAACACTTTTTCCCCTCTATTTTTGATCAAAAGTTGTTGTAGGAAAATGAGAAAGTAGGCTCGTTTAGTTCTGGACGGATTTACTTTTTCTTAAATTGAATATTGTCGTATATTGATTCTCACACAAATCCAAGACTCTGGTCTTTTATGTGAGGATTACTTTGAGCTCAAAGATCGAGTTTACTTAAGAAGGTTGCTTTTATTTGACAGTGTTTGCCTTCAGCTTTTATTATAGTCTTCTGCAAAAGTTTGCAGTCAATATTTATTCAACAAAAGAAAGCTGATAATGTTACAGGTATCAAAACTGCGACGATTATCGGTAAATGTTTGATAAATTTCAAAAACCCCATGTTTGTTAAGAATTAGATTTTTTTTCATCCTTGCCAGTGAATAAATAGCCATAGGGCATTCATGTTTCATTTTTGGAATATTAAAGAAAGCTTTAGGACAACTATCGAGGTTTTTTTTTTTCAAGAATGAACGCGTTCATTATCAAGGTAAAATAAGAAATAAGACTTGTCTTTTTCCTTTTTGGTTAAAACTTAAGTAACTTATGGACGCACAGTAGGAAAACAATTACGAAAACGTACTATAAATGTCAATTAAAACAGCTAATATCTGTCGCATGCTGACTGGCGTTAAGACATTGGATGCCCTTGTTTTAACCTCTAGTATATGCCACTAGAAGATAAGTGATAAAAGTGATTTTATTTAAATAGGTTTTCTGACTTTTTTTTTCCTCTTACAGCTGGGGTACTTTTTTCCTTCTTACTAGTTAGTAAATGGCCAGAGAGCTTTCATGCTTCATTTTGGTACATTGAAAAATGCTTTACGACAATTGTCATGGTAGCTTTTTTTTTTATTACGAATCAACGCATTCATTATTAAGGTAAACTAAGAAATAAGACTTGTCTTATTTCTCTTTGACAGAGGCTTAAATAACCGCATGGGGCATACGGTAGGAAAACAATTAAGAAAGCGTACTCTAAATGTCATTAAAAAAAAGCTAATATTTGTCTCATGCTGATTGACATTAAGTCATTTGGGTGTCTTAGGTAAAAGCTTTTTCACCTATAATACCTACCAGAAGAGAAGTTATTGAAGTGATTCTATTAAAAGAAGAAGAAAAAATACAGTACAGGTTTTTTGAAAATGATTGCCTAAATCGGTTCTGTTTGTTTATTCAGCTATATCGTGCAGGAAACATTTTTCCACTATGTGACCACATTGATATATAAGTGGATTTCAGAAGACACCTGTCTCAAACAAGATGGCTCACATTTTGGTTTATCACTAAGAAGTGGAGAATATTTTTACCTTTAGTGTTTTTTCTGAAAGCAATTTTATAGCACAAATAATGATATCAGCTTAAGTATTTGCTCAATTTTACGTCTATAATCATAATAGTAAAATAATAATAATAATCGTTCTTCATGTAATAAATATTGAAAGAAATATTTTTATAGAACTATTCAAGGAATCAGATTTCTTAATCTTTCGAAAAATTCTGTTTACATTTGACAGTCAGATCAAGATTTTCCTTAACTTTTAGGTTAAATGGTTTAATATCATTTAATACTGCATTTATACTTGCATTTGAGTCATTTCATGTCAAGTGATCTAGTGGCCCCCCCTCGACCATCTTCGTTTGGATGAAATTTCATGGAGTTGTAGAGACTTGCCTTTCAAACTAACCTTTGCAAATTTTCAGCTTCCGAGATCCAAATACTGAGGATCTAGATTCTTCCAAAAAAGACCGAAAATGGCGGATGAGCTTTTTGTGACAAATTGCCATCCTTAGCTAAAGTTTGCAAAAAAAAAATATCACCCTGAAACCGTGAAACTTCCGGAGCTTAAAGTACAATTGGCTGTCAATACACTTATTTATATTTGTTAAATTGAGCTCATTGTATTTTTTATAGTACGCGCGTGTAAACTTGTGAAAAAACGAGGGGGGGGGGGATTTTTTCCGCAATTTTAGGTTGCCTTAAAATCTGAACAAAAATAATCCAATGGTTCGTGCTTCGTGATTATGTTGCAAAAACACTTGTTTTTAATGGATTGCAGTTGCAGAGTTTAAATATATATTTTCGAAAAGATACTGTCATCCAAATTAACTATCAAAACCATTCAAGTGAAAAATAACTTAATTCCAAAGCGCTGTAGCTCAAGTTTGTCACCTCGTATCTTCTTTGCATTTATACTATTGGAAAGAACAAATTTTTTCATATCAAAATAAGATTTTTCTTCGATTGTGTACCTTCGAATAAGGGGAAAAAATGAGCTTGAAATTCTGTCCGTCGTAACGATTTGCCACGTTTAAGGTCAGGTTGTGGAAAATTTTATCACACTGGAAGTCTAAAATTTTAGCAACTTAAAATATTTTTAAGTGTCAATACGTTCTAGCATTTTTGTGAGTTTAACTGCATGCGTGCTACATCAAAATTAATGAAAAGTCTCGACAAAACGCTGTGGAGAAACTTTTTCCTGGAATTTAGAACGTCATTAATTCTGAACAAAAATAATTCAAAAGCTCTTACTTAGTAATTCTACTGCTAATGTACATGGTTTTAACGGATAAAAGTTGCAGAGCATAAATATTTATTTTCTAAAAGATATTGCCATCAAAGTGGCTATCAAAAATCGTTCACATGAAAAAAAAACAAAAAAAAAAAAACAATTTTCTATGCTCTTTAGCTCAAGTTTGCCACCTTGCATCTTTTGTTTTGTTTGTACCATTAGAAAGAACGTATTTTTTCCTACAAAATTTTATTTTTTCCGATGGTGTTCTTTCAGATAATCATGAAAAAATGAACTTGAAATACTATTTGTCGTTTACGAGAAAATATCGTTCCACAATGAATAAAGAATGCCATGGTGATTGCCATGGAAACCGACTTTTGTGATTTTGCAACTGTTAGTAGACAGGAATACTTTTTTATTTTATCTTTTAAAACTTATTTTGCAAATGAAATATGGTAGAAACAGGAAATTATCTTGTTTTGTCTGATGTATCAGTCTGTTTCCAGAACAGGATGTTTTTCTGTTTCTTATCATATTTACATTTTAAAAATAACTTTTTGAAAGAGAAAAAATAAAAACTATTTCTGACTAATAACAGTTGCAAAATCACTTATATACTGGTTTCGATGGTAATCACCATTCTTTATTCAATTTAAAACGAGATTTTCTGTTTGAAATTTAAAACGAGACTATTTCTGTTGAAATAGTATTCCAAGCTCATTTTTTCATGCTTATTTGAAAGAATAATATTGCAAAGAAATTTTATTTTTATACTAAAAAAAAATATGTTTTTTCTAATAGTATAAATGAAAAGAAGATGCAAGGTAACAAACTTGAGCTACAGTACATTGAAAATTGGCTTTTTTTTCATGTGAACGTTTTTGATAGCCACTTTTGATGGCAATATCTTTTAGAAAATCAATATTTACGCTCTACAACTTTTACCCATTAAAAACGTGTATATTGACCATAAAATTACTAAGTAGGAGCTTTTGAGTTATTTTTGTACTTAATTTATGTCATTCTAAAATACAGGAAAAAGTTTCTCCACTGCGTTTTGTCAAGACTTTGCATGCGTACTACACATAAGTTAATGAACTAAAACTCACAAACATACTAGAACGTATTGAGAACCAAAAGTACTTTCAGATCCTAAAATTTCATACTTCCAGTGTGATAAAAATTTCCACAACCTTACCTTAAACGTGGCAAATCGTTACGACAGACGAAATTTCAAGCTCATTTTTTCCCCTTATTCGAAAGAATACATTGAAGAAAAAAATGTTCTGATAGGAGAAAATGTGTTCTTTCTAATGGTATAAACGAAAAGAAGATGCGAGGTGACAAACTTGAGCTAC
This sequence comes from Uloborus diversus, assembly GCF_026930045.1. NCBI lineage: Eukaryota > Metazoa > Arthropoda > Arachnida > Araneae > Uloboridae > Uloborus > Uloborus diversus. Next base: position 94,425,305 of record NC_072736.1, on the reverse strand, counting down.
AGCGCTTTGAAAATATGCTATTTTTCACTTGAACGGTTTTGATAGCCACTTTTGATTACAATATCTTTTTCGAAAATAGATAGTTAAGCTCTGCAACTGTAATCTATCAAAACAAGTAATTTTAAAATATAACCACGAGATACGAACCTTTGAGTTATTTTTGTTCAAATTTTATGGCAACCTAAAATCCAGGAAAAAATTTCCCCACCGCGCTTTTTCATGAGTTTACACGCGTGCTATAAAACAGATAATGAGCTTAAATTCACAAAAACAAATGAGTGTATTAACAGCCAATTGTACTTCAAGCTCCAAAAACTTCAGGGCTCCAGGGGGATGAATTTTTCTGCAAACTTCGGTTAAAAATGGCAATTTGTCACAGAAAGCTCATCCGCCATTTTGGGTCATATTTTGGGAGATTCTAGATCCTCATGATTTTGGTCTCGGAAGCTGAAAGTTTGCATAGGTTAGTTTCAAAAGCATCTCCACACATCTATGAAATTCCATCGAATTTGGAGATTAGGAGCGATTTGAAAAATTAGGTGAGTTGATGTCGAATGACTCATTTCCTTTTTTCCCTTCAATTATCTCTTATAGGCCATCTCTTCAATTATCTCAATTATCCCTTACAAGGCGATTCTCGAAAAAAGATCCCGTAAGAAACGTTAAACTTTTAATTTTTTCTAGCTAACCGAAGCCTTTCTTCACTACTGTTGGGAAGTAATACATGCTTTAATATACATTCAAAGCATAACAGTTAATCCCATATTTAATTAATAGTCACTTGAATAAAATGAAAAACTTAGCGTCACGCGCGAGACATTCATTCGAGGATCGCCCTACAATGGATATTTAATGCAAATGGATTCTTTTTTTTTTAAATATGATAGAACATAACCAATCAAATCTTCAAGATTCCAACTTTTCTTCCCTAAACCTTTTGAGTTTAGTATTGCAGCCTGGTAAACCCTGTTTGATCCCACAGAAGAGGAGGGGTCAGAGTTCAAAATGTTTCAGAAGTTCAAGCAGAAATTTTTGTGTGCGGCTGTTTTTGTGTGTTGTTTACGTTATTGAAATAAATATGTGTGTCTATCACGAATTTCGTTTTTTATTCAAAAATTTTCCACATTTAAAGTAAAGAAATGTTACAGCCGTTATTAATATTTTTAAAATTCAGTTTTTCAATACGTATTACATTACTATATCAGCACACAAAAATGCTAAAGAAGGCTGAGAGAAGAGAAAACGCGACAATCATCAAACGGTTCATTCAAAACAGTGTTATAATGTTTAATTCATTTCACCTTTCGAACCTTTTGATGTTCTAAAGTATTTATTTTTTACCGCGAGGAGAAAAAAAGACAAGGAATGTTAAAGAGAAATTGAACGACTGTGAAGTTTAAACGCCTCTCTAACAAAAGCCTACACTGTTCGTCTTAAAGATTTAAAAAAATGTATTAAGCAAAATTTAAAAAGAAAGGAATCCCACAATACCAACGTAAAAATTGAAGAATATGAATAAAAAAAAACACACTGAGTTTTTAGCCGACTGTGCTTGCAAACATAATTTGCTGTTACTATTTTACCCAGCATAAAATGAAGAATTGTTACAAGTTTAAGTTTTTTCCCTTTGAAATTTTACAAAAAGTAAATTTGATGCTGCTAGGAAAATCAATTAAATGACTACGGCATTATAAATTCCTCTCAAACTCTTTCGAAGTAATATTAATGCAAATTGATGCAAATCCTCGTTTATACATGACTCTCAAATCACTCTCGTTGGATCAAAACTGCGGTAATGTGCCACAGATTCATTCTTTGATGAAAAAGCATGGCTGGTGATTTCATTCCCCATAACAAGTTCTGGGTTAAGGAGATTTCACAAACTTGTTTGAATAAAGTTCCATGCATAGTTTGGAAAGAAGTTTAATAACGTTTTCTGGTAACTTCGTGACGAAAGCTGACTCATTATAGTGAAAACTTAGTGTAAGTCATTTAAGGAGTTTCGTAAACAAGACTTCACTCTGAAAAAAGAATGACTTGTGGTCTATAATGTAATGAAACGAGATGTAACGGTTTTTGATTTATCGTATTATCTATGGATTTTATAAAAGAGCGATATGTGCAGTCTTTTGATGAAACTTGGTGAAAAGCAAATGACAAGCATATTGCAATGATTTCCTTAATCCTGGTTTTATCTCATTGTCTAACTGACGTAGCGTAAATGACATTTTATTGGACGTGATTTTGAATGCAGTTCGTTGTAATATTATATACAAAATAAACAATAAGAATAATATATTTAATTAAAATTTAAATCGCTAATTTTAATGGTAATGGGTTTACTATGGCAATTCATTTGGGGCAGCTATTAAAGAAAGTGAAACAACTCAACTTAACTTTCGTAATCAAAGATGCTTTTAGCAGTTCTTTGAAATTCATCTTAAAGTAGTTATTTAGTAGAAAATTTACTATGGCAAGTGCGCTATATAAGGCCCTAGTATCTTGCTCATTAATGACTCAAATGGCTGCAACTTTTGCCTATTGGTCACATGACTCATGAAAAATCAAAAATTGGCGTTATTTTAGCGTAAATCTACTCTTAAAAAACGGCAAATTAGAAAAGGAGATCGGATCAAGTTGATACAAAAGCTTTAATTCTCGAGTACATATTTGCCCAGAACTAAGAGTCTTATGAGGAAGTAACAGACTTAGGTTGATTTGACATACGTAAGCGAGACAAACTGTCTTAGTTTGTTTTGAAATTATTCTAAAAATTGCTTTTTTGTGCACCGAAGTAAAAGTCACTCTACCATATTTTCCAAGAAACTTATCTGTCTCTTGACTAGGACGCATGAATGAAGCTTTGATTAAAATAATGTTTTTTTGGGGGGGGGATTCAATAACGGTTTACACAACGTACTACAAGGAAAATATTCCCCTATTTGACATAGCATATATAAAATTAACCAAAGAGGCGAAAAATCTAATATGAAAGAGAATTGAAAAGTTCGATAAGAGGTGATTTATAAGAACATTAAACAGTTAATACTTAACATTAATAGGATTATCTTAAGACGAGGTGCAATTTAGCATTAAATTAGGTTGTATAAAATTGTCATCTTTTTGGAACAGCAAACTAGATAACATATTAAATAATCTTTCTGTAATTACTCTACTTATTATAGAATATTTGTTATTCCGATATATAACTAAAGAAAATAAGATGATTTTGTTGAACAAAGTATATTGTTGTTCGATTTATATTTCAGTTTGTACCTTAAAGTCAATAACGTTCTAACATCTTTAATTACTTCAATTACAAAAATTATAGCAAAACATCAAAGTTAGCAGTTTCATTCTGGCCAACAATCGATGAAATCTTCAGGAAATATCCCTTTTTAATGGATCCACCTCATAGCCACAATCGGAAACATATTTCCTGAGACTCAATTAAACCAAATCACTAATCAAAATGAGCTCAATTTAGAAAACTTGTTTTGGTAAGATATGAGCAATAAACTAGAAGGACTTCATTTCCAAATTAACTTCACGAAAGAACGTTCGAAAATGACTTCCCACTGATAACACTTGCATTTATCTTTGCGTTTTCTTCAGTCAGAATGAATTTGCTCAAATTGGAGCGTAAAAGATAAGGGAAGATATAGAACTTCCTGGTAATTTATTGTAGCTTCTAACAGATGATTAAAGCAATTTAAGATCATTTGAATAATGATTCCCTTTTCATAATAAACATTCTTGAAAACTAGAAGGTTTAATGAAAATACAACAAGTATTTTCGCGAGTTATATGTTGCAGTTCCTTAAAGTAACTTTGATGTTGAATCGTTTCCTGTTCACATATTAAATGAACTTTCCTTTGAGAAAATTATATAATTATAATTTTCAGTTCGTATGCTTTAAATTTTAATTACTGTCATAAAATAACATAAACTGTAACTTTAACGTGATTGTTACAAAACAATAGCTGGATTTGTTTTAGATAATTAAATATCGTTTTTTTTAACCAACTCCAGTACTTAAAATATTTATTGACACCTGAATAGGGAATGATGAATAACTAGTTAATAGTTGTAGTTTAATTATTTGCTGTTAAATAAAATGTTTCTTCATACATTCTAGTACCACACTGTGAAAGCCACACTGTATGTGCTGAACAACATCATAAATTATACCGTATTGCCCCGCATTATCCGAAATGCCGCAAAATTCGGGGGTCACCAGATTTTCAACACTTATCTGGCCTTTTCCGGCATGCCGGAAAAATCGAGGTTAAGGAAAAAATAATAATGCTATAAAAAATATATGTTCAGCTCAAAAAATAATATAAGTTCTATACATATCTCATTAGTATTAATAAAGAGTTTAATTTTGTAAAAAATATTTACTAACAATGTCATGTGTTATTTTAACAAGAAAAATATTGTTTAACAACGAATAATTTCATAAAAATTAAATCAAAACTATATAAGTAAACAAACAATTAAGCAGTGCGTTACCACCCCTGAACCAGTGCTAAAGAATTTACAATAGCTATTCAATAAATAAAAAATAAACCTACTTCTCTAAAAGGAACCTAAAGTAATTTTAAAAAAAATATGAAGAAATCGCAGTAACTATGATCGCTTTTGAATTGATTACTTTATCGACATATAATTAAATCCATTAATAATGACCTACCATAAATAAAAGGCACATATTATATGCAATACATTTTTTTTAAAGGTTACTTTTGGGATTTATTTAATTATTCCCTAACAGTGTTTTTTTTTTTTTTTTAAATAAAACTGAATTTGGAAATTTACTTTTGTTTTGTTGCAAAATAAACCTCGAATTATCCGGCATGCCGGAAAGTTTGAATTTTCTGGCATGCTGGTCAACCTTGATTTTTTCCGGCATGGCGGATAATGAAGGGTAATACGGTATAATTGCATTCAAAATCTCAAATGATGTCTATTTTTCTCCTTAACCAAGGGAAAAATCGACTCACTCTACAGGTCTCTACCGGGCTGCGGAAACTCAAAACAATGGTTTTTGTAAAAAAAAAATATGCATAGAGCACCAAGCTCAACAAAAGATTAACGGACTAGACAATCAGTTATACGTAGAACAGTAGTACCTCACTTTACTATGAACATGTGTTGCATGCAAACTGGGTTTGATAGCGCTTTTCTACAAATAAAAAGGGCCAAATGTCCCATAGTATTATTAATATATTGTAAATAAAATTGTGTCATTTAAAATTTTTGTTCAAAAACTAAATTGGCAGAAATAGTTAAAAGAAAATTGAATCACCATTATTAAGCTGGAAATTTTATTTTTTTCTAATTACATCTTTTTAACTGTAAAACAATAAAAAAATTTCCCAGTAATATGAATTGCACATCATTTTATTTTGGAAATTTAAGAAACATTTATTAAAAACTTTTAGTACCATAATGTTATTAATTATTGTAAATGACATTACGTCAGGCATTTTAGATTATTGTTCAAAAACTAAATTGACAGAAAAAGTTGTAAGCAAATTAAAAGACAAGTATATTTAGCTTCCAGACTTAATTTTTTTTTAATTACAGCATCTTCTAAACAGTAAAAGGAGATTTTCGCTTTAAAATAAATCGTGAATTACTTTTTTAGAAATTTTAGAAAAGTTAATTAAAAATATGAACGACTTGACGTTTAAAGAAGAATCAAATTCCAACAATAATGCTAACACATTTTTGAGGTCACAAACTTTAAACTATTAAAAAAAACTAATACCATTGAAACTTCATCATTTAGGAATATTTCTGTAAACTGTTACAAGGAATAAAAAAAGACGATTAGTCTCTTGTTAAGCAAAGTTTAATTATTTTAATGATAATAAAGGTTTTCAGTGCTTGAACACGTAAATATAATTCTAAAAATCGCTAAGAGCATTTTAACAAAGATCGTTGTGAAATATATCATTTTAAGAAAAATTTCTTGTTATTTTATTTCGTTTCAAGGTTTTTACGTGGTTCATTACAGCTGTTCATTAAAGTAATTAGAAGTCAGCGTAAACGTGATGAAATATTCGTTTGAATGCATTCTCTCTTACAAAGAAAAGTAAACCTCAATTTCAAGAAATATATGTTAAGAACGTGTTTTCTTTTGTTGCAAATCAACATTTTACGAGATTCGTGTTGTTCAGTTTCAAAACAGAAAAAAAAGTATAATTTTTTTTGAAGTGTAAGCGTTCGGTAAAATATAACAGCTCGGAAAGAAAATATCTTGTTCAACTCGACAACAGTTTGTTTCATAAGAAGTGAATTTCAACGCTTTAGAAATTAATGGAGAAAATAATTTCGTTCTTTTCTTCTGGCAAGCAATTAACTTTTTGAGTAAATGTCGGTATTTAAATAGAGTATGTGAATTATCTCAATTACAGTAAAAATTCGATAGAGATAAGTTTGCTTCTGTTTTCATACTATACATCCAAAACGTACTCGTTTCCGGGTCTTATTCTTAAACATTAGGCAATGCAAACACTTTTGTTTCTTCACTCGGTTAATCTTGCAAAGAAATGTTGATTTTAAGCTAGGCATTTAATTTTATCACAATATTGTTTGATATTTGAGCTAATGACTTCCCGTACTAATAAATAAAACGTTGAAGGATCAACCATCATTTCATGATTTTCGCACGTAAATCTTGTAGTTATCACTCGACATGATAGTGTTTTGTAAAACCTAAACAAAAAACAAGTATTTCCGTTCATTTGTTAAGGGAAAATGTTTTGATAACTTTTGAGGGCACCTGTGTGAGTCGCCTGTGGTATGCTCGATGTTAAGCATAGTGCTCGTGAACAACAATTGATAAAAGTAGCATCAACGTCACTTGGAGCGTTTCGTGCCAAAACCAGCACAATCGATAAATACTCATCTTTTTCTTCGTTATTTGATATTTTTTTTTATTCAATGCAACAACGCTAAAAATCTTTTTTTTAATGATACAACTCATTTAGGTTGAAAGCAACAGAAAAAAAAGGTGTTTTGGAAAATGTGACGAAGACACACACAACTGCTGGAAGTTCTTTGATCCGTGGTTGTTGGTTTTCCTATGACTCTAGCAAAGATAAGTGTTGCGAATAACTTGCGCACATTTCAATTAATAAAGAAATGTAGTGAATAAGAGCACTTAGTGCAGAAGGCAAGGCATGTGTTCCTGTAGAAACCCTGATAAAAATCAGAATTCACATTTACAAGTTTTTTTAATCCAATAAATCTAATAATTTATTTTTTCATTTTTTAAAAAAAGATTATTATCCTCGATTTTGAATTTACTTTATAATAACATTGTATTCTAATCGAATAAAAATTCATTCTGATGGATATTAGAATTTGAAAGTTTCTTTGGTTCAATAAATCTTATAATTTAATAATGCATTTTTTTACAATATTATCCTCCAATTTGAGCTTAAGTTAATAATAAAATTGTAATCAAATACAATAAAATTTCAAGCTCTGTTTTCTTTTATATAATGCGCAGATAACTTTGTATTATTTTAAGTAATTTCTTTATAGTTTCTAAACATTCAAAGCAACAATAGATTATCAACTTCATTATAATGCATTTTTAACCCATTCGCACTATAATATAGCAACATATGGGATAAAAGGTGTTAATATGTTGAAGATAAATTCAGAAACACTACGAATGTAATTGGAATTTAAAACAAGAAAGAATTGGAAAATATCTTTTTTTCTTTCATTTTAATTTTAAACACCAGATCAAATCAAGCTCTTTTTATCAAAGAGTAATTAGTCAAAACAACCAATTTTAAATAGAAAAAGGAAGTTGCAAAGCAAAGGCTGTTCAAAAAACTGTATATAGGGGAACATGGGGCAAAGTGAAATTGTGGAATATTTCCTCCGCTTTTAGCTCAACACATCCGGTATTATTTTAACTATATAATATCATACGTAGTCTATTCCAGACAGGAAAAAATACCGCCATAAATTTAAGCATTTGGTAAAACAGGCATTTAAAAAAAATGATACTCATATTGATACTTTATTGTAAGTCAAAAATTATTTTTGTAACTATAAAATGATAAAGGTTATTGTTATTAACATTTTAAATACAAACTGAGACCTTCTAATATTCAATGCAGCATTAATTTAGTTGATATTGAGCTTCTTTGTATTTTAAATAAATTGTTAAATTAGTCAAGTTCGTACAGAATAAAGTGGATGAGATAAAGTGAAAAAGTTTGTTTCATTTATACTCATTCAATCGTTTAATATGAATCACTTACGTTTTCATTTATTAGTTAACATTAGAAAGACGGCGATTTCCGTATACCTAGAAACACTAGAAGGGGCCATTTTGACCGCCATACTTAAAAAATTGGAAGTTTCTTCTTTTTGGGAATTCATATCATAGAAAAGATTGTGTCAATATGCCAGAAATTGATTTAACATTTTAATCATGGTAACATCTTTAAATCAGACTCAGGCAGTTTTTTTTTTTTTTTTTATTTTATGTTCGATCAAGTGAAATACACAATGCTTTACATAAGTGCTATTGAAAAAGAGTAAATTTGAGCAAAAAAAATGAACTTTTCTTATTATGTTATAACTAACAAGTATTTTCAACCATGCATATGTTTGTTTTCAAAATTACTTAAATATCGCAATATATCGTACATTACTATCTTTTACAGTATTTAAAAATCCTAATCGTTATCACTTTGCCTGTATTTGAGCCATAAACAGTTTTTTTTTTTCGTAATCAGAACACTTTATTATATGTTGCATAATTGATAAGTAGAGGTAAATTGGAGGAAATAGGAAAAAAATGGATTTTTTTTTTTAATTTTTCTCTTTTTTTTTTCGGGGTCGGACCCTTTTCCCTTTTTTTTCTTACTGGTTTCTATATCCTGCGCATCAGTTTTTATAATCGAGGTTTCTTCTGATTCTGACTCTGAAGAACAGTATTTTTCTGCAAATCTAGGTTCCAAAAAACAATCTGATGAAAGTAAGTTATTTTCATCGCTAGGAATATATTCCTCTTCAGATAAGTCAGAGTGTTTATCCGAACCAGAATATGTTTTAGATATATGTATGATTCCAAGAATCTGCAACAGTTTCAGGAATTCATGCACTGATAAGCTTGTCAATGAATCCTATATTCAAGTGCTACTGCTAAAAAATGTTTGTGTGAATATCAAGGGACTGAGCTCTTCAATATCACCAAAGAGAAAAAAAGCCAATGTTTCAATTCCAGCAAATTTTTGGAATCCATCTGTTTATATTTACTACTTTTCGGACCCAAAATAATTTCATGTGTCCAGTCACATGTTTTTCAAATTTAACTTTATCAACATTTCCCCTGTTTAAACAGAAGAAAAATGAAACCATGCGACTAGCAGCTGTTTCGCATTTTGCTAACAGCTCAAAGAATTAAACCTGACTAGCAGGTATTGCTCAAGCCCAAAATGAATGCATAAAGAAAGGGTCATTTAGAGGTTAAAATGACCGTAGTCAGTCTTTCTAGGTATAAACATTTATGGCGACTATAATAATAATCCTAAAGACAAAAATTTTACTGTTGTAAGATTTTAATAAATAGTTAGGAAAAGTCAATGAAGAAAAAAGATTTTGAATATAAAACGCAGCAGATATGAGTATTTGTAAATCTTTTGCGGTCATAATGACCGCTTCTGTCTTTCTAGTGTTTTCATTCAGATTCCTTTATTTAGTAATTCACTTATTTATTCATTCATTCACTAGTTTTCCTTTGCTTCATTCCCTTAAACGCTCATTTATTTTTCCTCATATATTAATTGATTTATTCATTTAATTATTCGTTTATTGTTTCATTATCTCTTCATTTATTCATTCAACCTTTTATTTTTTTGATTTTTTTGTTTAAAAACATGTTTTATAATCGAATTAAAAATATTTCATTACAATTTTTTTTTTTTACTTTGCTCCAAGAAAAAAAGTGAAACTTTTCCACATTTTTTACTACCAAAAATAAAATATACTGTTTCAACACAAGTTTTATAAAAAAAATACAATGTTCTTTCTTTATGACTGTAATTTTCAAAAAAAAATTCCAATTTGTTCATTTAAAAAAGAAATCAGTCATCATAACCATTTTACTTTGCCCCTTATTCCCCTACAATGTTTGGTGAAACTAACTGACCGCTGTGGGAAACGTTTTTCTTCTTACCTAAAGTTTTCAAAACTGGACCCAGCTGCTTTTGATACTAAATGATCCATTCGAAACTTATGAAAGTACTTTATTGAGCTGAATCACTTATAAATAGGAAATTACAACAAAATGCTCGAAAACAGAATGTAGTAACATATCGTATCCTTAACTCAATCGCTAATTTCCAGGTTTTCTCGGATAAAGATGGTAACAAACTTGAATTTGTGGAATTATGAGATTAGTTGAAAGAAGTATCATAGTTTAAAGAAAAGAAAAATGTAGTTGTTCTCGTAATTAAGCAGTGTATGTACATTTTAATGTTTACTTATATGTAGAGTAAAACAGGAAGTAAACATACCGTAAAATTTACTTGCTTTCAGTTAAATAAGAGAATATAACTTTCTGTGGGAAATAACTGTCAAACAAAAATATCATGTCTTTATACATTACGCTATATAATGAACAAGTACTATAAAAGTGCATTTTCTGCGAGAGGAAAATAACAGAACTTTTTGAATTTTTGTTTTTTACACGTACGATTGTAAAATGCAACTATATAAGAGCGTGGCATGATTCCCAAGTAAAGTTTAAATAAAAACTGAGAAATCTTATTTATGTACAATAGAGTTAACCAATACATATTTAATGTGTCCATAAAATATCAAATGGAAAGAAGCATCAATGTATGTAACATTTTCAGAAGCTACAAAAATCTTCAGTAAATTTACGACCGAGCAGTCCCGATTACGATTTTAAAGAGTTTTTCATTAAATATTTCTTTAAACACACAGCATTCTGCAATTCATAGCTTTTTGTAGCTAACCTAGCGTGCATTCTACTGCCCCTCAAATGTTATTTGCTGATATTGTAACACATATGCTCGATTCTTTTTTTTCTGTAATCCTTGTATATTATTTCTGTAGCCTGTTTTTGGTATCTACGCCAGATTTTCCTCAATTCTTGATCGATTTCTTTGATTTACGCCTTATTTTAAAGCTTATGGTGCTGGCTTCTGACGAAAAATAGACCCACGGTCTAAAAATTGTTTTTTCAGTCGAAAAACCTGTTTTAAAGAACAAGAATGAGGTTTTCAGATAAACTTATAACTTTAATTTGCGCTATGACCAACAGAGCTGAATAGCTTGATCGGCAGAGCGTTTTCTTCGTAACCCGGAGAATGCGTGTTCGGGCCCACGTCCGGACAATCTGCAACAAAAAATTAGAGAAATATCGCGCATTACATGAACACTTAATTAAGTGAATAACAACTATGAAGGAACAGAATAAATGAGAAGGAAACGCTCCTTGCTGATATGAAAACTTGAAGTGACTTTGTGCTAAATTACTTCGAAATTGTACGTTTTTTCTTTTTAAGCTTTGGCTCTGGTAAGAAAATTAAAGCATAATGTAAGCGAAAATATAAGTAACAGGTTTAAGATGTCAGACTACAATAGAATTGTTTTATGTTCAGAAAAAAATAATAAATCGTATATTGAAATATATATTCTTCTAATGAGTTTTTGACTCTTTGTACAAATAAAAAAATTACTACCTCAATTTGAAGGGTAAAATATATATTTTTTCTTCTTTTTTGCAAAAAAACTAATAGCTTATCACATTTTTACTACATTCGAAAAGCTACGCTTAAAAAAGAGCATAGTTCAATTTATTTTGTATTTTAACCGTGCTGTTAAATGATGAACACGTGCTGCCATCTAAGTCATAACGGTTCAAGCAGCATGCGGTAACAAATTGTAAAAATTTTCAAGAATAAAAAAAATGTTTCTTCAATATCTTATCTTATATATTATTTCCTTCTCCTTTTAAAACTTATCAGGCTGGCTAATGAAGAAAAATAGACTTACGGTGGAAAAATCAAGTTTTCGAAAGCGCCCCTTGCTGTTTCAAAACTTTGATGCTGCCTGTAGTTCTTATGCATTTTTTAAAAGCAAAGCTCTAATGCAGTTTTGCATTTTTTTACGTCGCTTTCGGCAAAAAAAAAAAGCCTGTGTGTGTGTTCATATTTTAATAAAGCTTAAAAGCACTGGACTTAGTTGTTCGGTTAAATTGATAAGTTTTTTTCGGTAGAGCGTTCGGCTATAAACTATCTGCACTTCGGGCAAGTTTGGGCTGTCCGAAAGAATATCAAATTTATATGAGTATTACGCATTACATGTACTCATAACATACAAACGTAATAAAATAAATGCAGTGGGAATGCTACTTGGTGTTCCGACTCCTTTATGCAGGCTACAGTTATCATTCGGATAAGTTGACTGTTAATCGAAGAGTGTTCTTCCTTTTTTTTAAGCTTTGACTACATCCAGACCACTCAGCATAATGTAAGTATAAAAAAGTATTAGATTTACCTAAAGGAAATCCTTTTTGTGCAGAAAAACATTTTCATTGTATGCTGAAATGTAGATGTTTCTAATAGCAGTGTTCGACCTTTTGTACAAATGAAAAAATACTACGCCAAATTAAAACTACGAGTTTCACCCAGTAAACCTTTAATTTTTTATTCGCGCGAATACGATATAAAGCATTAAAATTATTATCAAATTCATTAGCAAGAAATCACTTTCTACTCCTCTGCTTTCTGCTGAAAAAAAAAAAAAACATTTTGTCTACGTTCGAAAAATTACACTTAAAAAACGGACTCAGTTCAACGGTTTTCGGATTTGAATTTTAAGTGTTCGATTAAAAGAGAAACACGTGCGGGCATTTAAGCCGTAACTGTTAAAGCAACCTTCTATGTGAAATAGTTCAATATTCAAAGATAAAAACACTTATTTTCAATCTAATTTATTACTTCTCTAGAATGTTCGTTTCAATCGCTACGTGAGATCTTCGTCATTCTTTAATCAAATTCCATGCTTTTCGAATAATTTTAAATCGTATCATGCTGGTTAATGACAAAACATAGAAGCATGATCTTATTATTATTATTATTATTATTATTATTATTATTATTATTTGGCAAAAAGCTTTTTTGCTGTTTTTTACTACGCATTCCTTCAATGAATAGCTTTCGAAAAGGAAGGCGCAATTGCTAGATTTGTTGGGGTGTCGGGCTGTTAATCAGAATGGCGCCAATTCGAATCCGTGCGTATAATTTCTCTTTAATATTTCTTTTTTTCCCGTCATATGCTCACATGGTCAGGACTGTATTTGCCACAACCTGTTTTTTTTTACATGCACAATTATTGCCTTTTCATGAGTCACTACTCAACCACACTTTTAATGATATTTATGTTTGAATTGAAAACATGCACGACCAAAAGGTGAGCGATGATCAAATTATCACAACGTTGTATTTAACGAGGTTTTGTTACTAATGTCTTTAAACTACATGCCTTCTCTTCTTCGCTTATTATTATTATTTTTTTTTTTGGTTTTTCTTCATAATGTTCTTCCTTTGAAATTCTTAAAGAGCGAAATACCTTATGAAACGATTCGAAGCACAGTTCGGAGTTCCGCACGGGTCGACCAATAATAATTATTTTTGTTGTACATTTTTCTTTTTTTTTTTCTCATTTTTTCCAGAATGCTAAGAGATTCTTAGCTAAGTCTTGGAATTTGTGGATTAAATAAAGCCTGAAAACTCTGAAAAGCACGTATCCAAAAGAACACTAATAAAGAGCGACAATCGTTCCACCAATTTACAGGTTGCGTCCCTTTTGGTTTTCTGTTTGAGATTTTCTGCGAAATGATCGTTTTGTAACGTCTTTGCTTGATTAATCCTGATTTCTTTGAAGTCCCTGGCGTAAATAACCTACTTCATTCTAAACACTGCATTCGCTTTTGCTATTTATTGTGAACGAGCTTTATTTCTCCAGGGACCTTTAAATTGCATTACAAAGGATATTTTTTTACTACTTCAAACATGCAAAATATCGTTCGACGAAAGTTTCGCATCTAAAACAAGTCATATTAGCTTAAACATGTTTATTTCACGAAATATATAAATTGTGTAAACTGCTCAAAGATTTATAATTGTAAAGACGCGAAGTCAAAAAAAAAAAAAAGAAATCTTGCTGACTTGTCTCAAAGTAAGAAAGAAATTAAAAATAGCTACTCAGGCATTTATTTTATCTGAAAAAAACAACAAAAGGGTTTCATCATGAACCTCTATTTACACTGTTAAAAATAAAGGTTCAATGTTTCATCAAGATTTCATTTAAGTCATGGTAATTCAAGTGGATGTTCCTAGTTCAGTTAAAATTGCACCGGTCAAGGAATTCAAACATAGAAATTGTGGTTCAACTCCAAATGCAAGTGGCTGTCGGGTAAAACAAAATGTTTAAAATTGTTAATAATTAAATAATTAAATAAATTAAATTTAATGCAATAATTTTAAAAGCGAATTACTTACAAACAATCGATTCTACTTACTTCAAAATACAAACACATTTTTATAGAAGCTACTCAGGCGATTAACATTGTTCCGTTATTAAAAATTAAAACTATACAGTTTATTGTATTTCAATTCGTTAAATATGCAAAAACTAAACAAATAAGCTTGTTTTCTTTAAATATAAATCTCCTCAGGCTCATAGAAATGAATCCAAATTTGTTACAAGTTATATAATTTCCAATTATGATAACGTATACCTACCATGAATATTATAAAGGCAACACGTAAGAAATAAATCTAGCAGAGGAATTGCGACATTAGATCACAAAAACAAACTGAATGATTGCAAGCAATTTTGGATTTTCAGAAATGAAATTGCAATTTCCAATAGTTTTCTTTTCCAGAACATATCTATGCATCGGGAAAACCCACGCTTTTCAGTTGACGAGCAAGCTTACTCGGTAGAGCGTTGAATTCGCAGTGAAGAGGTTCCGAGCACGATATTTCCCGTGCGTAGGTCTTTTTAGAATTTTTGCTAAAGAAGAACATAAATCGTGGGGCAAACTTTAACTATAAATTCAGTTCCACGTTTCACGAAGAATTACATATAATTAATACTGTGTTTGTAAAAAGAGCATTGAATTAGTGAAACTTATTATAAATTAGATGATTGCGGTAAAATTATTTCTAGACCAAATTTTTGGTGAATTATTGAACTTAATTTTTAATAGTGTACATAAATCTAAATTCCACATGCGTCCAAAAATAGTTTTTGAAATTTTTACTACTGTATTTTATTGAGCTTGTTCTCTAAAGGTTACTTGTATGTACATTGTGAATTAGTTCCACCGTAGAATCAGAAAAAAATAAGACAAAAAATGTAAAGAGAAAAGAGAAAAATACTTGAAGCAAGCAGAGATCAGCAATGTTGTTAATAAGGCTGTTTCTTGTTTTGAAATCTAGTTTAGTGCACTACTGGAGAACATGTAAGTTCACATTAGCAAGTCATCATTGCATTGTCAAGCAACACTCACTAAAAAAGGGTTAAACTATTTCTGACTGACTTATTTGGCTGATACTTCAAAAAGCAATCTAAACTTGTTAACGCAATTTAATAGTACAGGACTAAAAATCCTATGTTCCATCTATTGGACATTATACTAGACCGTCAAATTGATATTGTAAATGCCACAGCAGTTCAAGACGTGTATTTTCTTTTGAGGAGTACGTTAAGTTCAGGTTCTTTGCCCAGTGACAGAAAAAAAATGAAACTCATACAGTTACATGATATTTTTCTTTCCGATGATTTAATTACTTATTGAACAGAGTCGATAAATTCGTGATCTTAAAAAAATTACTAAAATGTAGATGAAAAGGGATAATATAGTTATGTCTGAAGAAATCTTTTTGCTTAAATGAAGAAATCTTGATGGAAATAAAACTTTTTCACTAATCGCAAACACATTCACCGAAAATATTTTAAACATTAATCAAACTATCATTCTTTGGTGTAAAATTTCTAAAATACTACTAATGTATTCATAGAAATGAGATGTTTTTGAGGTCTAAAAATACAGCTATATAGTTTGTAAAGACGGTTAAAAATAATTAACATAAAGAATGAAAATAATCTTTAAATAGTGCTTCTGCTATTAAATTAAACAATTTTGTTCATAGTTAAGATATGTTTTAATCGTAGATTTTGTTAAACTAAAACTCTAGACAAAAAGTAAATAAATAAATAAGGTTTTGGCTGGTAAGGCTTTGCACCTTTGGAAATCTGGAATGAAATTCAGTTTAAACAAGAAGTGGCATCTGACAAATGAAAATCTTAAAGATTTTTCCCGCCGTAGTATAAATTCCAGAGAGAGAGAGAGTTGAAATAAGAGAATCGTATATATTGATCTATTAGCTTGCTTTGAAATAATTGCATTTAATAGTGGTGTCAAGGAACTTTTATTTTTTCTCAACATGTTACTGTCATGACTTGAGAAAATATATCTTAACTTTTTATTTTCAAAATGCCTCACGTATTTTTACAAACACTATTATATGATGCAAATATTTTTTTCTTGATTTCAAAAATAAAAATTAAATAAAATGCACTGCTTTCGCTACATTCCAAAGGCATGAGAGTTCTCACTGGAATTCTAAAAGAGAGATTTCAAATAAACTCACCTTAAAAATATTTTTAGATTATTAAGGTTAACCTGGAAAATATGTGATCCCTGGCGGATATATTCGTATGTAGTATTTGCAGTGTTTTACGCACTAAAGAACTGGTTTATGGCAAAAATTGAGGAAGGAGAAATGTGTTACGTTACTTAAAGGTTTAAATATTTCCATTCCTCAGAAAATAAAGAAAATAATTGCTCTGAAAAGTTATATTCTAAATGTCAGTCTTTTAAAAAAATGAAATTGTAAATAAAATGGAAGTTTGTCAGTTAAGAATAAAACAAGCAGGCCTATAACGCTATTGGTTCAAATTCAAAAACCGAGTCAGTCAAAAACCGAGTTTAGCAGTTCGTTGTTCAAGTAGTACAGTAAAAGTTTCCAAAGTTTAAAATAAGAATAGTCGTTTATTAATTTATTTTCTTTTCAATCTTGTGTTTTAAATTCCCATGTTAAAATTTACATCAAATGTGTTGGATTTTTAAATTAAACCGAGAATAACTATTCCCTACACAAACTCTCTAACCCAATAACGATCAGAGCTGTCAGAAAGACAAGAAACTACTTACGCAAAATATAATTCGTTACCTTTTAATATAAGAAATGGAACTACTTCCTAGAATATGTAAAAAATAAAACGGTGAGCTAAAATAAGGACAAGATACGACTAAGGCGATTTTTTTTTTAATGTGTAAGGTTTTTTTTTTATAGATACTGCGTGATTTTTGACACAATATCACACACATTGTCTGAATTTTTCAAATTTGCAGGCTGACTTTTTTCGCTAATTATTAGAAGCGAAAATGTCGCTAATCTTATTTCGTCACATACACGTGAAAAAAAAAAAAAACACATACTAATTTTACTACATTAATAGAAAATGCCCACTCAAGAAATCAGCCAAATTTTGTGATGACATGGTCTTTCTAGGATTATTGAAAAAGTAATATTAGAATCATGTAAAGCACTTCTTGCTCAGTTATCTAGAGCGCAATATTTATTTAAATGAGGAGGTCCCAGGTTCGAATCCCGGGACACTTTATCCTGTCGTTTTCCTTCCTTTGTGTGAATGTGTTGCTATGCTGTGGATGTGTTGTTGCGCTGTGAATAGATGCCTACTTTATAAATGGGTCCTTATGGCGTGTGTTTACTCGTGAAATCGGACTTTCGATATAAAATATTTCGGTATCAAATTACGGTATAGCTCAAAAAGTGTAGCGGCGCACCCCAAATTGCTAGCCTGGATGGCACACGACAACAGCAACAAAATATAAATAAATATGACTCACTTTTGATGATGCAAGTTCAATAACATTATTCAAAAACCAAACATAAATAACATCTTAATATATCAGATCAAAAGTAGTTATCCTTTACTAATCTATTCCATAAAGTTATTTACCTAAAAGAAATGCAAGAAAGAAAAACGCCGATGGTAGCCATATGTTATGAATAAATCATTACATATACCTTATGAGATCTGCGACATCAGAAATAAAAGCTTATTTAGGCGATATTACTATAATTTATTCTTTTTGGACAAAACCAATGAAATTCATCACCAGTAACGTGTCTTTGAATGCTTGATTTGTTTTCGGGATAGATAAAATTTATATTAGTAAATTAAATAATTTTGTTTCTTTATTTTTTTTTCTCCCTCTCTCCTTTGGTTGCAGATCAGTATAATTCATAACAAAACAAAGTACATTAAGTATAACCGTGGGTCAAAGTGAAATAGTGGTTAAGATAACTTACCTTTTTTGAAAATGAACGATTTGCAAATTTGCTTTGAAAATTGCAGTATATAAAGAACAAGATAATGCTATAAAACTTAAATTGAGACACAATGTTTAAACTTTTTGGCACTAACACAGTACTTTTGGAAAAAAATTCACGTAAAATGAAAAAAAATGAAATGTTTTTGTTTAATTTTTAGTCAAATATATGAGTGAAAAAAAAATAAATTAATAAGTAAGTAAATAACATAATATAAATAAATAAATAAGTAATTAAATTGATGAATGAAGGAATGTGAAATAATAGTCAAAAAATGAATACGTACTCGATTTGATGAATGATTTAATGCATAAAGGAAATTAACTATTTCACTTTTCCCCTTCTGCTTTGCCACACATGCACTTGACTAATACTGCTATTAACTAATACTAATTGTGACTAATACTACTAAATGAATAAATACTTCACTGAATATTAGTAGGTCTAAATTAGTATTTTAACTATTAATGACAAGATTTCTATCATTTTATAATGACAAAATAATATTTTTATCAAGACAAAATACTACCATATGAGTATCTTTTTTTTTTTTTTTTGAAAATATGCTTTAAACTTGAAAGATAACTTTTCTTGGTTGAAACTACATGTGCAACTACATAGTTTAAATATTTCTAGATAGCTGGAGCTAAAAACAGAACAAGTATTTCCCTTTTGCTCGCTGTTTCATTTTGCCGCATTCCCCTGTTATAAAATTGCAACAAGCCTATAAAATTCCAAACTGATAGTAAGGTTATTGAAAACTTTTGTGAAAACGCAGGGGCGCCCGTCCTCCCAAGGTCAATTACGCATCTCCTCAATTGCGACTGAGCACATACCAAAGCAAGAGTTCTCCAAGTGGGATCAAAATCCCTCTCAAATTTCCGACATCCCTAAAAATTTCTCTGCCGCAGCCTGCGCCACGTGCCCGCCCCCTCATAGGTACCCATCTAAAAGAATACGTTGCGATAGGAAGCCTGTTTGCTAGGTACTAGGCCTAGTAATACGCGAGCCTCTCCCCCCCCCCAAACATTGGTTACATAAATATGAAATGGAAATAATCCAACACTTAGCAAATGATAAATACAAATAATTAACTTTTAAGGTCGCGTACTAAATCAAGTACTAATTGCCTCAGTTTGAATACATTACCGTTGTTGTTAGTTATTCCTGAAAGAACAAGTACTTTAGACGGAATTGAGGTTCTAATCATTAAATTTACAATGAAACCAACGCCATTTTCCATGTTTAAGTGTAGGTTCCATTAATGGTCATTAGCTGTCACAGATGACTAAAACATTGTGCTAAATGCTTCGTAATTAAATGTAAGCAACATTTGTCCGCACATTTACATAAATCAACCAGTCGTCTTATTTTCTATTGCTTATAATATTTTGCAAAATAATATTACATTTTTGTGCAAATGTAATACGTTTAATTTCTTACCACAAGATTTAAAAAATCAACTCTTTAACCTAAAGCATGTTTCATAGTTTGATATCTGTTAAATGTAGTGACGTAATTCGTACTTTGTATTGTAAAAAACCGGTGATCACAACAACTGTTTTATTTTATTCATTCACGTTTTATAAATATTTTTTCTTCACATATTGTGTGATGTGTGTGTGTGCAATTAGAATGTCAAATTATTTTTTGTGCTAATGTAATTCATTCTCTTATCAATTTCTTTTATTTTTTTTACTTTACGAAACGTATGGCATGGTCATGATGCTTAAACCATTTACGTATTACCGAAATAATTATACCGAATTTGTATTACAAATTTACCGAAAATTCGTAATTTTTTTTAAAGAAAACTTGACTTTTTCTAAGTCAGATAACGTAAAACAACTTGAATTGTAATTCAAGATGAGCAAAGTTTGAAACATCGAGTTACTTCTCTACTTTTGAATTTGAATCTTTCTAGTTTCAAACAATAAATCTGCTTATTTTTTTATGGATGCAGTACCAGAGTGCAAATGAACTAACTTCAAACCAAAACCACTGAAATATCTTTCTCATAAGAACTACCAATTAAGTATACGCTCCTGATGCTGAATAGGTAAAATAAGGCTTTTAATTAACTTTAATATTTCTTTCATTAGGATGTTCCTTTTTTTGAAACAATTTCGCTAAAATTTATGAAGAAGTGAGAAATTTCGTTGAATTGAACCTAATAAAACCTCTTACTTTTGCAGCGCAGTTTACTTGCCACTTCAAAGCCAAAGCTTAGCAGTTTAAAATACGATTTTACTCCAAGTTCCTTATTTCAAATTCTAGTTTTGTTACAATTTCATTCAAAGTATTCCATAAAAGGCCTTTCTAAAAGTTTCGAAAGCAAAATGTTGATAAGGCATGCAGTTCAAAATGAAATAAGCTGAAATATCTCAAAATAATAAAAAGGAAGCCAAAAAATTAATCCTTATTGAAAGCTAATAACGAATAAGGAAAACCTATGTCAATACGAAATAAAGCTTACTAAATTTTTTGGTCGTTCTGAGGCTTTTGAAATACATGAGAGAACATAATCTTAAACATCTTCAAAAAATATCACTCTGATGTTTTATGTAAATATTTTTTCTTTGAATTTTAAATGAAGAAATTATTTTTGAAAAGCCCTGTGTATTTAAGCTTCTTCAGTAAATGGGACAAAATGACAAATAAATTCTAGTCCAGCAGCAAATTTTGAAGCAAAAGTACTTTTAAAACTTAAGCTAATACGGATAAATTCTAATTAGAGTTTAGTATAATTATGAGAGGAAGTTTAGCTTTCTCTCCTACCCGTTAGCGATTCATTGTCTGCTCATAAATTCACTCCTTATACTCCCTTTCTCAGAGTATGCTAATCGTAATTTAAAATCTACTTGCTGTTTAGATATAGCTGGGTACTTAATACACTGCTTATTTGCTACGGAAAATTTTATAATTGCAATTGAACAGAACACGATTGAAAATTAATCCTTAAACCTTACATTTTAAAAGGCGAACTTCGTATTTCCATATATTTTTCAAAATGTGATTTCGAAAGTTAATAGTTTACATTTATTTATGTAATTAACATAAAAATTAGCGTCATCTTTCCAAAAAGCAAAATTTTTCTTGTTCTAGCTCTGTTTTATTTCTTGATATTTTTACTGAATGTTTCCCTTGTTCTCAAGGTTCTAAATTTCTACGTGCGCTAACTATCTTAAATGTCACTTGATTCACTTTCAATTTTCTTTAACTTCAAAATAGCAAGGTAAGTAAAGATAATCTGTGATTAAATCATTGTGTGAGATTAATTTTACATTTTGAAACGAAGTATTTCAGTTGGAAAGATTTGCGCTTTAAAGTTTAAAGTATTCTTTTTTAATGTTATGGACCCTGAAGTAGTAGTTCCGGGGTGTTTCAAACTTAATTATTTTTTTAAATTTAAGATTTTTGGCTCACAGTTATGCTCCCATCACATTGTATAGCTGAAATGTGGCATCAGCTGGATATTTAGTGTCGCATCCATCTGAAGTTTCAAAGAGCTAAAAAAATATTATTAAAAAATAAAAAAAATAAATAAAATTAAAAGAAGAAGAAAAAGAAAAAAACGAGCTAATGTGTTCTCTACCTGACTTTCTTTTGCGCCAATTTATTCGTAATAGTGCTATGGAGTAAGTGTATATATTATACCCTTATAAATATTTGTACCCCTAGTTTGTCTCGAACCGATGCAAAAAAGCGTATTACAGAGATTATTTTTTCCAATATCGACAATTTTAACGTGATTCAATGGATAACACCCTAAATATCGACAAAAGCGCCAAATTGAAACCAGATTTAAAAAAAAAATGTCGCAAACTTGCCAGTATAGCGCCAAGTTGGAAATAGATCATTTCATTAATCAAATTTGTTTGACAAAATCATCTAATTTCACAGAAAATTAAATTCAAAAGTTCGAATAGGAATGAATTCCTCTGTATGGCAAAAATGTATCGGGTAAACTTAGAGCTAATAGATGATTTGAAAAGATTTTTAGTTCCTAAAACGGAAGATTTGATCCACTGTTGCATAACCAATAAACTCGGCGGATTTTCTCTTGTTCACATAAATTTGCACAAGAATAACGCATCTAATTAAATCACTAAAAATGAGCTAATATTCTGAACAAACTTGGTTTGACAAATCAATGCAGTAATCAAACTGCTCTAGACTCTAACAGATACCAAGAATACCTTTTTATTTTAAATTTATTATTGTAGATTGGCCAGTAACGAGCACTTAAGCCCAAATTTTAACTTTCAAAAACCAGGGTATTGCTGAAAACTGTAGCACTTAAGCACATGACATTTTCTCTGTTGTGTCAAGATTTTCTGAAGAGTTCTTAAAAAAAAAAAAAAAACACAATTCAGTATTTCAGCACTTTTAACTAGTGGGCAAACAATTATACATTCGTTTGCTGCTGTGAATTCACATAGTGTTAAAAATGCTACAGATAAATACAAATCAGTTTTTTTCCTTGCTAACTGCTTTGAGGGAAACTCAAAAAAAATATGTTAATACAAGGGCTGGGAGGAAATTTAACACTTAGTTAAATTTATGTTTAACTACCACTTTATTTATATATTTTAGTTTGAAGCATTAATGTCTTCAAATAAAAAATTTCTACAAAAATTAAACGTTATGTTTCAATCTAAATTTGTAACTGCTGGGTAGTAGTACTCAGCCGAATAATTTTTGAACCATAATTCTTTTGTTTAAGTTCGTAAAATTTTCTCCTACAGTTGTACTGTGCCGTAAACATTGAGACAAACATATTTTTTAAAGCAGATTTATTTCATTTGTTTAAAGCTTTGAACAGAATGAATGGGTATTTCTGCTACATTTATGTGTTGCATTAAGTTTGAATTTTTGGAATAAATGTCCATAAAATAAATGTCCGTCTCTTAAAAAATTTCCATGTTGAATTTAAAAAAGACTTTTTTTAAGGAAAAAATGACAGTTTTTAAAATTGTTTGAAAGCATTTCTCTATAATTGAAGTCTCTTTTTACGCAAACAACATTAATAAACTAAAAAGCGGGAATTATGAGGGATTGTTCTTTACTTAATTAATTAATAAACGGCCCTCATAAAGTCGAGTAATTTTTAAGCAAGTTACTTGAGCTGAGATGATAATGAAGTAATTAGCAATTTTAAAGTGCCTTCTTTCTTACGTAACTTTAATGACAATTAAGAAAAATAATTTTATGATTTGTTTTTTACATTTAATGAAGTTAATGTTAATAGCGTTGATAAAAACGAATGCTTTCAGAAAAAACTTTTCAGAAATTTTATTCGCTGAATTTGATATTTTCCAAAAAATAAATTTAGTTTATATTTTAATGGTTATATTGGTTAATTTGTATTACCATTTTTTTGTCATCGTTGTTACATTCCTTGAATCATAAACTTTTCGCAAAAAATAAGTAACATCTTCGATAAACTCTTTACGTTTGTATACCTAGAGTTTGACTACTAACACCGCACCCGCTCTAAGGTGCATGTTTTGCTAGAAAATAGTCTTGGGAGTTCATATTATCAAAACCCATCTTCTGCGCAAAAATTATTTTCCACCGAAATTCCTTTTTAATATGGACTACTTTGACCATATCCTATACTCTCTTCAGTACATTTTTAAGCTTTTGTAATGGCCACGTTTAAACTACTGCAATTTAATCTAAAATCATTCCTCTTCTACATTTATTGCTCATTTTCTAAACAATAAGATTTCCTCAAAATTAAAATTAATCAAAATTTAGGTATGGTGCTATATTTTTAAAGTAAGGAGTCAAAAAGTGAATATGGTGTACTCTGGAGTTTCACAAGGAGAGGCAGTTGGTGCCGTCAAGTGTCCATGGTACTGTATTTATAATAAAGATGGACTAGGGAGCAGTGAGAAAAATACTTTCCTCAATGAGTGCGCCGGAATTGGAATATTTTGGGAACCAATGTAAGGATTTTTTTAATGCTAGGTGAATCTTTTTGCAATTAACTAAAAATTATTGTGAATAAAATCGTTTCATATAAGAAATGAATGAAATATGATTATGTGTGCAATTTCAAAGACAAAACTTTTTTTCAGAAGAGTTTATGTTTTGTTAATTATTCAAATTAAAGACGTTAGTTTTCAAGACAATCTCAGACAGAGTAATTTTAACTGTTGCATTACTTCAAAGGTCTTTAATTCAATTTTAATGCCATAAAATATATTTTTCATAACAGAGGTTATTTTTACAAAAAATAGTACAAATTATTCCCGGCTTTTTTTATTTTGCTAATCAATCTTAATATTTATTTAATTATCAGTTTCAATTACGAATCAAAATTTGTCTTGACTGATTCTCCTGTTCATTTTGCATAATGAAGTTTCGATGGTATATACATACATAAGTAAATACTTCAGGGATCTTTAAAAAAAAAATTAGCACTTCCTATGACATACTAGGAACAAACAAGCATTTAGAAAGTTGTTTTAACAATAAAGAGAAATTACGATTACAGATCATGCATGACATTAAGTAATGATTCTAAAAGTGATCACTCGACTGCTTCAAGAACAAAAATATATGTATATTTTAATTATTGAAGTGTTATTAAATGGACACTCAACAGTTAAGGGGGGGGGGGAAGAAAAAATATAAGACTCATTTTGTTTGTTAATCGTAGAATTCAAACTGTTTAGCTAAACACAGATGTAATAGTACTTAGACTTCTTAAAAATATTACCAGTTTCTATGTAATTGCTTATTTTACTTTTAAAATAACTGCGCGAGGGTGAAAACAATAAACCGTAGAAAATGTTGGAACACAAATCAATTTTTAATGTGAAAGTCGCATTTTAATTCCTAAGAATTTGAAGCTGGGAGATCTAAAATTGTCCTTTTTTTTTAAAAACGAAACTTTTTAGCCCTTCATAAGTTACTTATCTTCCACCCATTGATCGTTGAACAGTGCACAATTAAATGTCATATCAAGAAAAAAAAAGCTATAATTTGGTACGTAATTGCTAAAATTGAGGGAAGAAAAATCTAAAGTACAGGACATAATTTTTCCGTGAGACTAAACTGTCATCTTTTCTTAGTTTTGTATTAGAGTCCATGCAGTTGCATTCAGAATCTAAAAACCGATTAGATTCGTGTTTTATTCACACTCTTGTTCACCATTCTTTTACGAATAAATGTTTCCGTCGAAATTAAAGTTTTAATCATTAAGTTCTCATTTAAACAAATGTCGCTCTCCGTGATCAAAGCTTGAATTTAAGTTAAATTAAGACCTGCTTTGCAGCAGCTTTTGGAGGTATAGTGCGATTGTATTTGCATTTAAAGTTAACTAGCTGGTGTTACAGCAACAATCTAAATCCTTTTCATTTGAACTTCTAGGACTTTGTGCTGAGTGCATTTACTGAAAACCTGTAATTGTTGCTTAATCAAAGTAAAACCTTTCAGAAAGGATGAACCATTTGTGTGCTATAAATTTAACCAATAAAAAAAAACTACTGTAAAAATTGACGATGAGACTTTTTAAATTTACCATTTTCTTTTTTGATTTTTCTTTGATTTCTCTCTATACCTCTCCTTTTTTTTTTCAACTTGTGCTACGCATACTAATCCCATTTTAAATATGACAATCGAAAAAATATGAAACGCTTTTTGCCGGGTTTCGTTACATTCATAGTTCACTTCTGTTTGCAGTAAATATATGTTCTTTACTGTTTTGAAATATATGTGAATTTTTCGCAAATCCGTACTTTTTTACAATGTTGGTTACATTAGTTTCTAGCAAAAATGTAATTTATTTAATGCTAACAATAAAATAATTTGCATTGTTTTTAACTAGATTTGTGAGTTCGAATAATGTATTTTGAGTTAGGGGTTGGTGGGGTTCGTTACATTCATAGTTCACTTCTCTTTGCAGTAAATATAGGGTTCTTTATTGTTTTGAAACATATGTGTATTTTAAACATTTAACAATTAAACATTTAATTTACAATTACAAATGTTTCGGACAATCTGATTTTTATAGCACTCCTCAGTAAATGGACCACTCAACACAAAAACAATTTTTTCAATTCTAACCTGTAGTTTCTGAGATTAAGGTGTTCAAACAAACATAATCTTCAGCTTCATACTATGAGTATATATTTGACATTTTCCTACAACGGTAAAAATAACGAATGCATTTTTATTAGCATCAAGATCTGAAATTTTATTAAACACAAAAGGGGAAAGTGTAAAAAGAACAAAATTTCAATATAAAAGTGACTTAGGGTAATAGGAAAAACATTTTAAATACTTTTAATCCCCTGTTTTGAACGATGCAGAAAATACATGGTGCAGTTAAACCTGTTTAAGTTGATAAGTTGACCACTTGCGGTGCACTTCTTTGGTGCTCAACATGAACAGGTGGTCAACTTATAGAGTTTGAGTATATTGATATAGATCTAATTATGTGCCTGAGAATAGAGATCAAATTAGACATGTGGTCAACTTACAAAAGTGGTCAACTTTACAGGTTTTACTGTACTTTCCAAAAGTAGTGAGCCTCACGTTATACAGACTCTTGCACACCCTGCAGCAAACTCCGTTTGACAGCAAATGTGTGTGTGGGGGGGATATTGGCTTAACAGCGCAAAGCAGGTCAGCTGCCTCCCAGCTTTCGGGGCGGTACCATCAGCTTTAGCAGTAAGCTCTTTACGGTGGTGCATGACATTGCGATATGGAAAGTTCGTCAGATTTTGCTTCCGGTTTACTTCCCAAACGTTCGCAATGCTTCGACAGACGTTTGGGACTAAGTGTCTGTCTTATTTGCAAATAGAAAAGTGGCACGAGGCCATTCGTAAGGCCGGGAAGTGGTGACTGGGGAACCCCAATCTGTAAACTCGTCCCCCGGTCCTTACTGACGTGAATGTGCAACAAGTGTGTGAATTTTTGAACACGGACTGGTGTTTGAGTCTCAACCAAGTAGTAAAATCCCTGGACTTATCGGAGACAACAGTGCAACGCCTTGTTATGGAGAAGTTGTACATGCGGAAAGTATGCAAGAAATTTGTGCCGAGAGTTCTGACTAAAAATGGTCTCAGTCAATTCTCCCGTGGCGCCTTAGAAATCCTACAGTTCGGGCTTGTGGCCTACTGACTTGACATTATTTTCACCATTAAAATCAGCGCTGTAAAGGAAACCCTTTTTTACTCCATCGAGGTCATCCAAGCACATGTCAAGACAGTCCTTACAGCTATCCAGGAACAGAACTTCAGGGATAACTTTAAGTCATAGAAAAGCTACCTAAGGAAGTACATTGTTGCAGGAGGTGCCTCTTTTTAAAACTATTAGTCCGTTGTACCGATCAAATCATTAAATCTGTCTTTTTAAACGAAGGCTCATTTCTTTTGGATTGTACTATGCACAGGTTTTCAGACTTTCTTAAAAAGATTGTCCAACTGTCCACACTTATTCACATTTACTAAACTACAAAGTTCTTTCATTGAACTACGAAAAGCCTAAATAACACTAGAATCGGCTTATTTCTGTAGCTAGCTATAAGCGACTGGTGATAGAAAGCTTGGCGACTTTTCTACAAGTGATCGCCCATTTCTAAGTAAGTTTGCCTAGAAGTTTAACATTAATGTGTAACAAAAAAAAGTGAGATAGAGACAGAGAAAAAACGAAATAAAAAATGCAATAAAAGCCCTTTTTGAACTTTGGACTGCAACCCACAGTTAATGTGCACATCCGGAACCTACACGAGAATTTCAACCTTTACAATTTTAGAGTTTTGCATGCCTACTTACGTTCATATGCATACAGACGTTTTGCGAAAACATGTTATCCTTTACTCGGGGTTGGAAGAACCGGATGTTTCGGATTCCTAAATATTCGTACCTACATAGGCACGTAAGTACATTTTCCATTCATGTACATCATCCCCGAGGTACCATTTCAGTGACAAACCAGATGGGAATCCCTCAGGAAACCACTCATGTATACTCGTACATACTAGTACATTTACAACAAACAGTTCAAAATATGTTTAGGGGAAATTTGATAAAATTCGGGCTTGAATCAAAGCGAATGAAGTAGTTCACCTACAGGAAAATAAAAAGGAAAATAAAAGCAGCATAAGAAAAGCAATAAACAGATATCAAAAGCCATCTTGCACGAATCTGAATTTTTTGAGGGAATACAAGATAAATAATTTAGTACATCGTCGGCTGAATATTATACAAAGTCTTTACAAATTGGAATTACATAAAAACTTCTGTTCAAAAAAAAAATGCTTTTAAATCAATAAAATTAAAAAAAAAAGGTTTAGCTATAGAAGTATCAAGTCTTTACAGCTACACACAACCGTGAAAAAACATTATACTGTAAAGTTTTCCTCGATGTACGAAGTATGAAAAAAAACTGAAATGTAATTATCTAGTGTCAGCGATCACAATACAATATATAGTCCGGAATTATGATAGTAAAAAAATATTTACTTGTCACCTTGATACTACAAAAATGAATTATGATTTTGGTATTTTTTTCCTCTCAAAAATTTCACAGCACTAACTTAATTTACAAGACCATACCTGTTTTTTTTTTCGACACATACGATAAAAAGACTTAATAAATACAGTTAATAAGAACAAATCACTACAGGAGCAAAAGTTATTTTATATTAACCGTGATAGTTGGGAAAATGATAATTGGAATTTAGTATCGTCATAGGAAAATTTTATACTTCTAAATTTTTCCCGTAACGATTCATTAGCGATTGATAAATTCATTTCTCGTATGCGCTGAACAGAAAATGAATTTTCAAATATGTGCTTCAGGTTTTAAAATCTGCTTATTAACTAGCTTCATTTCGGGAGTTAAATTTTCGCTCTTTTTCTCCGTGCACTACTGCGTAATTATTGGTAATGTTTAGGTATTAAATAATACAATCTTTAAAACTGGAAAGATACGAGTATCATAAGAATTTTAATGATTACGTAGTTGAAGATATATTCCGTTGAAAATGAATTGCTTTTCACACGTATTTATGATTTCTTCTTCTGAAACCCAGTGCTTTAAAGTTCTGTAGAAAAGTTAGAAACGATTTTTTGATACACGTTAGGATATTGAAAAATTCATTTCGTTTCGTATCACAAACAAAACATGGTTACCTGAAAGCAAATACATAAAAAAGAAAATATTATTGAACCAAAGACTCATGATTTCAGTTAAATTTCAGTGTTATTACTTTATTTTTGATCTACAACGAGTGTCAAATCCAGAGCTGGTAACTTTACTCAATTCACGTCTGTTTCTCCGAAGATTTAACAAAAGTCTATCTTTATCAGGGAGTGATTGTGTACTTTATTATTTGTCTGTATGTACCTTTGAAATGTATCAAAATATTTCAAACTTTACGTATGTTATCCCACTTTCTTTATTAATAATCCTTTGATCAGGCACCAGCATCAGATTACAAATTAGATCAATTATACACTTTAAAACAGCTTTGAACTTTCAGTAATCTTAAACTTGTGGACCAAAGTCAGTAGTTTCCTCAGCAGAAGTTTAAATTACGGTTGAATTAAACTCGATTTAGGTGATAAAATTTATCTCTAGAAGTAAAGAGATTCCTCCCAATCTAAGTTTTCAAGATGTCATTACTAAGCTTAAATTTAAAAATTCATTAAGACTAGTTGTATTACAATGCATGACTGGATGAAACAAATGCATTTGCATTA
The DNA here is from genome assembly GCF_026930045.1 of Uloborus diversus. Classification (NCBI taxonomy): domain Eukaryota; kingdom Metazoa; phylum Arthropoda; class Arachnida; order Araneae; family Uloboridae; genus Uloborus; species Uloborus diversus. Next base: position 94,395,078 of record NC_072736.1, on the reverse strand, counting down.
TTTCGTTCATAGTTTCTTAGTCCATCATCGTTGAAACTTACAAATTATCCACCATCTTTCATTTCAAGTTGAGGTACTAAGCATTACTCGTTCAACGGTTGCCTTTTAACCCCAAAGGATTAGAAATAATCTGAAATAAGAAACTACATTTTGTATTCAATTGATACTTAACATTGCTTTATTATTCAGTACTTATGCTTGTAGTTTTTATATTTTATTGAAATTTGTGTAACACAGAAAGTTTTTTTTTTCTGTTTAACTTTTAACTTGCATTCGATCAAAAAAAAAAAAAAAAAACTCTCAAAGTATAAAAGATATGATGCAAATGAAATATTGACGACTAAGTCAAAATCTTTCAGTAAGTTATGTCAGGAAAATAACTTAAAAGCAAAAATGAAAATTAAATGAAAAGAAAAAAAATACCGAGCCATAAAGCGTAAGAAAGTAATTTTTGTGCTCAAAACTAGTTTGAACAATTGAAATCGAATACAGCATATATTTTATTTTTTATTTATGTTTTCATAAGAAAGATAATTTGATTACTTTTAACAGATAATTATCCAGTATTTACTGAACAGTAGTAAAAATGATGTGACTTGCATATATATATATATATATATATATATATATATATATATATATATATATATATATATATATATATAGAAAATGCAAAAAACATAGCTTGGAAGAAGACACATTGAAATACGTGAACAATGGACTGATGCATCGACAGGGGGAAGATCAGCCCCTAAATTCAGAGGACCCTTTCCTTTTAGCACGAGGGAAGGCCCCAAAAATATTCTTTCCCCAAGAGCCTTAAAGAGGAACAAATTGAAAGAAATGGAACAAAATAACTCACCTGTTGAAGTGCAACGGTAACCAAAAGAACACTGGAACTTAATAACAAACCTGCGAAATTTAAAAAGTAATCAAGAAAGGAACACAAGTAACAATGCTTACTATTATTGAGCAAAACAGACTTCCCAGTTACATGACATACACGTGTCAAGCAAGAGAACAGTTAGAAAATATGAACTGGATAAAACTGGAGAAGTAATTTAAAACTCGATAGCAATAATTACATGAAAAATTTTCAGGATGGATCCCAACAGACCTTCATAGCTTAAGTGACATTTCTGCAATAATACAATTGCGCTATGCTTCACTGAATAATGCGAGCTATACATACTGATTTTCAGTACTTTAAGATTTTTAGAAACAAACTCTTTTCTGTTTCAAATGATTTGAATTCTATAAATGTTGTTAATCAAGTTATTACGAAAAACTTTAATGGAAATATTTGAACTCTATGAAATCAAACGATTAACATGGAATTAAAAAGGAAGTATTTTATGAAAAAGATTAATAAAAACCGCATTTTCTGAAAAAGATATGTTTTGATTGAGTTTTAGATTGATTGAACCTGAATTGAGTAAATATAAATACAAGTATTGAATTAAAATTTTACGCAATATGTAAGCAATATTTAATGCAAATTTGAAAAACAAATTTTAAATAAATGCATGGTATGATCGAAAAGTAATGAGTCTCACGTTATACTGAAGCATGCACATCCTACAGCTCGCTCCGCTTGACAGCGACGGGGGTGGGAGTTTTTGCTTTACAGCGCAACGCAGTTCAGTTACCTCCCAGCTTTCGAAGCGGTATCATCAGCTTTAACAGTAACCCCTATACGGTGGTGCGTGACACGGCGATATAGAAATTTCGCCAGAGCAACGCAGTTATATCAAACTTTGCTTCCAGCTTCCTTCTGAAACGTTCACAATACTTCAACAGGCGTTTGGGACTGAGTGTCTGTCGTATTCGCAAGTTGAAATATCGCACGAGTCCTTTCGTAAGTCCGGGAAGTGGTAACTGACGAACCCCAGTCTGGACACCCGTCCTCGGCCAGTACTGTCGTAAATGTGCAACGAGTGTGTGAATTTTCGAACACGGAATGGTGTTTGAGTTTCTACCAAGTAGCAAAAGCCTCGAACTTGTCGGAAACAACGGTGCAACGCATCGTTACGGTGAAGTTGCATATGCGGAAAGTCTGCGCGAAACTTGTGCCGAGAATTCTGACTGAAGAAGATCCGAGTCAACGCTCCCGTGGTACCCTAGCCTTTATACAGTTCGGGCTTGTGGCCTCCTGACTTCTTGTTTCCACTTTTGAAATCAGCGCTAAAAAGGACATGTTTCGACTCCACTAAGGATATCAAAGCTCATGTCAACGCAGTACTTGCAGATATCCCGAAACAGGACTTCAGGGTTGCCTTTGAGTCATGGAAAAGCCGCCTACAGGAGTAAATCGTTGAAGGAGGAGTCTATTTTTAAAACTATTAGGCAGTTGTACCGATCAGCTCAATAAATCTGTCTTTCTAAACGAAGGCTCATTACTTTTGGATCATACCATGTAATTAAATACCACCCTCTTGCCCTCTTCAAAACATTAAAAAAAAATAAAATAAATTGCCTGCTTATTGTAAATTAAGGTAAAAAATAATAAATATGTTTTTTACACAATTGTTTAAAGTCGATGCATATTTAGAAGCAAAATATAAACAGCGTTGCAATTAATATTGTCGGCAGTTAAGGCATAGAAAAGGAGTTTAACTGTATAACGAATTGGTGCAAGCTTTGGTACTATTTAAACGTTTATCTAAAAAAAACTATTTACGTTTATATACATTTAAGTAAAGTTTGCGTTCTGTCTTGAAAAGTTATATTTAAATGTAGAATGGATATCATAGAGATAATTTATTTCATTTTTACTTTGAACGCATTTTAAAATTGAATAAGGGTGTTTACTCATTTTTCTCAGTTCTGAAGTTAAAATAGATTAAACTAATTATTTTATGAAATTTTCATTATTTTGTATGTAAATATTGTAACGGATCCGGCAAGACTTCCACCTTTCTTGAAAGGACGACACAGTTCTTGATAAAATTACAGGAGCTTTATTTACACTATGTACAGAAGAAATCGTTAACAACTGCTAAATTAATCATCAGCAATTAAGCAAATGTCACTCAACAATGTAAACTCAACGGTTACACACGTATTTACTTTCAAATACGAAAACAACACAGCGAAATGCCTCGCAATAAACAGAGCTAATACACTCTCAGTACGAATTCTCAATCGAAACTAAACTTTTTATCACGCGGGACACTTTTATAAACATCGAAAGAAATCTCTCAAATATTCCACAACATTCCAAACGCTTCATGAAAATAGTAGACCGTCATCAAATTTTATCAATGAACAAAAAAAGAAATAGGGGGGTTCGTATACTTTAGCCGAATGTATAGGGGTTGTATATTCATTACGGGAAACTATTTACAGGTTACGTTACTACAATAATTACTATTTATAGAATTTGTAACATTGCACCCTTCCTAAGGACTGCACGTGCCGGGCAGTACAATCCCCAGAAAGGGTGCCAAACTTCCATGGATCAGGTTCTGATGATGTTGGAGTCACAGTCACCTGATAGGCAGTGGGGTTAGTCGTTCCATACTGTTTCTCGATTCGGGAACAATAATTGCAGTTCTCAGAACAGGGTCTCCTTGATAAAGCGTCAGTATTACTGTGAGACAACCCTTTTCGGTGCTTGATCTCCATGTCATATTCCTGAAGCCGCTGTATCCACCTGGCTATCTGGCCTTCTGGATTCTTGAAGTTCAAAAGCCAAGTTAACGAGGCATGACCTGTCCGAAGCAGAAACTTTCAGCCGTAAAGGTAATGATGGAAGTGTTCTACAGCTTTCACTATGGCCAGTAACTCCTTTCTGGTGACGCAGTAATTTTGCTCCGACTTTGATAAGCATTTGCTCCAGTAAGTGATGACATGTTCATTGCCGTCAATTTCTTGGGATAAAACAGCTCCGATGCCCTCGTGGCTCGCATCAGTGTCTACGATGAAGGATTTTCCAGGCTGAGGATATGAGAGAATAGGCGTTGATGTTAAAGCCTCCTTCAGTCGTAGAAATGCATCTTCGCATTCTTTGGACCATTCAAACTTTTGCTTGCTCTCCGTCAGCTTATGCAAAGGTCGTGCAATGTTGGAAAAACCTTTTACAAACTTGTAAAGGGTACGTGCAGAGCCCCAGGAAACTTCGCAGCTGATGGATGTTTTCGGGACGACTCCAACTCTTGACTGCAGATACCTTTTCTGGATCGGTTTGTACACCCTCAGAAGAGATGATGTGACCAAGGTAGTTCACTTCCCGGCGGAACAAATTACATTTGGACAGGCTTAACTTCAGATTGGCTTCCTTAAGCTTTTGCAGCACCTTTCTAAGATTTGCCAGATGTTCTTCGAAACTGCGTCCCACGATGTTGATATCGTCTAAGTAGACCAGACAGGATTCCTAGGAAAGTCCTCTTAACGCTGTCTCCATAAGACGCTCGAACGTAGCTGGTGCATTACAGAGGCCGAAGGGCATCACTTTAAACTGCCATTAGCCTTGTCCAGTTGTAAACGCTGTCTTCTCTCGGTCATCAGGGTGTATCTCAACCTGCCAGTAGCCGCTCTTCAATTCCAGGGTCGAAAACCACTTGTGTCCGGAAAGAGTGTCCAAGGTGTCGTCTATTCATGGAAGAGGGTAACTGTCTTTCTTGGTGATTTCATTCAGCCGTCGGTAATCGACACAAAATCTGGTGGAGCCATCTTTCTTTCGGACTAAGACGATGGGAGAGGCCCAAGGACTGGATGACGGTTCGATTACATCATTCTCCTTCATCTCTTTCAGGAGGGTCTCAACCTCTTCCTTCTTGGCGAACGGTAGTCGTCTTGGATGCTGTTTAATAGGGGGGTGTTCTCCAGTGTAAATCCTATGCTGCGTTAAATTCGTACGGCCAACATCCTCCGATGTAGATGAAAACAGATGCTTGAAGTCATCCACCAATTGTTCCGCAGCAGTTCTTTGATCTTTCGATAAGGGCGCACTCCCAATTAACTTCGATGTCAAGGACTCAGAAGACACATTCTCGGGGGAATTGATTCTTCTAATGATGCAGTTTACTGGAGTACAAGTTGCAAACACTTCACCTTTCCGGATATTCCTTGGCCTTTCACTCACGTTGGCAACTCTCACAGGAATTACATCCTTAGAAAGGTCCACAAGCGTAGATGCTACCAGCACTCCTTTTAGGTTATTGCTTAAGTTGGGGGATTCAATGAGTCCAAATCGAAAACTATTGCTTTCTTCAATGGAGCCGGGTATTAATGATTCTGACCTTGAGGGAATCGATAAATCTGTTTGGGCTATTATTTGATGAGCGGATTTTACATCACTTTTTGCGGCAAATACGTCTATGTCTTCTCTCGTCGAGTGCAGCTCATTAGTCTTGAAGTCGAGGTTGAAGTCATACTTCTTTAAAAAGTCCAATCCGAGAATTAAGGGGTCTGTGATAGCGGCAACGAATGCGGTATGATGGTAAATGGCATTTCCAAACAAAATTTCTAAGTTCACTTTACCTTCAATCTTGATCTTGTCACCTGTCACAGTTTGGAGGGTAACGCAGGGCGGCGTCCACAGAATGTTGAGTCCAAATTGACGAGCCACATCTGTTCTAATGATTGTAACATTGGCTCCAGTGTCAATAATCAGTTCGCAGGGAAACCCGTTTACATATGCGTAAACAAACAGTCCATTACTGCCGCCACTCGTCGATGAAATCTGGAAAACTTTAAGATGGGGCTCATTCCAATTTGGCGACCTCCGCCCCGCGAGATTGCCATGGCTTAGTTTTCCTGGACCTGAGAGGGAGAGGTGTTCTTCCCTCTGGTATTTTGGCGAGCTTCACAGTTTCTTCGTACGTGACCCTCGCCGTCGCATTTCCATCACTTAAGTGGTGGTCGATTTTGGTCCTTGGGCGTCGAAATCCTTTCGAGGGTTCCTGCAATTTCTTTTACTTGCTTTTCAAGTTCAGCAAAACGTGACGAAACCGGATCAAGCTCATCAGTTTTCACGCCGCGGATTGAATGGCGATCCTTGCGGGTTGCTTGCTGGGCGGCCTCCAACTTCAACGCATACACAACAGCAGAATTCAGGTCTTTGACATCCGCCATCCGTAGTAGTTGAGTGCCAGGTTGTCTCGAACATCCGCAGGGCAGTCGCAAAAAGCAAGATGAGACAGTCTCTCGATGTCCGGCGCAAGCTCTTGGAGGGTTTCTCCGGTTTTCTGGAAACGGGACTTTAACTGGAGTCGGCTGAAATCTTTCTGGCACTACTCACCGATCCGCGAAGCTCCAACGCGGATGTGAGGGCGGAGAAATCCAGGCGCTGGCCGTCTGGAAGGGTCTGAAGAATGTCCGCTGCGTCACCTCTCAGGGATGCTGCAAGATGGCAGGCCTTGGTAGCAGAGTCCCATCCGTTCGCTTCCGCCACTATCATGAACTGAGTTTTGTAAACCTGCCACGAAGTTTTTCCATCAAGTGTGGCAAGTTTAATGGACGGTCGAGCAACCGATGTGGGAGCGCCAAACCGTACAGAGCTGCTTTCCGCGGTCGCCAATCTCCTTTCCAGGTCTTTAAAGATGTCTTCTTTGGGTTGATGAAATGTTCTATCTTCTTCTTCCAATTTATTTTCTACAGCATTGCATCGGCCTTCAACGGTACTCAATTTTTCTTCAAATTTCTCTTCGATTTTATTTTCCACTGCGATGAATCGGCCTTCAACTGCCTCAAACTTTCCTTTAATAGCATCAACTCGATGCTATATCTCATTAAATTTATTTTCCATCACAGTCTTTACCGAAGTAAGATCGTTTTTAATTTCCTCTTGGTTAGAAACTAGGTCATTTTTCAGCACCGTTAAATCACTTTTCAATTGGATTTGATTAGCCGCCAAACTTCCAGTCAAGTCACTTTTCACAGCATTAATTGCTTCCAGAAGTTGTTTTAATTGATCATCCATTGCGCGAGTAATCACCATAAAAACTAAGTCTATAAATTCAAAGTCTTTATGAAAAAATGTTCAAAGTCACACTTACTCCAAGAAAGTCCAGAAGAAGCCCCACGTTGGGTGCCAATTGCAACGGATCCGGCGAGACTTCCAACTTTCTTGAAAGGACGACACAGTTCTTGATAAAAACACAGGAGCTTTATTTACACTATGTACAGAAGAAATCGTTAACAACTGCTAAATTAATCATCAGCAATTAAGCAAATGTCACTCAACACCGTAAACTCAACGGTTACACACGTATTTACTTCCAAATACGAAAACAACACAGCGAAATGCCTCGCAATAAACAGAGCTAACACACTCTCAGTACGAATTCTCAATCGAAACTAAACTTTTTATCACGCGGGACACTTTTATAAACATCGAAAGAAATCTCTCAAATATTCCACAACATTCCAAACGCTTCATGAAAATAGTTGACCTCTATCAAATTTTATCAATGAACAAAAAAAGAAATAGGGGGTCGTATACTTTAACCGAGTGTATAGGGGTTGTATATTCATTGCGGGAAACTATTTACAGGTTACGTTACTACAATAATTACTATTTACAGAATTTTTAACAATATTTTTAAGATATGATTAGACGACAAGGCACAAGAGCCACGGATTATATTTCATAGATTATAAAAATTCATATGATGAAGAAGTTTCTTTATTTAAAAGGAAAACGTTTTAGAATGATATTAAGCTCACTTAGATGTTTTTTTATGAATATAATGCTTCGTTAAGAAATGCTATGTTAATGAGAATTCGTTATTAAACGCAATATTGGACAATTTAATAAAAAAGAAGGTAATCAAAATTAGTCATTATACATTTGCAACCTTATTTTTTAATAAACTTTAAATACTAAGCTGAAATTTAGACTCACTTAAATGCGAGCTTGGGTAAAGAAAACATCACGTGGCTACTATCATTAACTACCCGTAAATGACTCAGCTATTGACTATCAATACAAAGAATTAACGGTTTAAATTAGGATCTTGTTTCAAAGAAAACTCTTTGCAACCTCATTTTATCAGAAAAAAAAGAAAAATTTACTTTCTTTCTTTTTTATGAAAACATTTATGTTTAGGGAGTTCCTTTCCCACTTACCAACATTAATTCATAAACTCCGTAAACGTAATTAGATGAAGATGCCAAAGCAACTTATACCTGAAATACATATGCAATCATAAACGAAAACTTTTAGTCAATTTGTTTCACTGAGCGCAAATACTTACTTTTCATATTTGCTTGAATAATTCTCTTGGAAGTCGCGGGAACAATGTAATTACTCTTATTTATTTTATCTTGTTTGATTCTTTTTGGGAAACGCAGCTAAAACTTTTGAGTGTGATAAATAATGATGGCATTACATAGTGTTTGTTTTTGATTTCTAAGTTAATAATATTGTCGATGGTTCTGCTTGGCCGTAGATGACATTGATCGTCAATAAAAATTTGAGTACGACAAATATATCGGTACAAAAGTAGTTTTCTTTGCCAAAATTGAAACAAAAGCTGTCTACGATCGTTCAGGAATCAAAAGAAAGCGTACATTTCAGTGTGTGAGACTAAATGAAGCTTTCCGAAAAAAAGGTTTAATATTTTCTGTCTCCAGGAATGTAGAATAAAATTAGGACTAATTTTGGCGAATAAGAGTCGGGAGTTAATGATTTTGAAATGTCGAGAGCTGAAGTCAAAGTTGATTATATTTCCTCAGAGACCGCAACTCTTCCAGAGCTGATGAGCCATAGTCAGAGTCGTGGAGAAGGAGTCGGACTGTATTATGAGATAAATAAGTCGGAGTTAAAGATTCTTAAGTTTCTGGAATCTGAGTCTGTAGTTTTCCCTCAGACTCTAGAGCTCTGGTTGTCACATATCCTTCATGTACATTAAGTTTTCATATTCTGTATTTAATTGGCTGCTGAAATTTTTAACTATTGATTTCATCACAGAGCAACGAAGGCGCGACGCAGAAAAGAAAAAGAAAAGACAACACCTTAAATTAGTTAAGTAGCTAAATCTTGGTTTAGTGTGTCAATATATACACATATAAGGACTGTTATACCACCCTGCCCTGCCACTCTCCTAAAAAAAGTATTCTGGTTTTGGTAGTAAAGTATGCAAAAGTAAAAATAAAATAATTATTTTTTTTAGTCTGAAAAGTAATTCTTTGTCTTTTACAGACTTTTATGGGTTTTTTAAAAAATTGTTAGCCTAAGTCCCTTGACGAAAATAGCATGTCTACAGAACAAAAAAAAAATAAAAATAAAAATAAAAATAAATAAATAAAAAGAAACACACAAGCTTTCAACACATAGAAATTCGATGATTCTAAACACAAGTGAATGCAAAATATCGCGTGCAACCTTGTTTTCTTTTTGATCCGATGTCTCGAGGGGAAATTTGAGCAATTTTTCATTCGAAAAATTCTTTAAAGGGTAAACACAGAAATATATCTGGCAATATTATGCTGAATAACTTGTTTACGACCACGCAAGAAAATGATATGCAAACAAACCGGTTTCATTAAAGTTAGGAAATTGGTTTTCATTTGTGATCTTAAATATTTATTGCGGGAAAATATTTACTCTTATTCAAGTTAATTACGTTATACACATTCTTAGTCTCTTTTGATCTTCAGTAATTCCAGTGACGTGCTTCCCATTTTTGATAACCTGTGCTTATCTTGCTTAATCCTTTTGCACGGGTGAAGCATTTCTACCAAAAAAATTTCCCTTTATTACTTGAATTTTAAACTTTGACTTTTAACTTTATAATATTTGACTACAAAAACCATGTTATAAAGTACTAACGCTTGAAAATTATTTTCGTATTTGAAAACTGATGAGTTGTACCTGCTGCGATTGTTATCTCTATGTCGCGCCAGCACAAGCACAAATCATTTTTTCATGTCAAACATTATTTCAGAAAGTTAAGAAAATTAATAACTAATAGAAGAAAGATGTTGAATTTATTATTTGTACGAAAGTAAGCGATAATTTTACAAATGTTCTCTAGTGTGTTTCCAATACAACCGAAATTGTGCCCCAAATCTGTTCTCAAATGCAATATGGATCAGTATGAATGTAACAAATACGGTCCACCCATGAATTGTATAGAATTTTCACATCCAGTTAAGACAAGTCTATCTGAGTGAGGGGAAAAGGTAAAAATTTGATGCGCGTGTTCCCCTCGTTTGAATGAGACTCTGCTTAAGGCTATCACACATCTGCAAAAGCTGGCATTTCTAAAAAACTAATGGATGCACCCATTTCCGCCTGAAAACCGGATGATTGCCTTTCCATACAATCCGATTTCAGACAATATCTTGAGCAGAAGACATTCGAACCGCATTTCATTAGACATTATCTGAGGAGTACATTCAGAGCATATTTTAGTACACGTGCAGGCAACTGGACCATTTTTCTAAAATTAGGAAGTTCCAAACGTATTTTCAATGTGTACTTGAAATTTCCAATGTATGTCTGTAACTTAGGTGCGTATGCCTGAAAGAGACCTAACGGAGGCGAGGTTCATCTTACGTAACTCAGGAGCAGCATATATCTGTTACTTAGGCTCATGTGCCTCAATAAATTAACAGAGAACCCCATTATTCAACTGGTTTATCGTTGAAGAAGTCGAACGGTCATATTCGAACAATTTGAACCTCGGTGAGATATCGAAGCCGCTGATGGAAGTCTTTTGTTCTCTGAAGAGCATTTTTTAAATTTATTATTGAGAATCGCTGGGCTCACTGACTCATCCGAAGCACAAAATCTTTTGGAGGAGAGTGATTCTAAATAAGAACTTGAGGAAAAATAGCGAGAATAGGTAAACTTAGCAAAGAAACTGACCGGTTTAGTAGCAATATACAGGTATGTTTCAGGATGCATATTTCACCAATGAATGCTGCAGACCTGAGAAGTATGCCCGTTTGTGTCTGGAAACCATAGCCGTACTATCACCTAGACACAAAATGAAAAATCGTTTCTACTGGCATAGATGCAAACTATTAAACGGGCAAGCAAATGCGCATGCGCGTGATTTAGCGATACCTTTGCCGTAAGACAAATGGGATGCAAAGAGCGTTGCATCCTCGTCGGCCACACTTTTACCCGTTTACGTAAAGATTATCGCGTTCAATGACGGCCTGTGCTTCCCACTACGAAGTAGTGCATCTAGTTTTTCTACATCTACGCTGGAAGCATCTACGACATGTACTGAAGGGCAATAAAGCAGTTACAAACACTGTGGACATACTGATTTCGTTTTATAATGTTAATGTTTCAAATTTTGTTTAAGATATTCGTTTAATGTAGGTGTGGCACTTGCTAATTCCCTATATTCATTTTTATGTTTTAGTGTTTAGTTTACTTGAATTTTTGTGCATAGTTTTCTCACTCCGGCGAATGATGTTCATCAAGTCCTGCTGCTAGAAACTTATTTTCAAAAAAATGTCCGAAGAAAGGTACCTTTTGCATCATACATTTCCCCCTTTTTCTGGACGTTTTCTTTTGTTTGGAAAAATATCGAGTCTTTTGAGCTGGAAAAAGTCAGTTTATATCCGTTTCCATAGTAACAAGCATGGAATCCCATAAACGGCATCTGATATTGTCTTCAGGAAACTAAACGAATTCCGCCTTCTTGAGTGCTCCCCTATTTTTAAACGAGCAGCACTTGAAACCATGTCTATCTCCAGGATCAACACTTCACTAGGGGCTAAAGAAGACTAACTGAAAGGAGTAGGAAATTTATTTTATTTCCCAAACAATGGATAATGGAGAGTAAACTTCCAAACTTTATGCTCCTTCTCCTTCGTGTTCTGAGTTCTAAACTCTAAATTTGCTTCCTTTAAAATCTGATTGCGGCTTCGCTGTAGTTTTTTTGTTTATTTTTTTTTATTGTTGAGTTTTATTTACTAGGTTTTAAAAGAAACATTGCTTATCTGCAGGAATTGGCTAAGACTTAGAATTAAATTGCAAACAAAGAAATAATATTTAGAAGAATTAAAAAGCCGTCTAAAAATGTGTTTTGTTTGTTTACCTATCAATTTAGTGTTAAGTTGTGTACTTTTGAGATAGTTTTGTCTTTTAGAGGAGCATATTAATTATGAATGGAACTATAGTCGATCTCAGTTGAGGTAAAATGTTAGATGATAATGTTAGGGTTCTGAGTCTTATTTACGAAAGTCTAATTGCGATAAAAATTGAATAAAGCCGACTACATACGAAAAAGTGATGTTTTGTGTCGTTACCCTGTACCTGCTGTAAAATTTGACTTTATCCAAAACTTTTTAAATATTTCAGTTTTTCATTAGAAGTATATTAGAAACATTAAAAAGAACCTCAAAGGAAAGAAAAAAAAATTGTTTCACTATATGCTATTTATATACAGATAATGCAATTCAATAGAAGATGAAATATTTAATTCTTGGAACACAAAAAAGCTAACTACCAGTGAATACTTGTTGGACGCCAAAATTTTTTACTTGTGACATACTAAGTTTCTGTACTTAATAGTAAAAAAAAAGTAATTCCGACAAAGTGAAAATAAGGTTTAAATACTAAGACATTCAATGTCTAGATTTTGTTAGAGCAATTGTGACATGTTTCTAAACGTTAAAAGTATAGTAAAACCATGTTTTTCTCAGCCCGGTAGAACTCGCGTGCCAGACCGCACACAAAAGGTCTCGCGGGGTACCTGTATGACCTCTATTATTTTTTACCTAATACAGTTTTCAAATGTAAATTTTAACAAAACTTTATTGTAAATTTTTGAAACATATTTTTTACGCATAAAAACAACTTAATTGGCTTTAAGTTAATTACCAAACACTTTTTCTAGAAATTATTAATGTATTCTTAAAAAAGAAACGAAATAAAGAAAAATCACTTAAATGACACGAAACACAAACTCATATCTCTCATTTGGAAGAAGAGTGCCACAATATGAAGAAATGAAATTTTACAGCAGAAGCGTTTGAAGTTTATTTCTTCAGGAAATTCATTGTAAGAAAAGTAAATTTGATGTGCTCTCTTCAGTGGTTAATATTCGAACAAAAAAATCTGTCATTATTTTCCAAAGAAGATAATGTTATTTGAAGCATTTTAAGTGGAAAAAAGAAGCAAATTAAAATTTCGTACCGTGGCAATCTTCTTTCAAACGAGCGATATTAAATTTCACATGCATTTTCTACAGACATAATTGGAGTGAACCCTGAAAGTCAATTGTTCACATTAATGCAAGATACTTATGGTTTTTGGATTTGATTTCAGTTAGATTTTGCCTCCAGTTGTAGATTTCCTTCAAGAAAATGAATGCAGGTTTCCAACAAATGAAAAGCACCAACTATCGGCGTGCTCTTAAAAGAAAACACTTAGAAATGAAGCTACTGAAATTTGGGCTCTAATTTGCTGAATTCTACACTCGAAAATATAAGGCTTTTAGTGAGTGGGGTTACTTAGCAATGTATTCCAAATATGGCTGGAATCCAAACGATTGATATACCCCATTTTCTTCTAGCCAGTTCTTTTATCCTTACTATCATTTGCTCAACCTTTGCTGCCATGGCGCCTGACATTCGTAGGTGTACTCAAAAAAGAAGAAGAAGAAGAAGACAAGCCATATATTTCAACTGAAATATTATTGTCTACATCACGATAGACACGAAGTTTCTAATAGTATCACTAAAGATGTAACACTATTTTCGCACATCAACAACAAAAAAAAAAATAATAATAATAAAAAGCCGTAATTTTGCTTTCCAGTTCACTTCATAACAAAAGCAACTCTGGAGCAACCAAAGTCACAACTAATTTTGTTTTATAACAAAACAAAATCTGATGTTGACCACGATTGATAAAATGCTTCAATAATTTTGAAGCATTTGATCGAAGGGGGATAAACAATGGGTGCGGTGCCCTTTGAAATATAAATATGCATTTATGCATATTATAAGTATACTTACATAATTTCATTAAAAATCTAAATTATATCTAAAAATGTAATTTGAATAAATCAATAATACGGAAAGTTTATTTGCTTCTACGATCTGTAGTGTGACTCGTATGTAATATGCAACGTTTTCAAGAGTTTATTTATTTATATTATTTTGCAGTGTGAAAAATTTTTCTGGCATTAGAAGTGAGTCCAATACTTTGGTTTTAATGCAAAAAAATAAGTGAAAAAATTGTTAAAGGAACCTTTATCAAAAAAAAAAAAAAATAAATAAATAAAAAAAAAATAAAAAAGTTTGTGAGGATTCTCTCATTTTACATAAGAATAATCAAAAATGGTGTCAAAAGCATTTTGAAGATGTGTTTTGTGACGTGCAGTGGGATGGGTACCCGATTATTGAATATAGGTATTAAATTTAAAATTTTTAAAAACTCCTACCAAAAATGTTTCCGAAAGCTCGGTTACAACTTTCTTTAGTTCAGATTCATTCAAATAATAAGGATTAAAAGCAATTTTACTAAGACTTAGTTAGAAAAGGTGAAAATTAGGATTATAGTCGTAAAAAATACCCGACTACCCGATCATTGACGCTAGAGCTATACAAGCTACTTAAACACGCGATAACTGGAAAAAAAAGAAGCTAAAGATTGTTGGTCTTTCTGAAGTTAATGAAACTACTAAAGTAGCGGAGAGTGTTGAACCTTGGAACACTTTTCATATTTTAACCTTTACGTAAATTATTTGAATCAAATTAAAAAACTAAAAGTCACACTAAAATTCCTCAACATACTTCTATGCAATATATTTTTTTTCAAATTCAAACAGTTTGTGAATAAAATGTTGTCAGCTATTTAAAATAAAAGTTCCAAGCTGTCCCAAGGTACAACATGCTATTGTACCTTGGGACACATCCTGTTGTACTATGGGAAAGTCTTCATGATTCAGGAAACAGTCATGTGCTTAAACCAATTTTGCACCAGAAAAAAAAATCATGTGGTAGTAAATTAAATCATGAATATTTAATAATGAATTATGAATAATGAATTATGAATTATTATCTAACATTAAATGTGTTTAAAAGATTTCATAAGATTCAAAAATTGTTCCATGTTCGTAGACCTATCTTAATTTTTAAGAAACATGCATATGTTGTACATAGGTACGTGTCCTGAGGTGCAAAACGTTTCGCTGTCCCAAGGTACAACTACCATGTGGCTTAAGAAAAACCAAAATGATGGTCAATCTAGATGCACTGTCATTTTTCTATCATAAGCAAATTATTTAAAGTATTTCTTTTTTACAACAAAATAAAAGTCAGTTGATTAAATTTACAAATACAAACACAGAAAGTGAAATAAAAATGAAGAAGCTATTTACTTTTGAGTCATGAAATTTTCTTTCTTTCACAAAATTGTCCATTTTACTCATTTGATGCCAATTTTTAATGAAGCACCATTTAGTGGTGAAGGTTACTATTGGAGATTACAAAAACATGGCTGCTAAAAATAAATTTTTAGAAATTAGTAGTGTCCCAAGATACAACACTCTTCCCTATAGTACGAACTGTTTTAAGATAAAATGCATCCAAAACTGTAGCATTGAAACATTTAGTATCTTTAGCATAAAAATATGTTACTTAAATCATTTCACTAGAATTCAACAACTAAAAAGTTAAACAAAGAATACTAACAGCAAAACGTTTGCCAATTTATTTAAAATATTTTTTTTCAAAATTGTACAGAATTTATTGAAATTACATGACAAAATATAAGTTCAGTCGGCGTTATCAAATCCTTTCGTGTAGTAGCAAAACAAATACTTAATAAATGTCCAAACATTTCGTATAATACTCAAATTAATGATGAGAAAAAAAGCCAACGCGAAATGAAGGAGTATTTTCATAACGAAGGTATCGCATGGGATTTCTGAGATTTAATGAAGGCTCCTCCGACAGGTTCCCTTCATCATTTTTTAGCTTTCGGCAACGAAATTTAATTACGTTTGATAAATTTACATTTCCCTGGCCTCGGTATTTTCATTGGAACAACTTTACAGCGCTATTTCCCGATAATTAGATTTTCTTAATTAATTTACAGCTTTCATTTATTTGAAAAGTGAGTTTTCGTTGACTTCGTCATTATTTCATATTTCTTATTGAACTATAAGTGAATGAAAGATTAGGGGGGTTTTGTATGATTTAGGTTGGTCATAGATAGTTTTCATAGGTTTAGTTTTTTTTTTTTTTTTGAGATGAACTTTTAGGACATTAAAGAGTACTGCGTTAATTTCATTATTAGCATTAATGTATTTTATTAACTTGCACTGCAGTATCGGAATTCTTGTTTATATTGGACTAAGGTAAGTAATTTGACAGTGGCCATAGTTAAAAGCTTTGTTGAATTTTTATACAAATATTTGGTGAAGTACATTTTTCCAATTTTTTAAGTCAAATTTTACACTTATTTGCAAGAAGCATTTGTCGAAGTACCAAAATTATCAATTTGCATAAGTTTAATTTTATTGAAGTTAAAAATTGACTGTAGTTAAAGAGGAAGAAATTAAAGTTCTGTAAGCGTGTCTTAACTCAAGTTCTCAGACTTTGAACACATGTGGTTAGAAATATAATGTATCCTAAAAGTAAAAATTACTCCCTCTCGGTGGTCAAATCACTGCAAACAACGGCGAGCAACCATGGTAGGATCGTTTCAAATTTAGCCATTTGCATGACAGAGACATGCTTTTCAGGGCAGTACACCGTTTTGTGATAAAAATTAAATTAGTTCTACTTTTTGGAGGAGGTCTATCTCCTCCAATTTTAGGAATATTAGCAACCTTTGACTAACCTACCTTATTATTTTTACAAAAAAATGTCACACTTTTTCATGCTCTTTGGCATTAAATTTACCACATTGCTTGAGCTGAATTTCCAAGAATCTAAGTCATCATCTATTGATAAATATACTTTTTTGCTGAACGCTAAATCCTGTATCTTTTACCAGCGTTACATTTTGTATCAGACGAGTGTGGAAAGCAAAATATTAAAATTAACGTAACATTTCTATTGTATCTTGAAACGGTTTTTGCCAAAGTTTCCTTTCGTCGGATAAGTCAGCCAAATAAATAAACTGAAATGAATCTATTAAATGAACGAAAATAAATATCTTACTCAATACAGCTTTAAAATACATCTTTCTAACTATTTGTGGAAACTCTAACTAAAGGGAACTATTAAACACAAGACCGGTAGTGTGTTTATGGTATAAAACGTAACAACGAAATATGGAAAGTTTTTACTTCATTTTACAAGAAAGGGAGTATTGTATTCGCAATAAAAGTTTCACTCAAAAATCGGCCTTAATTTCCATTTTTCTCGCCCCCGAATGAATATTGATTTTTTTTTTTTACCGACCACAAGTGGATACATGCCTAAGAACGTATAGATACCTGAAGAATCCGTTTAGACGATCCCCGAGTTAATTACAACGAGTTTTCTCGTGACATCCGTGTATGTATGTGCGTATGTGTGTATGTGCGTATGTATCTCGCATAACTCAAAAACGGTATGTCCTAGAAAGTTGAAATTTGATACATGGACTCCAAGTGGGGTCTAGTTGTGCTCCTTCTCTTTTTGGTTGCATTCGAATGTTCCAAAGGGGGTCTTTTACACCTTTTTGGGGTAAAATCATTGTTAATTTCAATGTAAACTCAAGCGGTGTTATAATTTGGCAAACACTTGGAAATATATCGCCAAGCTTTTGGTCGCCAGGATTTGTTGGCGACGAATTCGGCGTTTTTTTTTTTTTTTCTTTAATCTGGTTTCAATTTAGCCATAATTAGGGAGTTAACCATTGAATCATATTAAAACGGCCAATATTGCGAAAATTTATCTGTATAAAACGTTTTCTTTGCTTCGGTGCGCAACAAACTTGAGGTGAAAATATTTAAAGTATTTATTTGCTCACTTCGATGCTTTAAATTGGAAGTAAAAGGGAATCATGTGATGCACACATCAGCTCGTTTTCTAAATGTTGAAATTGGATACATTTAAAAAGTCAATGACTTGATATCGTCAAGAGTTCATTTCTTATTGAAGCAAACCATTTTTAATAACAAGTTTTTAAATTGTATATTTTGTACTAAACATTTTTCTATTAAAGGATCTCTCTTCTCCGCTAAAAACTAGGCACACAAGAGTGATCATTCCAAGATGGGCTCAAAATTTATTTCTTAATTAGTATTCAATAATAAGCAAATAAATAACTCACGCAGAAGTATAACTACCATAGCACACTTTCAAATCTTTAACATTATTCTTATCTTTAAAGCTGAATTGCCTTTCCATATCTTCAGGAGATGTTATCGTTATCAGAAAATTAGAATGTCAAATGACATGATTTAATATTTTAAATGTCATTAGTATCTGAAATGTAATTACAAGAGAAAATATTACTTTATTTCAGTTAGGTTCAATGGAAAACATTAAGGAACTGTGGCTTTCAGGAAATACCAACAGAGTATTTGCAATAGATGAGCGTTTCAAGTAAGTCTGAAGAATCTTTTCCTAATAATTATTGAAACTATTCCAACTGAAATTACTTAGTACTAGTGGTATCCGCATGGCTTTGCCTATAATAGAAAATTAAAAGGTCTTTTAATTCGCCTGTATATTTATAAATAATGTATGGTAAATTTTTTCGCCAATTGACTTGTGCCCATGTTACGGTTCCACGTTATTATAATTTCGTAATTTACTCGTCCATCTTATGATAATTTTGTTCTTAAAATTGAAATAGAAAAGGAACCACATCGAATTTTCGAAAAATCGTTTCGAGGTTCACACCCCCATGCTACAAACTAACTGTGTGCCAGATTTCATGAAAATCGGCCGAACGGTCTAAGCGCTATGCGTGTCACAGAGATCCTGACAGACAGACAAAGATCCGGACAGATAGAGATCCTGACACACAGAGAGAGATCCGGACAGAGAGACTTTCAGCTTTATTATTAGTAAAGATAATAAAAAAAGAAAACTTTGGCATTGAAAATCAAAGACGTTGGTATTTGAATGACGAACTGAAAGTAAAGAAAATAGAAGTTAGGGAACTAAAATGTAGGGTAGTGCGGCAAACATAGCAAAGCTAAGGTTTAGGGTCTAATCTAGTGCACATTTATAATTCAATCGGCTCCAGTTTTGGCACATTTATCGAATGACTCATAAAAAAAAGCACAATCATTCCATGTGAAAATTCAAGCATAAAATAAGCTAATGTTGAATTGACCATTTAGGAACACAAGTTTTCAATAAGACCAACTCTGAAAAAAAGACAAAAAGTACTGCCAAACAAAAAAAATAGAAATATTATATATTGTCAACATAAAAACCCATTTGATAAACTTACAAAACATTAAAAAATAATGATGAATCTGCACATTCGCGGCACTCATTACTCGCTATTATCTGTTTTGTGTCACTCCTGCATACAGTTTGAGCACATATGAGCAGCATTTTGAATTAGATGACAAAACATTTGCAAATTTTAATGGATTTTGTTAAGTCTAGCTTTACTGAACTTTTTTGACCAGATACAATAACTGAAAGCAGAATCAGCATTCTTTCGCGAGTTTGGTGGTAAAAACCTACTGGAGCATTTAAAGTATTAGTACCAAAATTAAAAACTAATTTTTATGCGTATAATGAAATTAGTTGGGAACTTCCCACATATATAGAACTAGGAAAAACCTTTATAAGCACATCCTAAAATAATCGCACGCCTTTCATGTTATGTAACTATTAGCCAATGATACCACGGTGAAATTTCAGTTTTTTATAACTCTTATCTATTATACTCTTACACTTATTAACAACGCATTTCAAACAAAACGCGAAACAAATTATGCATATTACAACTGCATAAAAGAATATAAAAAAATGTTTATAAAGTAGTAACATCACAAAGTACAGAAAGTTTTTTCAAATGGTCCTAAATGAATCAAAAGCGCAGTATGTGAAAGACAAGTCCTCTGTTTACCTCATGATAATTACACCTTTCTGCAGTAGCATCGCTTGTCTGCTATAAGCGTCGACATGTTTATACCTGATAACAGTTTTACTTATATTTATTCAGTATCAATAACTAAATTTACGTAGAGCGTTCAAAAATGTTTGAGAAGTGAAAGGAAGGAAGGATTGTTTCAATCTCCTCATTAATATTTAAGATTACAATCTTCATAATATCTTTTTGGTAGAATTTTTGACTGCCACACGGATCGCAAAGCATTTCAGCTTCAGCTAAACTTAAAGCAACTCGAGAAAGCGGAAATTAATCTCAACTAAAAGCTTTAAAATGACTCACTGGAGAAAAGACATTTCTTAAGTCTTGAAGCTGGAGTTCCAAGTTCTCAGAAAGCGTTGTGACTAGAAACAAAGTGTCAGAGCAGCAATAAAGTGATAGGAATTTAAAAATTTATATTTCGCATTTTACAACTTTTCTCTATATCTAGTTTCAAAATTTAATAAATGCCGCATATAACTCCTTTGTTCGAAAGTACAGTCGAACTGGCTTATAACGAGCGGCGGAAGGCCAATGATACTTGCTCGTTATATCTGATTTCTCGTAAAAAACGAGTTTGTGTAAAAATGCATAAAGTTCACACATATTTTATTTTCTTTACAGTGCCAAAGAAGTTGGCGAATTTGTTTTGAACTATCTTATTGTCTGTTTCTTGGGTGTTTTTTTTTCTCTCGATTAATACTCATGACCCGAAAAAGATTATCATTTGTACCTTGGCTTCGAAAATAGTTTGAAACTTTTATGCCCATCCAAAATCATTGACTAATGTTGACACTTCACCAGCTTCGAATTCTTTGCATTTAGAGTCGTTCTCTCATTACACAGTGCAACAAAAAATGTTTTTTATTTGGTGCCTAAAGTTTTAAAACTGATTTTAGATATTTTTGGGACTCTGAATCGAAATATGAAATTAATTTTTCTCTAGCAGCTCTACTTTTTCAGATAAGTACGACTGTTTTATCCAAAATATGCAGTTTCAACTCAATTTTGCGCACTTTAAAGCTAGTATAGGCTTCCAAAACAAGGTTTGCTTCCAGAATATTTGCCCTATTGTCAGTCTGCAGTTCAGTTACGCTCAGGAAAATTCACTACATGATGTAAATATCTGGCAAGTTTACTAACGATGATTTAACGAATTAAGGACAACTTGTAAGATCTTGCTTTGCATATATTTTCTTCGTGTGACGTGTGACGAGATGGATGTTTGTATATAATATTTTTAAGGATCCATTAATCTAGAGGGTAACCCTAAACAAAATTTTTTTGGGGGACCTCTGTAGTCAAACCTAAAAAAAACATAAACATTAATGGAGAATCAGGGGTGGTGGTTTCAGGGATTTTGTGGTGTTGAACCACTCATTCAAAATACTTGTTGTTCAGAGGCAGAGCATCCTACACTTGTACATCTAAAAGAATGTAAACAAATAAAGGAGAATACCTTGATTTTCTTTTCCTTTCTTAATAATCTACTAGTACAATTTTAGTCTTTATGGGACCCTTAAAAATTAGGGATTCATGGCCAACAGCCTAATTGGTTTGTTTGGTAATTGAGCTCTGATTTATTTGTATCATACAATAGGAATAAAAATTCCATACTTCGTTTTTTATTTGATATATAGGTGTAACTTAAACCTATGCCACATATATTTCAAGTTCAATATCTTAGAAATTTGAGCTCCTGTGCAAAAACTGATGTGATATTTGAATTTAGTGTACCAAATTCGTACTCAATCAGCTCCAAATACCCGTGCACCAAAATGACTGTTTTTCTGTGTTATTTTATTCAGCATTTGCTTGATTTCAAGCTTCATTAACATCGGAATTATGCTCGAGAAGTGATAACATAGGCATGAACAATTATTTAAATTTTAAATACTTATCTACGATCAGAAATTATAAAAGAAGCTTGTCATCACTTGTTCTCCTGATTTATGACTCATTATTAACTTCCAGTTCGACTTCAGAATGTTAAAAGAAATTTTCTAAGAAAGGAAAAGCTAAGGTAAAAAGCAATAGAAAATTCATAAATAACAAAAATATTGCTCGCTTTGAGCGGGGTTTGCTCTTTAAAGGCGAGTTATGCTTTCGTAAACTTATCCTTGTATCTACCAAATGTTTCTGATTTCATCGCTCAATCCAGATTTTCGTTAACCCATGGGTCGTTATAAGCGAGTTCGACGGTAAAGAAATTTATTTTACACTCACATATGAATAACAATAAAGTTAAAAAATAATAAATAAAAATAAAGAGGTTCAATGACCACATTTGGTTGAACGAGAATATCTCCTACTCATTGAACATTTTCGCCTGATATGCAGAACGCAAGTTATATAACTTTTCACAAACTACCCGTGAATTTGAAATGTTTACGATGTATCTTCTAATGCTATTTGCGTTAGTAGGTTCAATAACAGGATATTTCTCTACAAAAATGACGCTCAACAGTTATACGGAAGGGAGCCGTGGTGGGTCTGTTTGGCAAGGTATCGATTGGACTTGTTATCGGAGGGTCCCAGATTCAATTCTAGTCAGTCGAACATCCACCGTCTTCATTAATGGTGACTGGAGAACGTTAAATGTGCTCGTAGTCACAAAATCCTTCAAGTGAAACGATATCTCTGGGAGTGCTGGACCTTGGATTACTCGGTTTCTGTTCTGGAAAAAAAAATCAAAGCTGTCTGGTCCCATCCAACTGGTTAAACCACAAATAGTGGTAGGTACGGAGGATCCTGGAGTGAAAAGGAAAAAATTACGGGGAAGGGAAAGCTTGCATTATCTGTAATGCATGTAATTAACTGAAAACGTGCTTATTTGAGAAGTAGTGTGTGTCTATGATTCCCTTCCCCTCAATATTATTTAAACAAAATCTACTATGCAATTTGTTTAGGATAGACTTGATACTATTGTAAATTCCTGCGAATGTTCACGTGGTCAGTTCTTGGTAGAGCGAAGTAAATGAGTTGAAATATAACGCTGTGTATTTGTAAGTATTGATTACTAATTGCTGTTGAGGAATCGAAGGAAGAACGCTACAGTTAGACAGCGTGCCATTGCCTTACGATGTTGGACATATTTATTTCATTTACAAACGATACAACACAGGATTAACAGTACAAATCAAGGAAATAACACCCACGGCACTGGTGAGAATCGAACCCACGAAGTCTGGCGTGTGAAGTGAAGCTTTTTACTCAGAGCCATGGCGGCCCCATTGATTAATAGTAAGTTGTAATTATTGTCTTCCAGATTCTTTAAGTCCCAACAAAAAAAAGTAGCTTTCATTATAGACTACACGATATCCTACCAAAACATGCTCTTAAAATGATATTTGTGCTTGAATAATTGATGATTCTTAAAATAAAATAACAACTTTAATTAATTAAAAAAACTGCATTTATTTATGTGAGAAATAATAAATAAAAATAAATATAGGGTGACAAGAAATAACTTCGACACACATAATACACCATAACTTTAATGCTAATGAAAATATTACGATCAAACCTTAAAATAAATATGAATACATTATTTCATCTAATATATTTACACATTTTCAAAGTGGCTACCTTTAGAATTAATACAGAGTTAACGTGTCACAAAATTTTTGGTTCTGGGCCGCAACTCACTGATAGTTTATCCCATGTCTTGCATAACGCTTTCTTTTGGGATGCCAAAGTTTTATGAGGTTTAGCTTACACCCTTGTCTCCATTATGTACCAAACAGAATAATCCATTGGGTTCAAATCTGGGGAATACGGTGGCCATTCTTGAACTCCAATAAAGTCCGGAAAATGTGTCTTTCATCAATCTTGAGTGCCTTTAGTTCTGTGTTCAGATATGGAATCCTGTTGAAAGATTCATCTTTTGTTTCCAAATAACTTTTGCGCCCAAGGTAAGACATCTTCCAAAATGCATTTGCGACTTGTTTCTTGAGTAATTTTATCCCTTGATCAGCAAAAACAAGTGATATTTTCCCTCTAGCACCTATGCCACCCCAAAGCATTATATTGGGGACGTTGCGCCGTTTAACAGTGCAAGAAGGTCCTGAAGACAAGATTGTGTGCTAAACTTCATAACACTTTAGAATCCCTCAAGAAATCCTTATGCAAGAAAATGGATAAAATATTAGTGAGTTGCGGCCCAGAGCCGAAAACTTTGTGATACGTTTAAAGCTCTGTATTAATCCTAAAGGTAACCACTTCAAAAGTTTGTAAATATATTAGACGAAATAATGTATTCATATTTATTTTGAAGTTTGGTCGTAATATTTTCATTAGCATTACAGTTATGGTGTATTATGTGTGTCTAATTTATTTCTTGCCAGCCTGTAATATGTGTGAACGTTTCAAGTGCCAAATGGTTGTTTAGTACGCATTATTTTCAAAGTTATTAAAACAATAAGGTAAAATCTTTAAAAGATTTTTTTTGAGGGAGAGGGATGATTTTTTTTTATATTTTTACATTGTACTTTGAAACCTAGATGTAAATGTTTTATTATTTTTTACAGCAATGCTTCTACATATTGAAGAGGTGGAAAAAAATGTGCTATGTGAGGTTTTTGGGAGGGAGAGGGAGGATTGTTTTTCATGTTTTCACACATTGTACTTTAAAACCTAGAAGGAAATGTTTAAATTAATTTTTATGGCAAAGCTCATACATACATGTATAGAATAGGTGTAAAATAATATGCTAGCGTAAACTTTTTCTGTAAGCTTACATTTAACTGCGTATTTTCAGTATTTATTGCTGACATTGCCTGAGCTAAATGATCATATGAAAATTGCTTCCCAGTCTTCAGAAATATATGTGAAACATAACTTAGTGACTTTTTAACGTACTTACCGATATTTTGCTGCCAATATCTGTCACTATTAATATGACAGATCAAAATAAAAAAGGAAATACTTTTTCTCTTGTTTACTGACCATTTCTATGAGTCTGCTCCGTTTACTCTAACGGCACTCTGTTTTTACGAAACATTGGTTTAACGCGCAGTTACGAAAAATTTATTTTATTGTCCACAGAATTTCTCCCTTAGTAGTTTTTTTTTTCTTTGCTAGTTTTACATTTTTATGCAGAATTTTGCATGAAATATTTAATGCCCGGCTAGTGTTATGAACTCAGGACTATTATCACAAAATTACAATAAAATAGTGTTGAAATTATTGTATTCATTTCTTTTTTGAGGACATAATTATAAAAGTTGTTAAGTGTCGAAATCACCGTTAACTCTTTGAATAATGGTCAACACTGTACACTTTTTAACAATTTCTTAGTTATTAAGGACTTATACACAATCTTAGAATCTGATAACATAACTACTTTTACATAAGAGTGGCAACTAGGGTTTCCAATCTCTCGCCGAATTCAGTCCCGCAGGATTTCGGGTCTCTAATGAGCCAATCCCGCGGGATTGACCTTATTCTGTAAAAAAATAAATTTTAATGTCAAACAGAAAAGATCGTGCTTTTGGGGCTTTTTGAATTGTGCTTTTGTTGCTTGAATCAGTAGTTTTCTTGAATTCCGTTCATCAATGGTAGAGCACTACAAAGTCAGATCCCGAATAGCAATTATCGTTTGGTACGCAAAAGTGTTCCCTAAAAAAATCCAATGCATCTTAACAAAGCATCGCTCGTATGGGACGGGAAAGGATTTTTGCTCACAAATAATGCGTTGATAAAGACGCGTGTTGTGGCTCCTTTCTCTAATGTGATATTTTCTTTATTTTTTTCTAAAGGGTAATTTTCTGAATTTTGAATTTTAGAGCTGGTTTTCATAAACTTTTATACTTTTTACGCATTTTCTCAACTACTGAACGAATTAAAACGGAAACCTCGAGTGAGAATACCAATTCGCCCTCAGAAAAATATACTCTATTTTTATAGTTGTTCCTATATGGTAAATTCACTGCACATAACACAAAGCAAAGTTTTTCTTGCTATTTTTACAGAAATACGAGGAAAGTGAATCAAACTTCAGATTATGCTTTTGAAAATACTTTTTTATGAGCGGCAAAAGTTGAAAAACCTTTGCATGCAAAAAATTGCGGGGGATTTTGCTCTCAATCCCGCTAAATATCATGCGGGATTCGGGATCGGGATTTCGAGATTGGAAATCCTAGTGGCAACTCACCGACAGTTGTTGTACAGCTAACAGCAATAACGTCAACTTCACCGTAAAAGCAGATGTAAGAGTGACTGTGAAAAGCCATAATTAACTACGAATGTCTCCCTTTAGCATATAACCATTTGTAAAGACACGCACCCATTTAGTTTCTCTGTAGCGAACCTCAATGGTCTCCATTACATAAGATTTTGCATGAAAATCACGTAAAACTTTCTTAGAAACTATCTAAATAAGATCAAAAGTCATTAAAAAATTTAAAAACTCTAAAGGGCAAGAAGTACAAGGCAAATTTGAATAACCTCTGCTCAAATTCAGAGCATCACACCCATGGAAACCTCAGTTATGTGTCTTAATAATAGATAGTTTAGTTCTTTTGAAGGGAGAACAAAAAATAAAATTATTTTGATGAAACACTAAACTCATAAATCATTAGTGAATGAAAAAATAATCAAAAAAGGAATTTCATTATAATTTAAAATAAGTTATTATTATCAACACATAAATAAAAGCTTCAAAGCTTTTAAAGTGCAAAACGAAACTTTTCTGTATGAAGTGGATAAATTTAAAAAAAAAATGTATTTGTTGTACGCTTAATATCCTACAAAATACAAAACCAACTTGATATTGTTTTACATTACGATTACAATTAAGCATATTTTTAAGAAAACCAAAACTACGTTTAACAAATGAATAACATGTCAAATAGATGTAAATGAAAAAAAAAGGATTTTAGTTTAAAAAAAATGAGTTATCTTTATGTTTCAACAATTCGAGTATATCCCTAAGAAGCTCAAGCAAACTTTCTCCTAACAATGGAACGACATTTTCTCAAAAATGTTTCCACTCCTTTTATTCCCTTTAACATAATTTTATATCATGATTTCTTTTTGAACGCTAGGTAGAACTTTAATATTTTTGAAGATTTTCTGAAAGTAAGATATGCATCAAAAGCATTTTGTGCTCATGTTTCGGATTTTAAGCAATGGATCTGTTTTCTTCCATAACAGTCGACTAAATTAGTTCCCGAAGAAAACAGAAAAGTGGTTGGATGCTGGTAACGTAATTTGATAGAGTAAAATATACATTCAAGGCTGTTTGAAGGTAAATGAAGCATAAAAAACTGGAAAGATTGAAAGATTTGAAAAAAAAAAAAAAAGAGAAAAAAGAGAAAATAGTCGTCAGCTATTTTTTTTAGCTAATACGATTTGCTTTTGTTTATTTTTTGCTAATATGTAAATTCCTTAACAAAACTTAAAATTATGTAGTTCACTACTCATATACTTAATGTCAAGTCATTTTATACGACCGTACATTTTCATATGAGGCAGTGAGAAGCAAAGGGATGTAAGTGCACATTTTCAAGTTTCGAGTAAAACGCGTTTAAAGTTGCGGTCCTTGGTAGGCTTTCATTGAAACGTTTTATTATATACTAGTGGTACCCGCACGGCTTTGCCCGTAGTAGAAAATTAAAAGGTCATTTGGTTCGCCTGTATATTTACAAATAATGGATAATGAATTTCTCGCCAATTGGCTATGTTCATTCGCTCTCCCATTCCACGTCATGATAATTCCGTAATAATCTTAAAATTGGAATGGAAAAAGAACCACATCGAATTTTCGAAAAATCGCTTCGAGGTGCACACCCGAATGCTACATACTAACTTTGTGCCAAATTTCATGAAAATTGGCCGAACGGTTTAGGCGCTATGCGCGTCACAGACATCCTACAGACATCCTACAGATATCCTACAGACATCCAGACATCTAGACATCCTCCGGACAGAAAGACTTTCAGCTTTATTATTAGTAAAGATTGCTGTGGAGCCGCACCTACTAGGACTACTAGCACAATCTTTTGTGCCACAACAGAGGAAAGTGTCACTTACCATATGTACATCAAAATTTTCAATTTTATCATTTACACCATTTTGCTTCTCACTGCATCATATGGGGTACCTAGTATGCTGACCCGAATTAAAGCTTACGGGCCCCTGAGCTGTTTCTGGAACGTAGGCACTTTTGTAGTTCAGACAACTTTATGTTGCTCATTTTTGAAGCACTATATATGTTTTTCATTTGTACAAATTCCTAATGTTAACATGAAGTTCATACAATTTTCAGAAACGTTTTTTACAAATTTGGTGAAACAAAATATTACTATGAAATGCAAATAAAAATTGGATGGTATTATGACAGAGCGAATTAGTGACCACAATGTCTATTATTCAATGAGAAGATTCAAAGATAGATTAATATAGAAAAACACATAAAGCATATTACTATATATTTTATAAATTGGGGAAGCAGTAATACTTGACATGTTTATATTTAATCATTTAAGACAGAAAGCAACATTTGCAGTATATTTACAGGTTAAAGTTGAAAGTTTAAAAATCACATAGTTTGCTCTGGCATAAGACCATTCAATTATGAACGCTTTTCATGTAAAATCTGTCCTTGATGTATATGTAACCGCCCCCTCTCCTCTATATTGTACTCTAAAGTTGAAAAATTCTCAACTTTCTGATGACTCAAATTTGATAGCTTAAATAAACTGAAAGATATGTTTTTAAATAAATAAATAAAGAGTTTAAGGAATTAAATTTTTCATAAACTCTTAAGTCTTTTTTTTTTGAGTCGCCCCACAGAACAGCTTCATTCGAGCACTAGTAGTGAGGCTATTGGTATAAACATTTAAACAATACCACACCGGGTAGCATACTTCGCTTCATAAACGTTTTATAATAATAGTTAACGCTTTCAAAACCTTTTTCAAACGTTTATGAAACATTTAAACGTTACTCATGCTACCTGGGACTGTAAAGAATGTATAAGCTATTGCACCAAACACCCAACAAAACTTGAAAATACGTTAGGTTTTTTTCTGAATTGCACGAACATTGTAAAGAACATGGACTCTGCTTCTTCGCGTTGTAACGAATACCAATATCCGTTTTAACAAAATAAATTTTCAGTCCTTAAGTAATTTCCATTACATTGTGTGACTTCCATTACAACGAAATTCCCGTTACAACCTAACAAAATGTTATTTTTAAACAAGAGGTTTCCGTACTGCCTTGCCCGTGGTAGAAAATTAAAATGATATTCGTTTCGCATGTATATTTACAGATAACTTCTGTCATAGGGACATAAATATTGTTTTGCAAAATCTCTAAATATTTCCAGCAGACTGAAAAATTTTCTTCTACTAACACCAGCTGCTTACCTTCTGTTACAACAACTATTTTCTGCGAGAAAAAGGCAAAAGAAAACAAAAACACGGTTATATGTACTTATGATCGCTTATCACTGAATTTGGCTCATCACGGCTTCAAGATTCTCGAGACATTAGTAAGCTATCGTCAAATGCTGTCGCATCCGTTTAAGACGTCACTTCCGTTCCATTACTTCTGTGATTTACTAATAATGAAATTAAAAATTTTGCCTCATCGGGCAAAATGCAGTATAACTTTAAGATTTGTGAATTAAAAAAAAAAAAGGTTTACTTTCATTTAGTCAAATACAATTCATTAGAAAATTTTTTTTAAGGGAAATGTTACACTTGATATCAATACACTTTATTAACTGTATTGATAATAGTTCAAACCTCAAACTGTAAACGGTATATACTTTTAAACGAAAGACAAAGTAAATATTTCCTCCTGGAATAAGCTAAAATTAAAAATCATTTATTATTTGGGAAGAAATTTTAACAGTATAAATAAGAACCAATAGTAATAAACTGATACTACGCAAAGAAACAGTTTTAAATTTAAAGTATAATTCAACCAGATTTCGTTAAAAACGTAAAGTAAGACAAAAAGATATTACTTACACAAACTAAAAGAAGAGTTAAAAAATCTAAAAAGAGGTTTTCTAGTTTTGCTTGTTGCTTAAAAAGCAAAACGACACATATTTCTTCAATTTACTATTTTTGAAAGAACCTTGTAACAATATAAGTTAAATAATACATAATTAAATCAGCATAACTCCATTAAAAGTAAGAAAAAAACCCACACGACTTTATCGAAAAGTAAAAATATTTCAAATTTAATTCATTTTTTGGGAGACGAAGAGTTTGGATAGCTGTTAAAAAAAGCGTCTTTAAAATGTTAAAAGTAATATTTATGTTTAAAACGAAACAACCGTAGGATTTAAAAAATGTTAGCAGGATTTCAAAAAAAGTTAATTTACATTTCGAAATGAATTCCAGTAATCTTTCATCCTTAATATTAATCATTTAGAATTGTTTGCCTTGCTTAAGGAAAGCCCCGGACTACGGTTTTCCTAAAACAATTACTACAGCTCTTCTAGCGTTTGGAGAAACTTCAAAGAAACTTCATCTTATTTAGAAGATTTTAAACTTTTAAACGATCTAAAATTTAAAAATGTGCTTGAAATATTTCTCTCCTTTGTTAAACAAATTTGTGTGAAAAATGACCTTAAAGTTTGAATAAAAATAGAACAAAATCGAAATTTAGAAACAACTATTCAACATGCCCATAGAGACGCACACACCCCAATGCTAGAATCTAATTTAGTGATAAATTTTATGAAAATCGACCGAACGGTCTTGCCTCTACAGTTGTAACAGATTAGACAGACAGTTATACTTTCAGCTTTATTATTAGTAAACAAAAGAAGATGAATTAAAAGATATTATAGAAACATTGCAAAAAGAAAATATTTCGCTTAGATTCTTCACATTTCCTAAGAACCTTCCGTTGCTAAATCAAAAAATATTGTCTCCGGAAATTTTCAAAATTTAATTGCGTACTATAGGAGTAGATTCCCTGTTCTTCATGATGTTCATACTAACAAACAAAACACCTAATAAATAAAACATGGTTAAAGTTAGAATGATTTGTGCAACAATCACTGGTATTTTAATCTGAAAACGTATTTGTCTATTCATAAATATCCTACAGATCTAAGTTGTTCCATTTTTCACCCGCTATCTCCAGAGTTTTCCAACTTTCACTAACGCCAGCTTAAGTTAAACTTTTTTTTATAATTTTTTCATGGAACATCCTTTTCTGCAAGACAGAGATTTCCCACACTTGAAGAGAGAAAGCGGTGATCTTTTTATGAGGCGGAAATTCGTTCTTTCGAGGTTTTTTTTTTTTTCTTTCATTCAGGCTTTAACTGTAGAAGAAATTTAAGCAAAACTTTGCCTCGAGCTATTTCTTACGCGTAGTTCAAATATAAAAGTAGCGTTAAGGTGAAAATGAGCCCACGTAAAGAAAATATCGTGGTTTTGAGAACGGAGACGAATTCTTCTTCTTCAAAAAAAAAAATGTTTTTCACTTTTCATATTTTAAAAGAGAACAAAAAAAATCAAAAGAAAAAATATATCTACTTAAAAACTTTGTTTCAGGAATGTAAGTTGATGCAAAAGTTTTGAATTATGCGTTTCTCACTAGTAAAAATTTCCAGAATAGGTATTATTGCTTGGTTTTGAGTTCTCTTTATTATAATTGCCCTTTAAATCGATAATTTGACCTGAGTCCAAAACTTGTTATTCATTTTAATAGGCCTTCTGATGCCATTAATGTACAATTACTTCATTTTCGATTAATGTTAAAACTGAAAGCAGTCGCTGATGTCATTTTCTGAAGTTTTGGTGATATAAAAGGAATTTTTCTTAGAAAAAAAGAATGGTGTTAATTAAAGATTCGTGTTTGGCTAACACAAAGCTGTAAGATACTATTAATGAGAGAGTAGTTACCACAAAAATCATTTGGATTAACTTTATTTCTAGAAAATTTCTTTGTGTGTTTTTTTTTTTTTTAATTCTTATCTATGTCCGAGTTTTTACATAATAGCTTCTTTTCTCGCTATAGTATTCAGTTTTATATTTCCTAATACAATTGAAAATTTGCGCTAAATATCTCTCATGCATGTATAAAATTTATGTATGGGAATATTTCTTGAAAGAAAACTGGTGTCTTACAAAATTATTTCATACTTTGTGAAAGTCTAAACATTAATATTTTAATACATATGAAATTTTACTTTTCTAACTTTATCGTGAAAAATGTTTTTCTATACGTAAATGAAAACAACAATCGCAGTATACTTAGGAATTCTTATGTAAAAAACTATTTTTTTTCTTTAAATTTAACTCATTAAAAATGGGAAATAAATGGCAAAAATTATCGTTTAATTACAAATTTATCATCGTCTATTGATGTTTAGAAAATTGTACGTCAAATAGAATTACGTTAAAAACGAAGTTAATCCATTGAATTAAATCAATCTCAAAGAAAAATGAAAACACTTTTCTAAACTGGGTTAAAGTAAACAATTGTTATTGCATACGATTACTAAAAGTATAAGTCACGGTCTTTTTCCATTTTTCCAACACTAATCTACATTTAAGCAAGGTTTCCAGTCATTGCAGAAGAAAATTATTTATTTAAAAAAAAAAGGTTTTCTTAAAGAGCTGTTAATGAAAGATGTCACATCTTTTTTTTAACAATTTTTATCCCTCCCTTTTTTTTTTCACAATGTGCGGCACTTCACCTCCCTGTACCTCCTTGTTTAACAAGCCACGCAATTTTTCATTTTTTTTTAATGGGCTTAATGTTGCCACTTCTTGCTACTCCCCTCATCTCTCGCCAAACGGTGGGGGTCATTAACTACTCCCACCCTTTATAAAACGTCACACCTTTTTTCAACACTTTTGACCACTCTCTTTTTTTTTCGCAATGTGCGACACTTCACCTCCCTATTTCCCCCTTTGTCACAAGCCACGCAATTTTTCGTCATTTTTTTTTAATGAGCCTGATGTTGCCACTTCTTGTAACCCCCCCCCTTTCATCTCTCACCAAGCTGTCACAATGTCAGTAACTCCCCCTACCCCTCTAAGCATGACATCATTTGTGAACACCTCTAAATATAAAATCCCTCACCCACCATTAATGCGCTGCAATTTGGTTTTTAATCCTCGACCTTTTCATAGCGTCTAGGTGAACCAATTATAGCACATGAATGTGGAAGATTGGAATGGAGAAGTCGAGGGGGCACAAAATGTACTTTGGTTCGGTGATCTCCTTCATTTTAAGTGAGACGAAAACAATAAGTTTCGAAAAAAATTATTTTGAGACTTTGAGAGATTTAGAGAGCTCCAGTGTTCTTTTAAATCCGCATTTTTTTTTTCAAACCGATAAATTATCGAGAAAACTAGAAGAAATTTATTTAACTCAAATTCACTGCTTATAACTGAAGTTTACTTTTTCTTTCTTGATTTTCTCGAAACCACTTTTTCAAAGTTTGATTTTCGCCAACAGCTCTAGCAAAAAAAAAAAAAAAATGCTCTAAAGATTTGAAATTTTGCAAAAATGTCTATTGAACATATTACTGTCGTATAAACCTCGAAAGCATGCAGTACATGCAATATGTGGTTTTAAAATCATAATGATCAGTTAAACTTAAGGGGCAAAAAGCACGTTTTTCAGGGGAATTTACCCATTAAACATTTTTCCATAAAAAATGTTTTTAGTTAATTATTTCCGAACTGGAAGTTCATATCACTCTCTGGTATCTAACGAAGAAAAATATTTTTTTCAGCAAATAATTTATCAAAATGCGTTATTCAACTCATATTTAATAATTGTGTAAAGTTTTAGAATGAGGCAATGAATATTGAAAAAAAAAATATTTAGGAAATTCACCTACCTTAATCCAGTACTTTTCGCTAAGCCAAAGTACTGGGGAGCAATTTCGGATTATTGTAAAAGTTCCTACAGTTGAGGCTGTGAAAAAGCAAAGGGATGTAAGTGAAATTTTTAAGATAATCAGTACAGATGGTAGGATAACCTCTCCCAAGAGATGGTACTAAGTAGCTTTAGTGGGTGCTGCTATACAGCATGATTTATAAATAAAAAATCAATGAAAGCCTTGCCTCAGAACTTAACTCTTAACGCGTTTTACTTCAAAATTTTAAAAGTACTTACATTCCTTTGCTTTTCACTGCCTCATTTGTACTCACATATTTTTGCCGTTATTGGGTGTTTGATTCGACTCACCAGTTGTGGGGTGTGAATTTCCTCAGAGACCCACATGCTCAGATTTATCTGAGCATTTAAAACCGATAAAACAAGCAATTGGTAGGTGCGGGTGGTCTCTGAAGGTGTCAAATATGGCGTATGAATATGTAAGATTGATTAAAAGAAGTAGATAGTTCGAAAAGCGTTTTAATCCATGGATCTCCGTCATTTTGTTTCAGTACTTTTTCAAAATGCCAAAATGCCGGGAAGCGAAATTTGAATTACTGTAAAATTACGTATTTTTGCGGAGCTTTAATTTTTTCAAGCTCTTCGTAATCGTGACATTTTCAGCCACACGAAATATTTTACCTTTATAATTTACCCTTCCGGTTCTGTTCATAAATACCCACCTCATGAAATCACCGACATCTTCATTTTCGCAAAAGTTACGACTTGTGAAAATCTGTGTTTTCGCAGTATATACAGACAATTCGCAATAACTCGAAGTCCAATAACTCAAATATTATTATAAATCGAAGTTTTTATCAAGTCCCGACTCTTTGTCTTTAATATCATGCTAATTATTTTCAAGATCTTGAAGTTAATTTCCTTTAACTCGAAGTTTTTTCCAAGATGATTCGAAATTTATTTTGAAAGAACGAAAAAAAAAAGAAAAAAAAGAAGAAAGAAAGAAACAAATGATTATGAGCTAAAAAATAATTTACCTTCACTTCCAATTCCTGCGCAATAGATCTCTAAAGCCTGTTGAGCCAATGTGCGATAAAGGAGTTACACGTGCGGAAATGAGTTAGCTTATTTTATTTTATTATACTGTACTGTTTACACTTTGACATGTTGCTAGGCTACGAATTTGCTTTTAAACTACCAAGTTACAACTAATTGTTACTTTATTCAAAGGCTGATCTACACTAAAATGCGTTCCCCTTCATTCTTTAATTCGATTAGTAAGTTTTATTTACAATTAAAGATGTCTAGGCAAGTACTTTGTCAATGATATTAAAAGAAAAATAAAAACTTCTTAAACGGTAGAATCCATGAATCCAAATTTGAAACGAATGAAGATGTGCACCTTTCCTGAAGTAGAATCAGCTCTATTCAAGTGGTTCCAGCAGTATCAAAATCAAAACCACGATTTTGGTTTTTTTTCTCTTAATATTTTTGATTTAACTGTGCATAATGTGCTTAAAAACTTTTAAGTTCTGTAATTTTGTCTGTTATAGGTACATATTTGTGTTCGATGGCTTTTAATATTAAAATGTTGAAAACTGAAACTAGCAGTAAGTCGAACTTTTCCCATAAGTCATAACATTTTCAAGTTTTGAGCAAATGCGTTTTCCTACTTAATCTTTCAATTAAAGGTTTTTTTAAATGATGGTGACAGCTGCACCTACCAGGGCTGATAGCATTATATCTTGCCCCAAGAACAGATTGGTTAACCTACCATCTGTGTTGGTTATCTCAAAAATTTTAGTTTTTGCACTTACATCTTTTAGTTTCTCACTGCTTCATATGTCCGTAGATTTGACGGCCACACTGATTAAAATTTTTCTTATGGTTGTTTTATATAATCTTGGAAAATTGTAACTACATTTCAATAAACTAAAACAGAACATCGGGTAAAAACGAGCTGATGTGTGCATCACATGACTTCCTTTTACTCCAATCTAATGTCATTTCCTCATTATTGGCAATTTTAATGCGATTCAATTGTTACTCTCTAAATATCACCAATAGTGGCCATATTGAAACCAAATTTAATATTAAAAAAAAAAAAAAACAGCGCAAAATTTGTCGCCAAGTTGGCGACAAAACTTGGCGACCAAAAAAACGGCAATGTATCGCCAAGTGTCCGACAAATTATAACACAACTTAAGTTTACATCGAATTTAATAATGATTTCCCCACAAAAAGGGGCAAAAGACCCCCTTAGGAACATCTGAATACAACCAAAATTGAAGGTGTACCAAACCTACGTACCAAATTTCAACTTTCTAGGGCATACCGTTTTTGAGTTATGCGAGATACATACACACATACGCACATACGCAAATACATACGTACATACAGACGTCACGAGAAAATTCGTTGTAATTAACTCGGGGGTCGTCAGAATGGATATTTCCGGTGTCTGTAGGTTCCTAGGCGTATATCCACGTGTGGTCGGGTTGAAAAAAAAACTCAACATTCATTCGGGGATGAGAAAAATGGACATTAAGGCCGATTTTTGAGTGAAATTTTTTTCGCGAATACAATACTTCCTTTTTTGTAAAAGGAAGTAAAAAGCAAATAATACAAATTAAAATGCCAAAATAAGAATGAAATACAAACATTTTCTAATGATAGCAATATTTACTAATTACAAAATATACCTGTCAGAAAAAGCTTAAAAGTTTACTTCTAATTAGGGGAATTATCATTAAAATTAAACCATTTTTGGAGCAGTTCTTACAAACGGTGATTAAAGGCAAAATGCCTCAGAATTATGCAGTTACGAGAACAAATTTACTCCCAAAACTTTTTCTGCATCATTACCTTAAAGAATAAAGTTTAATTGGCTTGGGGAACTTGATTGCGTTAACAATCGCTTGTTTAATAAATGGAAATTGTACCAACTGTGTAAGACTTTATTTTCTCATTTTGATGTTATTCAACCGGAATGCGGATTTCAGTAATTAAACGGACTTATGTAAAAAAAAAAAAGAAAAATGTGTCCTCTTTAATTATTATGGGTAATTAAAGCTATACAAAATTTATTTTCATTCAAATGTTGATGGATTAAATGCTTGAGTTAATTAGATATTTTACAAGACAAGAGGATGATTATGATGCTAATTGTTAATAATGTAATAACTTTTGCAATGGGTTTAAACAAATAATTTAAAAAATCAACTACATATGATTTACTTTAAAAGAACCAAATGAACGTGTAACGAATAATTGTAATGCTGTGTAATAAAAGAAATCAATTGAAATGTAAATACAGCAACATTTTAAAGTTTGCTTAAAAGATATTCGTGTGTGCGCCTCTCTTGTGCACAGACATTGTCTTAAAACATTTTTACGATCTGCATCGTTGCTTCGGAGAACGCGCATGCATTTTATTTCGTTAATTTTTTATATATCCCAGATACTCCCTGGCTACCTGTAAATTTGAACTCAATGCACACACTTTTTTCTTTTCTTTTCTTTCTTTCTTTTTTTAAATAAGTGAAGTAACTGGGAATCAAACAAATTTGATAGTATAAAACCTCTATAAGTTCCTATATTTCTAAACTATTTAATAAAAAGTACAGTGGTCGCCATTTATATGAATCACGTTTGTTCTATACAGTTTTGATTCCATAAAGCGGCGTTTCAGAATATTTTGAACCTGAAATAGACGAACTTGCTATTTACATAATTTTTAGCCTCCTCATTGACATTTTCTCTCGCAATTACATTCGTATTATTTTTTTCATTTTCATTCATTTCAAAAGCTCCTTAAGATCGACAGGTTGTAATGAACATCAATTTCGCATTACAATCTAGTAGTTTCTTATTCTTCTCCCTTTTTTTATCACGGTATATACATAAAAAATAAGAAAAAAATGGATAATAACTAAAATTCTGTACATTTTTCAAACAATATACAGGGTGTTCCGTTTTAGCCTGCAAGACCTTTAGTTTCGCAACCGTTAGTCCTAGATGTATTCTTCCAATTGCAAAAATGTTCAAAATCAGATGCAGAGTTAAGATATTGAAAGTCTGAAACAAAAATAAAAATGAGTCAAAAAATACAAAATTTAACTTTTATACGGTCCTCTAACTAATATTTAGGGAAATAATCTACATTGAAAAGTAATTCCAACACAAAATTTTGAAATTAGTACGACCAATTTTCACTGAGATATAAAGCTCAGCGTTTTGTGACTTACACCAATTTTCACTAGCATTTAATAACATCTTTTGGGGGAAAATATAGCGGTTAAAAAGTGCTAATAATTATTTGTGTGCAGAGTGGTTTTTCAGATTATTCGAGATTTTGTAGTGCGTTTTTGCGTACAACGGCGTAACATCTGCGTTTTTTTTTTTTTTAAATAGCAATAAAAAAAATATGAATTCCTGATGTTTCTTACTTTGACGACCTGTCATTCTTCTGTAAGTGCGATAAGTTCCAATCTCATTTTCTACATAGTCCCTTAAAACTTCAAACTCGAATATCTCCCTGAATTTTGGTTGCACAAATGTCAAGTTTTTTGTGCCAGTAATAGTTTTTAATGGAGATTATTTCTCTAAATATTAGTTACGGGATTTAGGGTTATAGTATAAAAAGTTAAATTTTGTATTTTTTGACTATTTTTAATTTTTGCTTCATACTTTCAGTATCATAACTCCGCATCTGATTTTGAAATTTTTTGCAATTGGAAGTATGCATCTAGGACTAACAGTTGGGAAAATAATTGTCTTGCAGGTTAAAACGGAACACCCTGTATATATTTTTTCCAATAGCAAGATTCTAGCGTCTCAATAGCATGAACGATATTGCGTTCACGACCATAAAAGTTCCTATATATTCTTACTTGTTTAGCTGTTTTCTGTCACCCAGTAAATATTGCTGGGTTGTTCAGGCTCACCCTGCATGATGCAATAAATACCTTACAATAAATGTTATGCTAGTAAATTTCTTTCCTTGTTTTAAACAGCTTTCAAACGCGTTTAAGGTTCGTTAGTTTTAAGATACTTTTATACGATGACTGGTTGTAGAGTCCTTACAAGTTGGGGCGTGGCTTAACTTTGTATTGACGCTGGATTTTTGAAGCTAATTTGGTCATGATTTAAGAAGGGAAGGTAAGGCTTTGTAAGTAAATGTTGTTGAATTATAGCATATGTGGCAGTGAGAAGCAAGGAGAATGCATCTTAAGTTTTGAGCAAAACGGTTCTAGGTTGACTTTCATTGAAAAGTTTTTTTTAATCCCTCTGTATTACAGCACCTACTTGGGCTACTAGAACTCTATCTTGCCCCAAGGCAGAGGAGAGGTTCACCTACCATTTCTACTGTTTATCTTCAGAAAATATTGACTTGGCACTTTCAACTCTTTGCTTCCTACTGATCATATAATCTCTGAAAAATATTTAAATGAACTCACGAATCTCAATATTTAGTGCAAAAGTAGGTACTAAATTTTGAAAGTGACAAACAAAAACATAAGACGAAAATAAAACCAAAAGAAGATAAAAAGAACACTATTTAACACATTTGTTTTCTGTTTCAATTGCAATATAATTGAGCTCATCGATGTTTAGCAGTAATCCATTCGAAATAAATGGCTCTCAGAAATCATAATGTTTTCGATTAAAAGCAGCAGTTTCAGCTACTTGAAAATACGTTTACGTAACATTAAAAAGTCAATTTTTACAAGTTTCTCAAATTTCTTTAAATTATCTAACTGTTATTTATTAACGCACAGAATATGTTTCCAGAATTTGGATTTGGCACCCAAGCCGCATGTTATCATTCCCAAGAAAGGTACTAATGTTAGCAACAAATTATATGCAATTCAACTTTTAATGCTGTTTACAATTTACAAGTTCTTAAAATGTAACTAACATTTTAAGACGCTAAGATAAATAAACATATGACATACAAATTAGTATTTTAATTAGCATTTAACAATAAAATGCATTCTTCCATATAAAGCATGCCGCTCATCAGCAACAATAGCAGCATACCTAAAAAATGAAAAAGCGTAATAATTAAGGACTTTAAATCCAAATTTAATGCTCTTGCTTTGCGAAAACACACACACACACACACACACACAAAGTTAGTCTACGTAAATGGTGCATGGTGGCTTACATACGGAACTTTTTCATCTTTTTCTGGGGGAGGGGGAGGAGTCTTCTTGGTATTTGGGAGACTTTAATTAATTGTCTTTGGAGGTGATAGACCTGATCTGATCAACAGCAAGACATTATTTACAACTCGCACAAAATTAGTTTTCACATAAAAGATGCGTAGTGGCTTTCGGGTACTATATACGGGGGTATTTGTTTGCTTTTTTTTTCGGGGGGAGGGGTCTTCTTAATATTTGGAGGACTGTCATTGCCATTGGGGGATGGACACACCTGATCTGATCAATAGCAAAAATGTTGTTAAATCTTAACTTATAAGTTTTTTTTTAAATTTATTTTTAACCTTTTACCATGCACTAACAATTTAGACTAATTTTCCTAACTCAAACCCTCCCTTAGGCTTAACTACATTAATTTGGACTACAAAAAGTCATTAAACATGTTCTCATACATGTTTTTCTTGTAACGTAGTATTTGAAAAAACAATTAGTTAATAGTAATCTTGCTTAAAACCTTGATTGTCTGGTGCCTCTACAGTTTCGCCGAAGCGTAGTCCCCCACCCCCATTTCTCAGTTTTAATTAAATTATTTGATATATTAAAGGGGGAGAAATTTTAATTGTCGGCAAAACTAGGAATAAACCAATTTTATCCTATGCTGTTATCTTGAGATGTACCACTAGTGTCGCCGAAGAACAACGTACTTGTTTTATTTTTCTCCTTTTCTATCGATTAAAGCGGAGTACATCAAACGCTGTATTTAAGTGGTCACTCCGACATTTTTATGAATCACTGTGACAGCTGCGGTGTTAAAATAGTTACAAGATGTATGAACTTGTGCTGACAGTTATTTCCAACGAAAAAAAAAGAAGAAAAAACTTTGAACTAAAATGAATGATCAGAAGGAAGCTAGTTTTTCTCTTTCCATCACCCTTTACTTCCTTCTGGAAAATGTTTGCTTCGTTTATTTGGACCAATTCGTGTTTTCCAAAACATTTGTCAATAACGGTCATTCAGAGCATTAGTTTTATAGATCGAAAGAATGTACACTGACGTTTATCATATAAAAAGTGTTTCTTTTTTTCGAGGTAGATGCATCGATATAATCTATTGCTTCCGTTTGCGATAATCACCGACAAAAAGTTTAGTTAAGTCAAGCATACTCTGATTGCACTAACCCTGGGATTTAAAATTTTGTTCCCGCCTAAGGCATAAAATACTAATTTTTGTAATATTTATGCGCTATATCTGATTTTTCGCTACATCTAACACGTAAGAATTTCATTCGAAATCATTTGTAAGCTCGTATAACTAAATTCAACAAGTTTTGTACGTTAACTATAGTTCATTTTTCTTTCTTTTTTCTTGCAATGTGTTTTCAAAAGCATTTCAGCTGTGTTAGCAATTTTCTGCAAATCATTTTTACAGACGAAAATCATTAAGACAAAGTATACGCTGCTTCAGGGGAGACCGGGGCAAGATGACTATGTTAACAATTTTTGTTGTTTATTAATTTATTTTTAAGGATTGTAAAATTAATTTCACATGAGTTGTTAGAGTAGTTCTTTGTAATATTAAATATATTACCATTTTATTTTTCAAATAAAAATAAGAGAGGACATTTTTATTTTTTCATGACCTTAACAAATCTTGCCCCAGTACTGGGGCAAGATGACTTTGACCTTGGGGCAAGATGACAACGTTGAAAAAGGTTGAACACATTTTATGTTTTGATTATGTTACCTAGTTTTGAAAATGATAACTGTGCTTTTACATCTTACGAAGTATCAAACTAAGCGTAATGCATTGGAGCGTAATGTTGTGCAGCTAACAATAGACACAAATAAAAATGTTATTTTCATGATTGGAACATGCCTCATGCTACCACTCTTGACTTTTACAGCACTGGGTCCGCTCTTCTGTTGGAGGGTCACAATATTCCTCTTTACAAGCGGGGCACCTTATAAGACCATTGTTTGAAGTTGATGCAACTGAATTGCTTGGCATGAATTGAATACACTTGGACCTAAAGGAACTTAGTTTAAGTTTTTTTACTCCCTTTTTGGCTTCACGAGCTTATATTCCCTGTTTTTTTAATAGTCCTTTTTTCCCTTCCGCTTTGCTCTTTGATGGGTGGGCTTGTAAGAATGTTTGAGCTCAGTTTTCTGCTTTTCCTTTTTACTTTCTTCTATACCTAATATATAGAAGAAAGTATTGGATTCGTGCAAATTTTCGAATTTTGAATTTTGACGGATTCGGACGTTTTGAGGTGTGCTGAGTCCATTTCGACTCTTTTTGGAAAATGTCTGTCTGTCTGTGTGTATGTGTGTATGTGTGTGTGTATGTGTGTGTATGTGTGTGTGTATGTGTGTGTGTATGTGTGTATGTGTGTCACGTCTGTGTGTGACCAGTTTTTTGTGGCCGCTCTACAGCAAAAACTACCGCATGAAATTGAACGAAATTTGGTACACATATGTGCCCCTATGTGAACTTGTGCCCATTGGTTTTTGGCGCGAATTCCTCTAAGGGGGGTGGAGCAATGGGACATTTTTTGAGTTACGCGTGCTTGCTATTCCTCAGGAAGTAACTGGCAGAATCAAACAAAATTTGGTCCATATGTTGCCACTAACAGGTGCAGGTGCTGATTCAATTTTGGTGTCAATAGCTCAAACGGGGGTTGAGTTATAGAATGATTTTTGTCGTCAATTGTGACTGCTGTATCTCAAGAAATAACAAACGGAATCAAACAAAACTTTTTTGACAAGTAGCCTTTAGTGGGTATAACAGCTGATTTTATTTTGGTGTCAACAGCTAAAAAGGGGGTAGCGCAATCGCCCGTTCTTTTTTTCCATTGTGAGTGCCCTATCTCAAGAAGTAATGCTACGTTCTGGTTGAAATTTGGAATATATGTGAATCCATACGTAAACAGGCTTTGGTTCAATTTTGACTCCAATCGCTCCAAGAGGTGTTGATTTTTTTTTTTTTTTTTGAGAATAAAAATAGTTTTATTAATGCAACAATAAGAAAGATAAATCGTAATAGATTGTCGTCTGCGTATTTCTTGTGATTTTAATTGTATGGAAATGATCGGAAATATTATCTCAATGATTTAAAATTTTTAACTGTTGCCATCTTATGTTTGTTAGTAAATAAAATATTTGTAATTAATTCAAGTAAGGCTTTTAAAGTAACTTTCAATTTTCGCTCTTTGTTTTGTTTTTACAAAAATTCAGACATTGGGATGGTCGTCAAGTTTTTGCATGTGTAATTTTGTTTTTTGTTAGGAATATTGCTTCCTCGTCAAGCATGGGGAGGAATCAGAAAGAGGAAAAATATAGAAGAAAGTTTCGTGATGGCCACAACATACTAGTTGTTTTCTCGCATTGTGTTGTTTTAGGCAAAGAATTGAAATCAGAAACACTAACAGGCTACTTTGGTGCATCGGAATCAGCATTTGCCATAACTTCTGCTTCGTCTGGAGGGTTTATATTTTGGTTTTGTGCTCCCAAGGTCTGAGGATTAGCACTATTATTCTCGGATTAATCGCCAACAACATCATAGACCCCTAAAAACAAGAGAATTATGAGTCTCGATCATTCATTCTTTAAACTCTTTATCGGCATTACCAAATATAACTTCTTTGTAGTAAGCGGTGCTCAAAAGCTCACCAATATTTCTGTCTGTGATAATTTGTCTTAAATGAATGACCATAACGTTGTCACATGCTTGGCTATAGTAGGTTTTTAATGAGCAGAAAAATGATGCATCAGGAGCTAGAGACGATGCGATGCGTGGGGTAGCGACCCAACCATGATAATGTTTTTTCACTGCATTATAAGATAGCCTGCAAAGTTAGG
This sequence comes from Uloborus diversus, assembly GCF_026930045.1. Classification (NCBI taxonomy): domain Eukaryota; kingdom Metazoa; phylum Arthropoda; class Arachnida; order Araneae; family Uloboridae; genus Uloborus; species Uloborus diversus. The sequence continues at coordinate 94,351,258 of NC_072736.1, read as the reverse complement.
TGAGATTTAGGATTGTCAATAATCAACAGAGCAGGATATTCTTTGCTTGGTTTAATTCATTCAACTAGTCATTTGGTCAACTAGTTTATAAATAGCCACCGGTCATCGGCTTTCGAATGACACCTCCCTCGATGCAATGCGTCCTTTAACCCCAGAGGAGATAGAAGCGCAAGGTCGCTTGAACAAACACACAGACAAATAAGCGTTTACAAGATTTAATAAAATTCACAACAAAGTTAGTTTAATAAATTCCGAAACAAGGGGCAAGATGACGAGCTCGTCATTTTGCCCCGCGTTTCGGCCCGTCATCTTGCCCCGGACTGCCTGTTTGAACGGATTCCTCTCTATTGCCATAAGAGAAGGCGATTAATTGACATTTGTTCATGGTAATAGGTAGTATTTAAAATAAGTTACTCATAAATACTACAGAGACACGATATAACATAACTGTATCTGTAGCAGAGCTTATTTACAAATGCATAAAAGTTAGAATGTGGCAACGGTAAACAATCAAAGCTTCAGAACTAACACAAATATGGCGATTTCAGCGTCTCTATACTATTGCTGAACGAACAGCGGATAGGAGAGCCAGAAGTATGCAGTAAATGCTGTTAACTAGAGGAAAACGGAAAAAATAAGGAATTCGTCATCTTGCCCGGCTCGTCATCTTGCCCCGATCTCCCCTACATGGAACAGAAATTTGTAAATAGAAAACACTACTTTGGATTTTTACTACCCGGTTTCAAAAAGGAAAATTAAGAAAAACAATATTCTAGGAACAAAAAATGTAATTCTATCTTATAGTTTATTCATTCTGCTGCCCACTTGCTCCCACGAAACTTTCAAACCAGTTTTTTGCAAGTAATTCTTGCAGTTAAAATATGAAAAAATTAAATGAATTGAGAGACCATCTACGAACCTTGTTTAAGGATATCAAGTTTTAAAGTAGACGTCTTCTACACAAATTTTGTTCAGAAAACAACTCAGTATATTGGAATAAAAACAACCAATGCCAGGTTTTGGCCAATTTAAGTGATAATAGCGAATATAATTATTTGCGAATTAGTAAACATTTCGGTGCGTCATCATGCAGTGTAATGCAGCATCCTAGTATAGAGTTATATTAAACTATTTACCAATGTCCATCATATTTTTATTCGCGATTCAAGTAAGCTATGGACTTTACAGTTTCTGACTAATGGTGGCTAAAAGAGGTAAAACAAAGACCGATCCACTTAAGTAAGATATGACTTTGCCAATGAGAATCTGCCTTGTCTGCGCAAAATTGAAATACTTTTACTCTTTGGCTAATATTTTAAATCTCCGCAGGGTTGTGTAGTCAAACACAACAGCTCCGAATAGCTACCTCAATGGGTTTTTATGTTTAGCTAAAACATCAGGGCACTTTGTAACTCAAGTATAATTAAAATTAGTTTAAAATTATACAGTGGCTACCAAAAGTGTCCGTACACCTTGAAATTTTGTAGTTAAATCAAAATAACGCAAAAGTGAATTTGAATATGAAGTCCAATTTTTTTTCACACCATTCCTATGCCATTTTGAATAAAACCCAGTAGTTTTTTTTTTTTTCAAAATATCACCAGATCTTATTTTTGAAATTTGTCGAAAAACGAAGAGAAAGAGAGAAAAAAAAAAAAAAAAACGCCACAAAAGTTATCTTACACTGAAATATTTTCAAATAAATTCATGATTAAAATTATCATATGTGGATTTTTTTAATTATTTTTGCATTATAATGACACTGTAAAGTCATTTGCCGTTATTTTTTGTCTATTTATTCCCTAATATTCTGCTTATTTTAAAATGGCAGGTATGCGTAGAAAACAACAAACACGATTCGAAATTTGATTTTTCTTCCCTCACAGTAGACATAAATTAGATTGAAATGTCACTAAATTAGGTAATTCATTCCATTCTATAGTGAAATGCTTGATAAAAATTTTCACCAAAAATTCTTCGCCAAGTTCTCTGATTAGCTGGATTAATTGGGACTTCTTCCCTCAGAAATTTTCTTGTTCGTGCGAAAAACAGTTAGCTTACTCTTTCCGTCGTAATATCAATGCCAAATAAGCTCAAAACGTTTTGGAACAGCGTCTTACTTATAGATGAAAACAAATTCAACATTTTGGGTTAAATTGTTGTATAATTGCAAAAGAAGAAAAAATGAGGAATTTAATCTTAAGAACTTAGTTGGATCAGTTAATCAGGACGGTGAAGGTGTTTTTGTGTGAGGGTGCATTACAGCATCAAGACATGGAAATTTTGAATTTTTTGATGAAATAATGAATCATTATATTCATTTAAATATTTTAAAAAACAATTTTAAACTATTAGCCCAAAATTTGGTAACCGGAAACAACTTTGTTTTTTTATCAAGATAACGCTAAAAAGCACACGTTTGCGTTTGGTGCCTCAAAAATTGTCCTTAAGCTTAGAAATATCTTCTCAATCGCCAGATTCAAACTTAATGGAATATATTTGGAGATATCTGGTAGCTAGATTACGAAAATACACCATTGAAACGAAAAGCGAACTAGAAACAGTAAGACTCGATGTGCGGCTGAACACTTACTCAGAAATTACACAAAAAAAGAAAGGAAAAGGAATGAAATCTATTCGTAGACGTTTAAAAACTGTTGTTGATACTGCGTGATATTCTACTAAATAATAACTTTGTAAAAAGTTAGATTATTTACTAATTTTTTGATATTTTTTCAAAGTGTACGAAAACTTTTGTAAGATAAAATTTCCGGCAATTTTTCGTTTTTGATTTTTTAAAAATTATGTTTTAATGTTTTATTAAAAATTTTCATGTAGTTTTGTTTAAAATAGATCATAAATCTTATAATAAAGTACCAATTCCGAAATATTAATTCTAACCAATGGATAATGGCGTATTTTATTGAAAGTCGTAGGTGTACGAACACTTTTAGGAGAGTTCCTAATGTGGAATGAAGAAATAAGCTTTTTAAGTAATAAAACGTTTCACAATCGGCTCGGGGATAAAAAGTCCAGAGAGAATAGAGTCCGAAACTAATGAATTAAAACTTTGCTACCCACTTAAGGTAAAATTAATATTTTTGGTATTGGATTTTGTTTTTCTGAAGTACAGAATTATTTTACTGGACCTTTGTGCAGAAGAAAATAAATGTCGGCAAATAGCATTTCCCTCAATTTTTCTAATATCAATGAAATATAATCTTACTAAAAAATATGATCTTTCACGAAAACAAAATTGCAAAATCACTAAAGAAATTTAAAATAAATATTCGAAATAAAGAAATTGTTAATACCAAACATTGGATTAGTACATAACGTTACGTAACCCTTGACGATAAGCCAGTAAATTTTCAACAATTGTTTAAAGCAGAAGCTTTGTTTTCATATCAGTGTGTTTACAGAATATAATGGAAACTATGATTCTCAACAACATCCCGTCATCAATATGTGTTTGTGCAGTGAGTGATCCTTTAAAGCCGTTGCAGCCGTGTGGATGAAATGACAATATTAGACTTCCAGACAAATTAAACACCATTTGTCATTTCTATCGTGATGGAGGGAAAAGATTTGTTTGAAATGCGATCACTAAAGTTTTCTGGCTCCCTGAAATGGATATCAGTCTCTAATAAATTGAGATTTAAATGAGATTTTATGCTTGCGTTTGGTAAATTCTTTAAATTAGAAATACGTTTGTATGATTCGTTATTCTTTATGTATTTATCAAAAACTATTCTTAAATAATTGCTTCAATTTACTAACAAAAAAAATATTCATGTTTATTTTAATTAGTAATTCAAAAGATAATTAGTAACATTATAGTTACTAACATTATAATTATTGTCATATTTAGTTTAAAAAAAAGATTGAAAAAAAAAAAAGCTTGTCGAAACTAAGCTTTGGTGTAGCTGTTTACAAGTCCATAGTTAACGGTACTGTCGCGAGAGGTTAGACTTCTTTATTTTTGTTACTAATAAGGTAGCACAAGAAAGATTTCTAGCACAAAAAGATAAAATATCTCCTAGGCCACCGGTAGGAACCGAACTCATAACCTTCAGCATATGAAACGAAGCCTCTACCACAGAGCCACGGAGGCTCCAAACTTTAAAAGTTATCACAGTAGAAGGGAAAGGAGTTCATCTTGTAATGCTTAACCAGCCATTTACCCTATGATAGATTAATGCATTGAAAGAATAGTGTTTTATTACTTTATTTCCTATATAAATTTGTCCTTATGGCATTTTTGCACCACTGAGAAGAGATAAAATCAAGGGAGGGAAGACTTTCATTCGTGAAGGAAAAACCCCCCCAAGTCCAATGATAGATTGTTATGCAAAGAATTGCAAGAAATGAGGTTTTTTAGCTAGTCTTACGCAAAACGTGTCAACCATTCGGTGTCGTTGAGTCACGTGATTTTGGGTCTTGGGCCTAAGCTTTTGCTAAGCCATTAATTGAACTGGTTCCCTCCATTTGCTAATTCCTGCTATAAGATGAGTACTATGAAAGTCGTACTTCCCACCAAATTACAATATAGTTAGAAAAGTGAAGCAGCGCACCCCAAATTTGCCAGCCCAGCTGTTACACAACAACAACAACAACATAAACATAAGTGAAAAAAAAGTGAAAATAGAGCCTAAATATCTCACCTTCTCCTGCTTAAAAAAATTGCAAACACGTTATCATAAATATAGCATATAAAAAACTATTATTATTGTTGGGTACTCTTTTATTAAATTATTTATAACAAAACTGAGCTTTTCATCAGAAATACCTTCCTGTTTTACTCATAATTTTTTTTCCCAAATGTTTACATTACTAGCACGTAAAAAGTATCTTTTTTTTTTGGAAGATCAAGTCTTTATTTACATCAAACTTTATCCTATATTTTACACAGGGGGTATAATTTAGATTAATAGATGCTCTTTTATTGATCCTTTCAAAGAACCTGCTAGCTTCTGAAAATTGGCTGAGTGGAAGTGTCTGCCCATGCGAAGAATCGGCGCACTCAGACCGGAAACGTTTCTTCATGTCAATGGCAAACGCAATATCGGCTATTTGTTTAGTGGAGCCTTTAATTTGGTTTGTTGGAAGTTCTTTCGGAAAGATGTGGTGAGCCGACAGTGTTAGAACGACTTTTTACGGGGCATCACAGTTGGAAATGAATTAAGAGAAAAGCGAATCGATAAATAGGTACATACGGTGATGTGGCAAATAGTTTTGAATTATTCCTGTAAATGTGCTATGTAGAGAAGAAATATTTAGAGCTTTCTTGCTTTTTGATTGTTCAATGAACAATCAGAAAAATAAGGTGAATGAACAATGTTCATAAGATCATAAAAAACATTTCGCGGACAAAAATTACGTTAATTGTACTGTATATATTAAAATCTGCACTTTGAAAATTTATAAATAAAATTTTAAGTTTCGGCAAGTTCACAGTTGTGCCTCGTTTTTCCGGTCCTCGTCTTCCTGGATCAACGTGTAGCCTTTAAAAATGTGTGTACATACTAGATAAGTATAAATTACGATAGCAAGAACGTACACTAAGCATTCGCTTCTTATTTTAAATTGTCAAAACTAAAACGTTTACGTCAAGATACATTCTCATCAATCGTACTAAGTAAGGCCCCTATATATACGAGCCGACGCATCAGCTTAAGATTAGCCTTTTTGGATCGGAGCGCGTGTTTGAGTTATTGTCTTTTCTAGCGGGTTTTTGCGTTTGGTGATTTTGCACTGCGAGCAGTTGTTAGCGGCACGTGAATTGTTTATTAATTAAAGTATTATTTTCAGTAAATTTGGAAAAAACCCGAAGCTTTGTTCTTGTAACCCTAGCAGCGCAACAAAGAAAAATTCGATCCAAAATGGCTAAACTTAAGCGGATGCGTCGGTCTATCTATATAGCGGCTATAGTATAAGATAGCGGATACCTTAACCGTCATCTCAACCACTTAGGCAACTACTTAAGACTTTAATTCATCTACAATTCTTGATCGGCTGTGTTGGGGCATTTCCCAGTAAGTAAACTCCAAATCCCATGTTATTGCTACTTACCTGAATTCTCTATGGACTGTCTAAGGTAGCCTTAGGATTTTAACGCTTACCTTTAACAGAACGTTCTTAATCGGGTGCATATGGGAAATTCTTGGCTGTTAAATCAAGCATCATGCACAATAAGTGCGAGCCATGGTTAAACTGACTGATCAATATCAAATGATTCAGTGAGAAGCAAAGGGATGTAAGTGGACATTTTCAAGTTTTGAGTAAAACGCGTTCAAAAATAAATTCCGAGGTAGGCTTGCATTGATTTGTTTTCCTAAATCATTATGTACATCAGCACCTACCTGGGCTACCAGTACTATCTCTTGCCCTTCACCTACCATTAGTACTAGTTACCTAAAAATTCTTTATTTTGCCGCTTACATTCCTTTACTTCTCACTGCCTCAAATGTCGTCGATATCTATTTCACAAATTAAGAACAAGGTGATTGTAAGGAACGTGACTATGAGGTTTGCAGCTTACATTCAAAGTTGCGACAGATGAACAGGTATTAAGAATATAACATTATTTTAAATCTATGATCTTAAAAGCTTCAGCTGAAAAATATATTTCCTAAACAAGTAGTTTACTTAAATTTCTTTCTGTTAAATTATTCTCCCTTGCATGTTACAGTTTTCTTTACCACTTGGAAATGTCACGCACATTTTCAATCAACACTCACAATAAAATGACTTTAATGTTATTTTTAAAACCTACATGTTTAGTTCAACCTTCTAAGCCAATACCTTTAGTGAGGAAATGGGTGAAAAGCTATTGTTTGCAAAGATTTCGATTTGACGCATCTAATCCATTTACTAGGATTCCTACACAAATATGCTGCTAAAACAAATCCCCTAAATGTATGAAGGTCATTTTATTGAAATCTGCAGTTTGTAAATTCAAGGGTGCTTCGATGATTTGTAAATTATTTTAAAAGAGATATTAGTTACGGCAGAAAACACAATTTGTATTGATTACTAGTGAACTGACTAATCCGTGAAAAGTTAATGCTCTAATAGAGTACTTGAATATACTGATTTATTTATATAAAAAACTTAAGAAAGTCATTCAACAATAAACATGCAATTCATTTGACAGTGTTTAATTGAATACTGATATTCCATTTTCTTATATCTGTATCTCAAATTTTTATTTTGTTACAAGGTTGTTAAAACCTTTTACATACGTATCATAAGTGCGAAAGATAAATTTTCTAACGCATTTTTTTTTTCTTTTTGATGAACTATATATTTAAAACCTTAACAAATAAATCAAGGACTACTTTTGTTTTCGCATAAATTATCAATCACGCTATTTAAATTTAAAATATTTTGAGTAATTATGATTTATATGGAGAAGATACAAACGTTTGAGTAATTATGATTTACGCTGTGAGAGAAGACGTTCCAAATGTTGTAGTAATAAATCTAGTTTACGTGTCTTTTATAAATGAGTTTTTAATTTATGGAAGTTTTAGTTTTTTGAAGAATACAAATTGCAGTCAGGTGGGGAAAAAGAAAATGAAATTTCAATGTTTCAGCTTTAGACCCTTTTCTTTCTTTTGGATGAATTGAGAAATATAATTTTGTGCTTCTTATCCAAGATTACTCTCTGAAATTCTGGGTACGAAAAAAATCAACTTTATGAAAGTTTGTGAGCAAATAAAATCATGTTTTACCCCCAAAACGAGGAGCTTAATTTACACACCCCATTTTTTATCTATGAGATTGGTCAAGGTAAAGAGTCCGTAGGCCATGCAATTATTTAAAAAGGAAAATCAGACAAAATAATTTACTAGGGAAAATGACTAGTTATGGGCACTAGGGTGTCCCGTCCATATATGAGAAAAAAAAGATTTTTGAGCTACACTATCACAAGAGGTGTCAAAATTTGCGAAATTTTTCACAGATCACGAAAAAGGTAAAAAAAATGGAATTGCGTGGCATCTTGAGGGCTCTACCGCTCTTTGAAGTTTTGCATATTTTACATTTTTGACAGACCTAAACGATATGATTTAAAAAATACAAAAATAAAGTTTAGAAAGCATTTTATTTAAGAAACTAATGAAACAAAGCACAAGAAAACAAAATAAACAAACTACAGTTTATAAATAATGACAAAAGTTTAGAATTTAAACTTATTTTTTGTCCAAAATTTGGCATTTCTGCGCGAGATAGCAAACTGGTTCTAACGAAGCCATCTCTAGAAGTAGCGTTAGTAACACTTTGTGAAGCCTGTGTTATTAGTTTAACACATCTTTCCACAGATTGTGAGTGGCAAGGAAAGTCAACGATTTCCAAGCTATTATTTTTTGCCACAATTTGAAGGTTCTCGTTAGAAATATGTCGAAGAACCGGTGGTGCTGTAACCTGACACTCTTGCCAGACAATTATTTCCGTATAATCTTTAGCAGTGAAGTTAATTTTTGGTGTTTTAAATATTCTGCGTTTAGTGCTACTTTCAGCCTCTCTAGCTTTTTTTATTCTTCGTAATGCTAATTCCCGAAGTCGTCAGTAACATATTGTTGCATGCAAATCGAGACGTGGCGCCAAGCTTCGTGGACGAGTCTACTGCGGAAATGGGGGTTATTCCCATATAGGCATTTACAGTAGTAATCGCCATATGTTTTTTTTTTTTTTTTTCTGTTCGTGTTGATATTACGAATCACGATCTTTTTATTTCAGCTGTCGAGCTTTTATTTCACATAAATTTATAACTTTATTCATAGTACTTCTTTTTCAGTTGCCATAAAAATGACAATTTTTCAAAACTTTGACGATCGGTAGAGCCCTGAAGATATAGTTTTATTCTATTTTTTAAATTATTTTTGTAATTTACGATCGATTTCGCAAATTTTGAGAGGTCTTGCATTAAGAAAAACGGATTTTTTTTGGGGGGGGGGGGACACCCTAATGGGCACCCAACCAGAATTGACAAGTTTGCCTTTTGTTTTGAACATTGAGTTTGTAATCGATACTCCAGGAACACCAAGAGCGAATTCTAAAATCAGAATCTTACAAGGACGCCACCAACATTTTTTTTAAATGTTTTTAATGACGGTCTGACTAATAATGTAATAAATATTTCTCAGTCACCAATAGTGCATTTTCTTTGCATTTAAGTTTTTGAAAGTTTTCTTTCGTGAGACTTAATATTTGTATCTTTTAGAATAAGATTGCTGCTTTATTGTTATGTACTAATTCTTTCGCTTTTTATCATATATGTGCCAATAATTAAGGCATTTAAGATTATTTCAAGCTAATGTGCACGTAACTGTCCAATTCGAATTCAACATCGTGGAAATAGCTGCTTAGAACTACGAACTACGTAGTTTGCATTAATCTTTGACGTTTAGTAATGCTTCTTGAATTCTCATTTCTTTCTACGTGGGCCAGAACATCCACAAGACTTTGAAAATTAATTTAAAAAGAATAAAGCAAAAAAATCATACGTACGAACAAAAATCACAACACTTTTAGCATTTTCTTCGTTACCATGTGCGTTTGTTTTAGTTTTTAAGTCCGCCATTAGACAGTGACTTCAGTGCCCCCTATAGTTCGTTGGAGTTGCGAATTGCAAAAGCAAAGCAAAGAGCGAAAATTGAAATTTATTTTAAAAGCCTTGCTTGAATTAGTTACAAATATTTTAATTGTTAACAAACATAAGATGGCAACAGTTAAAAATTTTAAATCATTGAGATAATATTTCCGATCATTTCCATACAATTAAAATCACGAGAAATATGCAGACGACAATCTATTACGATTTATCTTTCTTACTGTTGCATTAATAAAAATATTTTTTATTCGCAAAAAAAATAAAAAAAAAAAAGAAAATCAACACCTCTTGGAGTGATTGGCGTCAAAATTGAACCAAAGCCTGTTTACATATGGATTCACATATATTCCAAATTTCAACCAGAACGTAGCATTACTTCTTGAGATAGGGCACTCACAATGGAAAAAAGAACAGGCGATTGCGCTACCCCCTTTTCAGCTGTTGACACCAAAAGAAAATCAGTTCTTATACCCACTAAGGGCTACTTGCCGATAAATTTTTCTTTCTTTCCGTTCATTATTTCTTGATATACAGCAGTCACAATTGACGACAAAAAACGTTATATAGCTCAACCCCCGTTTGAGTTATTGTCATCAAAATTGAATCAGCACCTGTTCCTGTTAATGGCGGAATATGGAATAAATTTTGTTTGATTCCGTCCGTTACTTCCTGAGAAATAGCAAGCACGCGTAACTCAAAAAACACCCCGTTGCTCCACCCCCCTTTGAGGAATTCGCGCTAAAAACCAATGGGCACAAGTTCACGTAGGGGCACATATGTGTACCGAATTTCGCTCGATTTCATGCGGTAGTTATTGCTGTAGAGCGGCCACAAAAAACTGGTCACGAACAGACGTGACACACACACGGACACACACACGCACATACACACACACAGACAGACAGACATTTTCCAAAAATAGTGGAAATGGACTCAGCACACCTCAAAACGTTCGAATCCGCCGAAATTCGAAAATTTGCACGAATCCAATACTTTCTTCTATATATTACATATAGAAGGAAGTAAAAAGATCTTAGAGCATAGGAAGGAGGATTAATTAATTCTTTGACTAAAGTCAAACAGAAATTGATTTCAGATAAATGTCAGCTGAGATACAGTAAACACTGTAAATCATAGAGTAAGACATCCGACTTTTGTCGGATGTATTTTCATCCATAAGCTCATTTACTTTTTGCATTAAAAAAGGCGTTCTCTATAACGCTGAAACACGAGTCTGCAGTAATCTGCGAATTTGTGCTTTTCTGACGTTGTTTATTTCTTTCTTTACTGTTCAGCACAAAGGTATTTATTTATCTTACTGTAAATCATTTTTCTCCAATGGTGTTCTGTGAAAAGCTCTGGCGCTGGCTTGTCTGTAGATATTTTTTGATCAAAAATTTATAGAATATCCTTAAAACTAGACAAAATTATGCACAAAATTTTAAAATAAATTTAATCAAAGCATTTTCAAAAAAAAAAAATGTAAAACCCTGAAAACTCTACCGCCCCCCCCCCCTTAAGTCCTATATTTTCAATTCCTTACTTAAATGTGTAAAGCTGAAGTTGTAACCAATATATTTTGTTCATCACAAATTTCTTACCCAGCAAAGCAAATAGTTCCCATACGTCTTCTATGAAATGTTAGCAACTATTATTTGCGTATCTGATCTTGTAATGCTAAGTTATAATGCACATTTTACCTCATAATTTTTAAGCACTTCTTTTAATCTTTAATAACTACCCCTCCAAGTATTGATTGTCCAATATCAGCAAAAAAAAAAAATGATGTCACATAAGAAGGGTACTGTTTTGTAGGAGTATCGTTATACTTCTTGAACTTCATCGAGTTGTCTGAAATATTGGAGAAAGGCAAAAATAAGTTAGCGGGAAATATCGATACCCAGTGCAGAAAAGTTTTTTTTTGCTTTCGATAAAAAAAAAATAATAATAATAATGTAACGGATCCGTTGCAATTTCCAACTTTCTTGAAAGGAAGACACAATTCTTGAGAAAAACACAGGAAATTTATTTACACTATGTACAGGAAAGATCGTTAACAACTGCTAAATTAATCATCAGCTGTAAGGCAAATATCACTCAATACCGTAAACTCATTGGTTACACACGTATTTACTTCCAAATACGAAAAACAACACAGCGAAATGCTTCGCAATAAACAGAGCTAATACACTCTCTGTCCCAATTCTCCATCAAGACTGACTTTTTATCATGCGTAACGACTTTTTATACACATTGAAAGAGAACTCTCAAATATTCCACAAGATTCCAGAAAATAGTAGACCGTTATTTTATTTCCATTCACAAATTTTATCATTCAGAAATGAGGGAACCGTAGGGTCTGGTGGGGTAAAGTGGTCATAAAATCGTAGGTTTTCAACTTACGTGGATAATAAATACAATAAATTCTTTAAATACTTCAACTTTTTTTGTTATTATTTTACATTGCATTATTAAAGAACACGTACATTGAATTTCAGGAAAAAAATATTGATTTAAGTAGTTTTATAACATTTTCATTTCCCTTTGTATTTATGACCACTTTACCCCATGGGGTGGGGGAAAGTGGTCATAGCACGGGGTAAAGTGGTCATAGTTAAAAACAGCTACAAAACTGTTACAAATAACCCTATTATTTGTATATTTTGGTTATTTTTATAGTTACAAGTACATGTACGAGTATATGCGGGTATGCACGAGTATATACGTGTCGTTTAAACAAGAGTAAACATGTTCATATATGAATAAATACATGTATACATCAGATACATGCATGCATGTGCCTACTCAAGTATATTCGTGTATACACGAGCGTATAAGCATGTATACGTGATTGCCTACAGGAGTGTATACGTGTCTACACGAGTATATACGAGTCACGTGTATACGCGAGTATATACGCACAAAACGAACATCATTTGCGTGTTTGCATATGTATCTCGAGTATATATGTGCATACTTGAGTTTCTGAGTATATAAGTGTATAGTCGACGTATATACGCATATATAAGTGTACATAGATACACTACTGGCCATTAAAATTGCTACACCAAGAAGAAATTGCCAGAATGAAGCTAAATTTTACATACGTGATAATAAAATTGACATTAGAAAGTGATTACAAAATTAAAGCAAATTGATCATTTATGGTTGGAAAAATCTCGAATAAATGGAGGTTTAAGTACCCTGTTAAGCCACCTCTAGCGTGAATGTACGATGTACTTGAAGCGAAACAATCGGGCATTGAGACATAACAGTCTCCTACGATATCCTGCGTCATCTCGTACCACAGTTGCTGCAAACGTGCCACTCATTTAATCAAACTCATACGTGTTAGCACTCACGACGGGGCTCCCAGGAACCATTTTTTAACATGACAATGCTCGGTCAAACACAGCAAGGGTGTAAAGGGATTTCCTCTTCCGCATTATCACTTTCTCTGGTCTGCGATTTGTGACTTGTCACAAATTGAGCATATCTGGGATCACTTGAGACGGTAAATTGGACAGCCTGTAAATTTGATCAAATTAGTGGCGCGTTTACAGCAATTGGGGTACGAGAAGACTTAAGACATCGTACGAAACTGCTGTACCTCAATGCTCGACCGTATCGGTTCTTAAATTCCAACTAGAGGTGGCGCAACAGGGTACTTAAACCTCCATTCATGTGAGATTTTTCCAGTAATAAATGATCATTTTGCTTTCATTTTGTAATCGTTTTCTAGTGTCAATGTTGCCATCACGTGTGCAAAATTTTGTTTCATTCAGATTATTCCTTCTTGGTGTAGCAATTTTAACGGCCAGTAGTGTACTTACATACATATACGGGTATACACGAGTTAATTCGTGGATATATCCAGTGCGTGTTTGGTACGTGCCTACTCACGTATATATATATATATATATATATATATATGTGGAAGCAAGAGTATATACGTATGCTTACGTGTAAACACGATTATATACTTGTTAGACGTATATACGTACATTTAAGTGTAAACATCAGTACATGTATCCACGTATATCTACGAGTATATCCGCTAATATACATGTATGCTTACATAGTGAATCCAAGATCTTGGGCAAAATCTAAGTGGTGTGAAAGGGGAGGATAAGAAGCAAAGAATCGTAAGGAACTTATGGTCGTTGACGCGCTACATGCACACAAAGCCAGAAATCGATGGAATGAAAACAGGTCACAAATTTGTTACACAAAGATGATTTTACCCGACATTTTAGTTCTTAAGAAATATTTAGACAGTTGTTAAAAAGTAAGGCCTGTAGTAGCTCTAATACACGCATCGCAACAAAGGTGCAGCGACTGATGAAAGTTTTTCAAGAGTCTCGTAATTGCAACAGAGTGATTACGACGCATGTATTACAGATGCCGGCCGCAAGTTTCATCAATGACTTTAAAACTTTCTTAAGTCGTCGTGTAAAATTGTCTTTTTTGTAATAAATTTGTGACCTGTTTTGCATTCATTAGTTTCTGGCTTTGCGTGCATGTAGCGCGTCAGCGTTGAGTTTGTGGCCATATGTTTCTTATGATTCTTACTTCTTATCCTCCTCTCTAACACCTTTTAAAAATTTGCCCAAGAGTTTAAACTCACCCTGCATGCATGTATATCATATGCTAGTATGTAAGTGTCAGCTCGAGTATGAACGTGTATATACGTCGTGTCTACCTGAGTATATAAGTATTCGTATATGTACGAGTATAAGCGGGTATATACGTGTATAGTCGAATGTATATCTGTATAGATAAAAAATACTACGAGATACCCAAATACGTGTTTATTGGTGCATTTATCTGAATACGTATATATACGTGCCTGCACGACTATATGCGTATGCATGCGCATATACTCATATATTGAACCTTGTTTACTGTAAAAACAATACATATTAAGTGAAATTAATATTTAATTGATACCTGCCTTATACTTAAAGATTAAGTGATTTCAAAAGAACAATATTCGTTAAGCCTAATATTATGACCACTTTACCCCATCTTACTAAAATTGTTCTAAAAAATTATTCAAAAGAGATTCAGCTAACTGCTAATGAGTATGAGTTCTTGAGACATGTAGGAAGCTTCCTGTGCAGTCAATCTGTTCATAATTCTAACAAACAAAATTTCCCAAGGAAGTTAAAAAAGGTGTTTATATTTTTAAAAAATTCATAATCACTCAAACTATTTTTTTTTATCAAATAAAATTTTGCCAGTTGTAAAATTTTGTATTCAAAATGTAGTTTCTAACTGCACTACTCTAAAATAAAATTTTCACATTCATTCGAACATTTATTTTTAAGGTATAGCCATTTATTTGAATTATGACCACTTTACCCCATTGACCACTTTCCCCCACCAGACCCTATACTTCAGGCAAATGTACGGGGGCTGTATATTCATTAAAACAAATTACTTACAGGTTACGTTACTACAATAAATTTAGATGAAAAATAATTTAATAAACGCCTCAATTAGACAAATTAATCACAAAAATAATTACTATCTACAGAATTTGTTACATTGCCCCCTTCCTAAGGACTGCACATCCCGGGCAGTATAATCCCCAAAAAGGGTGCCCCCCAGAAAACACAATAATGACAAGAAATATTACTAAACATTAAAAGCAAAAATTATCTTCAACTTTTATGTTATCAACCATGGTTGTTTACGTAATACTCATGAACTATGGCCATAGTATGGAGCTAACTGATCGTAATGTACAACCCTAGGTTTTGAATTAGGTGATTTTTGGATCCTCACTACAACGTCATTCAGTCGGTTAAGGACTTTATAGGGTCCATCCCAATGCGACTGCAATTTGGGTGAAAGACTTTTCCGTTGGATGGGATTCCATAACCAAACCTTGACGCCTTCGTTGAATTCATGTCCAGTAGACCTTGTGTCGTATCGGGTCTTTATCTTCTCCACCGCGATGTTGATTCGCTCTCGTGCGAAGTTATGAACGTCTTCCAACTGGGTCTGGAGATCCTGGATGTACTCCTCAGGCGATGCAGGCGCATTCGGAGGACAACCAAAGTCGAGATCACAAGGTAGCCGAAGCTCTCGTCCGAAGAGCATCTGAGATGTGGCATATCCGTTAGTCTCGTGGACAGCACTGCGGTAGGCCAACAGGGACAAAGGTAGCTTCTTGTCCCAATCCTATTGATTTCTGGAGACCATAAGCGAGAGATTATTCAGAATTGTGCGGTTAAATCTCTCCACCATGCCGTCCGATTGTGGGTGTAGTGGTGTTGTCCCAGTTTTCGCAATTCCGAGAGCTTGACATAGGCCCTTAAATTTCAGCAGACATGAAATTCCTCCCTTGATTGGAATGAATCTGCAAAGGTGTTCCATATCTCGAGATCCAGTGTTGGACTAGAGTTTCTGCTACGGTGGTAGCTTTTTGATTTGGAATGGGATATGCTTCGGGCCATTTGGTGAAATAGTCGATGGAAACAAGAATGTATTTGTTCCCATCAGCAGTTCTTGATAGAGGACCCAGGATGTCGATCCTAATTCGTTCGAAGGGAGCTCTAACGTTGTACGGATATAGCTTTCCTCTGCTTCTTTTCTTCGGTCCTTTACGAGCATCACAGGCGTCACAAGAATGGTGCCACTTCTCCACGTCATCCTTCGCCTTGCTCCAGAAGAAGCGCTCCCGAACTATATTAAGGGTTTTTCAAGACACCAAAATGTCCTCCAGTCGCACTACTATGTATTTCTTTCAGAACATCTGAAATCCTTGATCGGGGAAGTAGTAACTGCCATCTAGATGTTTTGCCGTCATCAGATTTCCATTTTCGGTATAATACGCCGTTCCGTAGATTCATTGAGCTCCATAAAGCCCAGTATCTTTTTGTTGCAGGAATGAAGATAGAGACGTCCTGCCAGCTAAGTCGCCGACTGTCACTTTCCATAAACTCCAAAATTAGTTTTATGTCTGGGTCTTCAAGTTAATCTTTTCGAACTTGGTCGTCACTCCATGGATCAGGTTCTGATGATGTTGAAGTCACTGTCATCTGATAGGCAGTAGGGCTAGTCGTTCCATACTGTCTCTCGGTTCGGGATCAATAGTGGCAGTTCTCAGGACAGGGTCTACTTGATAAAGCGTCTGCATTACCGTGAGACAACCCTTTTCGGTGCTTTATCTCCATGTCATATTCCTGGAGTCGCTGTATCCACCTGGCTATCTGGCCTTCCGGATTTTTGAAGTTCAAAAGCCAAGTTAACGAGGCATGATCTGTCCGAAGCAGAAACTTTCGGCCGTAGAGGTAATGATGGAAGTGTTTTACAGCTTTCACTGTGGCCAGTAACTCCTTTCTGGTGACGCAGTAATTTCGCTCCGACTTTGATAAGCATTTGCTTCAGTAAGCGATGACATGTTCATCGCCGTCAATTTCTTGGGATAAAACAACTCCGATGCCCTCGTGGCTCGCATCAGCGTCGAGGATGAAGGATTTTCCAGGCTGAGGATATGAGAGAAAAGGCGTTGATGTTAAAGAAGCCTTCAGACGTAGAAATGCATTTTCGCATTCTTTGGACCATTCAAACTTTTGCTTGCTCTCCGTCAGCTTATGCAAAGGTAGTGCAATGTTGGAAAAACCCTTCACAAACTTCCTGTAGTACGTGCAGAGCCCCAGGAAACTTCGCAGGTGATGGATGTTTTCGGGACGCCTCCAACTCTTGACCGCAGATACCTTTTCTGGATTGGTTTGTACACCCTCAGAAGAGATGATGTGACTAAAGTAGTTCACTTCCCGGCGGAACAAATGACATTTGGACGGGCTTAACTTCAGATTGGCTTCCTTAAGCTTCTGCAGCACTTTCCTAAGATTAGCCAGATGTTCTTCGAAGCTGCATCCCACGATGATGATATCGTCTAAATAGACCAGACAGGATTCGTAGGAGAGTCTTCTTAACACTGTCTCCATAAGACGCTCGAACGTAGCTGGCGCATCGCAGAGGCCGAAGGGCATCACTTTAAACTGCCATAGGCCGTGTCCAGTTGTAAACGCCGTCTTCTCTCGGTCATCAGGATGTATCTATTTGCCAGTAGCCGTTCTTCAAGTCCAGGGTCAAAAACCACTTGTGTCCGGAAAGTGTATCCAAGGTGTCGTCTATCCGTTGAAGACGGTAACTGTCTTTCTTGGTGATTTCATTCAGCCGTCGGTAATTGACACAAAATCTGGTGGAACCATCTTTCTTTCGGACCAAAAAGATGGGAGAGGCCCAAGGAATGGATGAAGGTTTGATGACGTCATTTTCTTGCATCTCTTTCAGGAGGGTCTCAACCTCTTCCTTCTTGGAGAACGGTAGTCGTCTTGGATGCTGGTTAATAGGGGGGGTGTTCTCCAGTGCAGATCCTATGCTGCGTTAAATTCTTACGGCCAACATCCTCCGGTGTAGATGAAAACAGATGCTTAAAGTCGTCCACCAACTGTTCCGCAGCAGTTCTTTGATCTTTCGATAATGGCGCACTCCCAATTAACTTCCATGTCAAGGACTCAGAAGACACAGTCTCGGGGGAATTGATTCTTCTAATGTTGCAGTTTACTGGAGTACAAGTTGCTAACACTTCACCTTTCCGGATATTCCTTGGCCTTTCACTCACGTTGGCGACTCTCACAGGAATTACATCCTTAGAAAGATGCACAAGCGTAGATGCTACCAGCCCTCCTTTTAGGTTATTGCTTAGGTTAGGGTATTCAATGAGACCGCATCTAAAGCTGTTGTTTTCTTCAATGGAGCCAGGTATCAATGATTCTGTTCTAGAGGGTATGGTGAAGTCCTTTTGTGCTATTATTTGATGAGCGGATTTTACGTAATTTTCTGCGTTGAAGATGGCTATGTCTTCTCTCATCGAGTGCAGTTCATTAGTCTTGAAGTCAAGAGTGAAGTCGTATTTCTTTAAAAAGTCTAATCCGAAAATGAAGGGGTCCGTAATATCAGCAACGAATGCCGTATGATGGTAAATGGCATTCCCAAACACTATTTCCAAGTTCACTTTACCCTCAATCTCAATTTGATCGCCTGTCACAGTCTAGAGAGTTACGCGTGGCGATGTCCACAACAGTTTCAATCCAAATTCACGATCCACATCTGTCCTAACGATTGTCACATTGGCTCCAGTGTCGACATTCAGTTTGCAAGGATTCCCATTTACATGTGCGTAAATGAAAAGTTCATCACTGCCACCAGTAGTAGAGGAAATCTGCAGAGCTCTGGTGGAGGTGATTTCCTTCCCTCGCGTAGCTTGGCGAGCCGGACAACTCCTTCGCAGGTGCCCTTCACTACCGCATTTCCAGCACTTCTGCTCTTGTTTCTTTTGAGCTGATATGCTGTTCAGATGTCTTGCCAAGTCACCGAGTTGTCTCTCAAGTTTAGCGAGATGGGACGACCTGGAATCAGACTCATCAGCTTCCGGAGTCCGGATGGGATGGCGATCCACACGGGTTGCTCCTTGGACGGCCTCGTATCTCATCGCATACACCAAAGCAGATTTCAGGTCGTGTACATCCGCCATCCGGAGGGCTTTCTGGATTTCAGGATTCCGAACTCCGTCGATGAAGTAGTTGAGTGCCAAGTTGTCTCGAACATCCGCAGGACAGTCGCAAAAAGCAAGATGAGACAGTCTCTCGACGTCCGCCACTAGCTCTTGCAGGATTTCCCCGGTTTTCTGGAAACGGGACTTCAACTGGAGTCGGCTGAAATCTTTCTGGTACTTCTCACCGAAGCGAAGCTCCAACGCAGATGTGAGGGCGGCGAAATCCAGGCACTGGCTGTCCGAAAGGGTCTGAAGAATGTCCGCTGCGTTACTTCTCAGGAATGCTGCAGGATGACAGGCCTTGGTAGCAGAGTCCCATCCATTTTCTTCGGAAACTATCAGGAACTGGGTCTTGTAAACCTGCCACGAAGTTTTCCCATCAAATGTAGCCAGTTTAATGGACGGTCGAGCAGCCGATGTGGCAGCGCCAAACTGTACAGAGCTGCTTTCCGCGGTCGCCAATCTCCTTTCCATGTCCTTAATTATTCCTTCCTTAAATGAAGTAAATTTCTTGTCTTCTTCTTCCAACTTATTTTCCACATTGGCGATGCGCTCTTCCATAGTATCAAATTTTTCTTCCAGAGCATCGATTTTATCTCCCAAGGCGGTTTGTTGATTCTGCATCATGGTTTTCATCGACTTTAGGTCACTTTTCATTTCATCTTGACTTGTAGTAAATCACTATTTAACTGTTCTTGGTTAATCGCTAATTTATTTTTTAATTGTTCTTGACTTGCAGTAAAACTTGCAGTCAAATCACTTTTAAATTGGTCTTGACTAGCCGCCATATCATTTTTCAATTGTTTTTGATTAGCTACAAAACTTTCAGTCAAGTCACTTTTCACAGCATTAATTGCTTCCAGAAGTTGTTTTAATTGGTCATCCATTGCGGGAGTAATCACCATAAACATAAAGTCCAAATTCAGTGTCTTTATGAAAAAATGTCCAAAGTCACACTTACTTCAAGAAAGTCCTAAAGAAGCCCCACGTTGGGCGCCAAAATTGTAACGCATCCGGTGCAACTTCCAACTTTCTTGAAAGGACGACACAGAACTTTAGAAAAACACAGGAATTTTATCTACACTATGTACAGGAAAGATCGTTAACAACTGCTAAATTAATCATCAGCAATTAAGCAAATATCACTCAACACCGTAAACTCAACGGTTACACACGTATTTACTTCCAAATACGAAAAACAACACAGCGAAATGCCTCGCAATAAACAGAGCTAATACACTCTTAGTCCCAATTCTCCATCAAGACTGACTTTTTATCATGCGTAACGACTTTTTATACACATTGAAAGAGAACTCTCAAATATTCCACAAGATTCCTGAAAATAGTAGACCGTTATTTTATTTCCATTCACAAATTTTATCATTCAGAAATGAGGGGACCGTATACTTCAGGCAAATGTACGGGGGCTGTATATTCATTAAAACAAATTACTTACAGGTTACGTTACTACAATAAATTTAGATGAAAGATAATTTAATAAACGCCTCAATTAGACAAATTAATCACAAAAATAATTACTGCCTACAGAATTTGTAACAATTATAATAACGCGTATAGCTAGTTTAGAATTTCTTTTCTTGTTTTTGTCGTTTAGATATAAAGAAGCCGTCTCTACGTTCCATTTTAGGTCCAACTTAAATTAGGGATTTGTTTGTCAAAATCAGCAAAAATTAATTTTGCTGCCATAAAACGCGATGATAAATCTTTCGTGTTATAAAATTTATGATGTAACTATAAAGTTTAGGAGGGAATTGTTCCTCACACGCTGTTAGCTAATAATATTTGTTTTAATAATGTGTATAAGTGATGATACTTGTTTAAATAACTGCATTATTAAAATTAGAGACGGTTGGATTTTATTCACAAATCAAACAGAGAATTAAGAGTTTACATTTTGAAGATACGGAGCAACAAAAACACAGGAAGGGAAAGGATATGGTTTGCTAAAGTTTTATAAATTTTTCTTCTTTATGAGCAAATTTTTCTTTAAAGAACTGTTTTTAGCTCGCTTACATAACTAACCGCAAGTAAAAACTTTAAAAGATATGAAAACTAAAAAAGTTTTTGCACTTCGGTTTTCCGGCTCGGTTATTCGCATTTCTTGGCTAAGGAGTTCTAATAATAACGAAATTGCAGTCTCAGAATGTGATAACCGAGCTGTCTGGTTGTGCGACTTCTAACCGAGTATGTGGTTATGCGTTAGCCTTGGCTTAGGGATGGTAACTTACAGCGAAAAAGTTATTCACTTTTTGTGCAAATATAGCTATCAAAATTGCAAAAGTGGCTACCATTGTTTGTGACTCAGTTCGACAGTGGCTACCTTTCAGAAATCCTAGTCTAAATCCTTAGTGACTGGGTATGAAAAATTTGACTTAATGACTGTTAGCGAATGAAATCATATTTCCTTTTACCCCATAATTTATGAGAAAACTGCAACCTCAAAAAAAGGGGGGGGGGTGAATGTAAACACCACATTCATTTCCCCTTGTGTTTGATGCAACAATAGAATTGCACTCTGCACATTAAGTTTACCGGTGGAAAAAATGTTATACCAGTAAGATTCAATCTGTGACTCCTATATCAACTAAATCCGCCAAATGTAATCTGAAATCATTTAAAAAGTAAACTATGCTCTGAACTTATGGAAAATGCACTTAAAAGTGTAATCTACATCAAAATTGAAATTTCCAAACAATAGGAGAAGTGACGAACATATTTATTTCAGACTACAGTAGTGGAAAACACATACTATCTGGGGGGGGGGGGGATTCGTAGCTAAATGGTTTTAGTAATCTTTCGTGAGACAAACCAGTTACTTAGCATTTGCAGATCTGCTGAAGAGGAAAATCTTCAGATCGCTAAACTTTAATAAACTTCTTTTTACACAGTGTCATCTTCACACAATAATGACGCCTGCACAATCGTTTGGAAACACACGAAACTTC
Organism: Uloborus diversus; assembly: GCF_026930045.1. Taxonomy (NCBI): domain Eukaryota; kingdom Metazoa; phylum Arthropoda; class Arachnida; order Araneae; family Uloboridae; genus Uloborus; species Uloborus diversus. The sequence goes on along the minus strand of NC_072736.1, from coordinate 94,329,102 downwards.
AGATTATCATCTATATATTCACCTGTCTTCACTGATCAATAGCTTAGGTTCAAAAACTACTAAAAGTGTGGTAGAGTAGTTTGTTTCTTTTTCCACCACGTTTCATTTTACCCCAATTGACCCTAGTTTGTTCAAATTAAATAACCTCTAGAAATAAGGCTTTTCTGTAGAAAAACCTGTTAGAATTGACAAGAAACAACTGCTCCAGAAATATTTAACATAAACACTTGTCTAGCTTGCACAATAAAATGACCCTATTTTTTACTTCCTTTTGCATAGTGAAGGAAGAATTGTATTCGCGATTTTTCAACCCAACCGCACGTGCATATATGCCTAAGAACGTATGGATGCCCGGAATATCCATTTCGATGGGTCTTTTACACTTTTTTGAGGGAAAAGTAGTGTTAATTTCAATGATAACTTAGTGATGTTATAATTTGGCGAATTTTGGCGATATATCACACAGATATTGGTCACCAAGCAACTTAGTGACACATTGCCGTTGGTGACAAATTTGGCGAAGAATAAATATTTTTTGAATTTTGTTTTAAATTAGTGCTATTGGTGACAGAGTTATATCCATTGAATCACGTTAAAAATGTCAATTGGAAAACGCAACCTCTGTAAAACACTTTCTTGCATCGGATCGCTGAAACTAGTTAATATTTGAAATGGTTTTGGATTCTTTACTGTGAGTGACGCGCCCGAAGCAGAAAAAGGTATGATGTTGGTGTTTTTCTGAGAGTGTTGATTAAAAATCATTATTTGGCGTAAAAGAAAGCTATGTGTTGCAAACATTAGCTTTTTACTTTTGTAAACATGTAGAAAATGACATTGACAAATCACTTTTTTTTCCTTCAGTGTCCTATAAGTTTTTTTTTTTTTTTGCCAACCAAAGAAAAAAGACATCATAACTCTACAAATTATTATTGACGCATTTTCCTTTAAAACTTTTCTTTTTTAAAGTTAAACTAAGTCTAGACTGTTATAACAGAAACGCATTTAAAAATCATTTTTATAGAAGATCTTTTGCTACACTACTAAATTATCTAATAGAGCAGTACTTCGCTTCTTGACACATTTAAAATTTTTCCTTTTGCATCTAACCAACATACTATTTCCCTTAGAATAAACATTGAGGTATAAATAAACTTCTGCAGTGGACGCATAGCAGCTGTAGACAATTCCTACTTCCTTTTGTGCAATGAACTCTGTAAATGAGACTGACTTTAATACCACTATCGTACTTATTGGATTGGAACTTACTGCGATGGGATACTTTACCAGATTAAGGCTTCACTTGATTGGATCAAGAAGGTAACTTAAAGGGTAATCCGGTAGAGCAAGTTTATAAATCAAAAGTACCGCTGATCATGGAAAGGTGCTATAATTCTTGATAAAAGAGATAGGAAAACATTTGATGTAAATCTGGAGGGGGGGGGGGTATAATTAAACATGGTAACGAATGTAGTTTATGTTGGTTAAATATCTACTTTTTTTTCAATTAATGTAGCAGACAAAAGTTTAATAAGTTATATATTTTTGGCAATATATTGTTATTCAAAATAAAAAGATCTTTATTTACAGCAATATCTTTAAGCAAAGAAGATCTTCTATAATTTTATACTAAATTAGCCTCCAACCACCACAAATTATATTTTTCTGTAGAAAAAGGTACTTATATGCATATAACGTTAAAGAACACAAATAAAGTGGACTTTTGTTTTTAAATTTTTTATATTTTGAAACTCGATTTGTGATTATGTGAATGAAATATAAAAACTTCTGCCTGTACCCACGAACAAAAATTAAAGCAGCCATATTGCATAGCTCAAGTGACACTGGTCAACAAAGAAACAACCCTCCAAGAGGAAATCCAGGGATGAAATTTGATGCGACATCAGATTCACGATGAGCAGTAAGAGGTTAAAATACAATATATTTTAAAGGCAAAATATTTTTGCACTTTTAATGTTAAATTTGTGACAGGTACCTCCATCTGTTTTGTACTTGTTACTCAAAAGTGAGACTGTTGTGCCGAAATCGTTTTAAAAAAAGGTGTCTGTATAAGTGAAAAATGCATTCGACATTATAATATAAAAAGTTACTAAGAAACATTTATTTTCAGTTATTTTCATTTCTATATACTAGAATGAAAAGGTTACATTGTTAACTTAATGAAGTGTCATGAATTAGTTGCTAAGGAAATATGGGACTAATAAGTCCATTTTTTCAAAACAGCTAGTCGGTTTTATCTAAACTGAAAAGCATATGAAAGTAGTAATGCAGCATAGTCATAATGCAGCATAGAAACTTCAGATAAAGTAGTACAATTAAAATCACATAAATATCAATAATACCACTGACAATGTAATTTATATTTAGAAAAATCGATCTTACAAATGAAATATTTTCTATAATTATGTGAAAAAAGTGCACTTTTGTTGTTGCATTTCCTTGTACTTTTGTTAAAATTGCTTTAAGTTAGAAGTATATTCTGCATTTAAATTTGAAGGAATAAATATTGAAAATCAAAAACAAAAACTTTGATTTAGATAATCTTAACAAGCCAATTCCTCTTGTTAGGAAATAGGAAATCGTACTTCATGATAAAAAATTTTACAGACAGTGTGTACAGTGAAGTTTATTACACTAAGCTTATTTCCCTCCGATGAAAATAATAAGCCTTATAATCAAATGATTTTTGCTCTACTCTCTTGGTAATACACACATAAGACTTAAAACTGAATTTTTATCCTTTCATCAGTGGACACGTGGCATTTAAAATGGATAGATTTTGATAGCAGTTGGTTGTGACTGAATTTCCACCCTCTTCCAGTCTTTTCGTTTATCTAAACTAATGAAGCCCCTTTTGAATGCAAAAAATATCAAAAAGCTTTGCGCTAAAATATTTCTAAAAAGAAAAATTAACATAAATAAGGTTAAAAGCATTATGAAAATAGTGCAAATAGGTATATAAAGGCACACCCATAATCTATAATTAAACTTTTATCAGTTTAAAAGGACATTCATTTGCACTACTTTGAGCCAAAGTATTAGAAAACAGTTTTTTCTAATAGTGTTCGTTAAGTTGTATGTGCTTTATATTGGTTCATGTTCTCATTCGTTTGCATGGTAAGTTACTTTTTATTGTGAAATGAAAAATGTCAATTGGTAACTTAGCGTAATTTTTTAAGATTCCGGACTTTTCCTGTTTTGTTTCTTTATGATTTTTTTCTTAAACTAGAACTTTTGCGTCCTTTCTAAAATTTTTGCAATTGATGATTCAGTAAGGATTAGTTTTTTTTTCTTCTACTATATAATTATGTTTTTTTTTAAATCTTACAATAATGTCATTTTAAATTTAAATATTGTTGTGCACAATTTAATATTATTTGATATTATTAAACGCTATCTCTCGGACCATATTGAAGACACATTACGCATTTACAATAAAATGCAAGAGCAAAATAGCAAAGAAAATACATAACCAACAAATGATGTTAGAACTATACATGAAAAGAAAACGCATAACATTCGTCATTTGAAGTGTTTTTTACTATTTTGTTGAATTGTACGCAAATTTTCCTCTAGGTTTACTTTTATTAAAAAAACTCTTTTTTGCGATGCAATACTTCCTTTTTGCGTCCTTTCTAAAAATTTTGCAACTGATGATTCAGTATTAATTAGGGTTTTTTTTCTACTATGTAATTATGCTTTTACAAAGAAAACCTAACAATAATGTAATTTTAAATTTAATTATTGCTGTGCACAATTTAATATTATTTGATGTTACTAAATGCAATCTCTCCGACTATATTGAAGACATATCACGCATTTACAATAAAGTGCAAGAGCAAAATAGCAAAGAAAATGCATAACCAACAAATGATGTTAGAATTATACATGAAAAGAAAAAGCATAACATTGGACATTAAAGTGTTTTTTACTATTATGTTTAATTGTGTATTCTCCTAGGTTTACTTTAAAAAAAAAAACTCCTTTTTACGACCTTCAGAGAACCTTGTACAAAAACTCTGTTGTTGATTTCTAATTAGGTTTTGCGCTCTAATTAGAAATCAACATTTTCCAGTCCGTAACGAGAATTACAATCAGTAACAAGAAAAACATTTTCGGGAGCTTTTACATGTATATATTAATCTCACCAAAAACAACCCTGTTGTAAAAATTTCCCCGCCAAGAAAACCTTTAACTTTTCCGCACAAAAAAGGAAACCTGCATATTAAACCCAAAAACTCTCAGCCATAAAAAGTTATGATATCTAGTTTGCCCGTCAAGTATCTGCCAAACTATCATCCTCCCTCTTCTCCTTTTTCATCACAGCTACTTCCATTAGAACCTCCTCCCACCTTCAACTCCTCAGAAATATAGATAGATCTTTTAAATTGTTTATCTTGTTTGGTGGGAAGCTTTTTGCTCACCAAGCAACCACTTCACTTTGAAAAGCTTCCCTCCAAACAAGATAAATAATTTAAAAGATCTATCCATATTTCTGTGGAGTTGAAGGTGGGAGGAGGTTCTAATGGAAGTAGCTGTGATGAAAAAGGAGAAGAGGGAGGATGATAGTTTGGCAGGTACTTGACGGGCAAACTAGATATAACTTTTTATGGCTGCGGGTTATAAGCAGGAAAATACGATACAATCCTTTTTTTTTTTAATTTCTAGCATGTACACGCACAAAAAATAAATAAATAAATAAACAAATAAATAAATAAATAAATAAATAAGAGAAAATAAATAAAAAAATTATAAATTATTGTGTGAAAAAGTCAGGTGACCCGGGGTCCCTCCCACGAGCCGCCGCTGATATTGATGAAATATAATAATAAATAAAAAGAACAAATTAAGAATTGTTGTTTTTATGCACAAAGAGTAATTTAAACTAAGTGCTCGCAATCTGCATATTTTAAGATCAAAAGTACAATGTTCAAAGTACCTTAAATTGCATTTATATGTTTTGATAATTTTTGGTTTTTGAGAAAAAGTGAGTTATTTCTATAGACGATTTAAAACATTACAAATATTTTAAACCACAAAAGTTTAGGTTAGAAGATCGTGATGTTTATAATCGTGACATTTACTATTTGATTCGCATGCAAATAAAAATTAATTTTATCTTCATTCTTTATTTTGTGAAATTATCTTTTCAATTTAAGCATTTACTAGCTGCGTTGCATGGTCTATCTCAAAAATGATAGTTCCGTCAATTGGCGCATTTTCAACAACCAGGCTTAAATAAAAGAAATATAGAAATAGGTTTCCAGTCAATGTGCAGAAAAGAGCAATTTTATGAATCAAAATTTAACTTCAGACGTCTTTAGTTTTTTTTTATTTTTTATTGATAAAAAAAATGTTACCATTGTTACGGATAGGCATCACTATCCCGTTTTACGGATTTTCTGGAACCCGCCCCTAAGAGGGTCACCACCCTCAGGAGGCATAAGTACCCCTATGTGTATTCTTGAGCATCCAAAGTTGGACCTCTGTGCCAAATTTTTCAAAGATTTGATGTAAACTAAGCTTAAATATTGAAAACCGCCGTGGGGGGGGGGGTCAACGACCATGGGGGGAATCCCCATATAAGTTCCTGAGCAGCAAAGAACCTCTATGAGCAATTTCGCAAAGATCCGTCGTAAACTGTGGATTTTTATTAGGAAATCCCCCTTTAAATGTTGCACGCGGTCACACACGTAACGCTCTAATGTCACACACGTAACTCTAATGAAATATTTTTTTTTGCTACTGTACGAGCTTTAGAAAAAATATTTGTGGAATACTTACTCAGTATAGTTAGACACACGCACAAAAAATAATGTTCATTTAGCTTTTAAAACTTCGCAGAAAATTACAAAATAGTATGAGCTATAGCTAATTTTCGGATTTTCTGAGTCCCACACGTAACGCTGTATTTAAAATTTCATAAAAAAATTATAAGTGTCCTACGGAAATAAAACTGCCCCTAAAACCTCTTGCATATATTCTGTTAATCCAGTAGAAAATGCTAAGAAATATTTTTAAAATATCATATTGGTTTTTATTATTATTTGCCACAAAATGATGTCAAAATGTCACACACTAAACGCTGGAATGGCCCTATTTAACCTTGAAGGGAAATGACTCCTTTTAAGTATAAGTAAAGCAAGCGTCTTACGTTTAATCATGTTTTTATTTTCTTCCATTTGATTGTGTGCTCCAAACAAATAGAGAGTTGAATTGGAAAATTGACTCCTACACTAGCACTGCACAATATTGAAGTAAAACTAAAAAAATGCGAACATACTGGTGACTAAATAAGTTGCTGCCTCTCCGCTGTCAGATATACTTAATACAAATATATTTTATTCATTTCTGTTATTAAGATTTTATTTAAAGTGCACTAAATAATGCTTTAAAATTCATGAACAAGATGTTATTTTCCCCCCTTTCCTGCTGTGTATGCCAACGCTGAAAAATAAATTTGAATTAAATATCAATTTAATAATAAATACTTCACTAAAACATTAAACATAAATTTATTTGCATTCAAGTTGATTAAAAAAAAATTCGTGAAATAAAATTTGTTGCTGATGAAAATGTAAAAGTTTTTCTTTTGTAACTTAAAAATGTGTTTATTAAATGATGATTGAAGCTTTTTGAATGCAACAATCTATCATTATACTTGACTTCCTTAAAAATAATCTTTCAGAGTAATTATTTGACTATTTATTATACTGTAAAACACCGAAACGTTACTGTTTCTTTCTGTGGAACGTTTCGAGATTTCACGGGTTTTCATCTATTTCCCCGTAAAATCAAGAAAATTTGTTTCACTATTGTGAAAAATATTTTTAGCTATCAGTTTAAAGATTGACTGAGCGTGCTTAGAAAGTATTTACCTCGTTTACGGCCCATCCAGATTGGCTTGATCTCTTCTGATCTACCAATGAGAGCGAGTATGTCACTGGATAGCCATAACTTTGCAACGCAAGAATAGCAGGCAAGGGATGTGCTTGTTTATTACTTGCAATTATCTTTTAGCTTTGGCAATGGTTCCTTTAAAAACGTCTAGGTTTTTCTAATTAAATCAGAAAGGTTCTAATCAATTACATTAAACCTAATTACTTTTTCTTGAAGGTTTCCGAGAAATGACTGGCAGCAGTGGTTGGAAGTAGCTCGCTACAAGAAGCGACGATACTGTAATAGCTAGATTTTTTAGTAGTTTGTATTGTAGCGCACTACTTTTTAAAATAAGAATAGTAGCGAGTAGTTCAATACAAAGAAAAAGTATTTTGTAGTGATTTCTGAAAACTACTTTTAAAGAAAGTTTTAAAAAAAAAAGAAAGAAACGTGGGTTCAAACGAATCTGACTAGTTCAATTCTTACGTGAGTTAAACTTGCTACAACATATTCTTAAGGCTCTGAAAAATGCGAGCCGACTTCAGACATATCATTTTGAAGTCATATGTTCTATTTGTTTGACGCCATTAGTTTGTTTTGCATTGAAATTTTCACTTTTCCCAAGTATTTGCTTGAATAGAGAATGGCTTAGAAAGACAAGAATAAGCGATAACTGCATTTATAGTACCGCATTTCTGTTTTCTTGCAGCAGATATTTTACACAGAGAACATTTTACATGTCATTGAGATTACTGTGCCAATATCCGCATAATATGGAAGCTACCGTAAATGTTATAGAAGAGGATGATACTGAACTGTTCTGGCCGGCTAATAATCAATATTACAGTGTTATGGAAATGTATGATAACGGACATTTTTCCGTTTCATGCAAACTTAGCCGGTTAAGCAAAAAGCTTTCGGTATCAGTGTCATCCACATATACAGTTGAATCTCAACTTACGCGAGGGATGTGTTCTAAGACCCCTCGCATAGGTTGAAATTTCGCGTTGTATAAAAGGGTATCTATACGATTTTTTAGGAACATACCAATTATTTTAAACATTTCAAACATCCCTCAAACTGTTTTAACCCATTTTTTAACTCCCTATTACCGAGTTTTTTCATAGAGAGCTGAAATTTTACTGTATTAAAAAAAAAGCTGTGTAATTGAAAAAAAAAAAAAAATACCGTTAGGATCAATGGAAGAGACTGCCATAATGGAAACGGTATGGTACGCATAGTATGCAGCAATAATAAAATGCAACACTACAATAGTGCTGTACAGTATATACAGTAATTATAGTCGACGCACTTTTTAGTTGTTCAAGCATATTGAAAATCTTTACCTTTCTTTAGTTGTAAGAAACTTTCTACTTTCCTTTTATTTTCAAACTTTAGATAAACCGCCCATTTATGTAAAATTATGTTTCACCGAATTCATGTTTACTCTGAGAAAGATGCTGAGTGGCGATTTGTAAATTCAGAAAGCGACGTTTTGACGAGTACGGTGTGGAGAAATTCCAAAATCAGCGACGCTAAAGGGAAAGTTCATTCACTAAACTAATATTAAGTACTTTCAGTAAGTTATCTCCCTATAGCTAGGGCTAAGGCAGAAATGCATGAAATACACCACCAGCTCAGTCAATACCAGCCGAGGACTGCAGTTTCGTGCTTATTAGCACTCATCAGCCCGGCATAAGAAGTGGCTGAGCTGGAGGTGGAAAACCTCTTCAGGAGTGACCGAAGCACCACGCTTCGGTCACTCGTCTGGTCAGTGCTAATTCTATATTAACTCCCAGTTTTTTTGACCCTCTTGGCTTCCTTAAGAGGTTTTCCACCTCCAGCTCAGTCACTTCCTATGCTGGGCTGATGAGTGCTAATAAGCAGGAAACTGCAGTCCTAGACTGGAATTGATTGAGCTGGAGGTGTACTTCATGTAATATTTGGTACCTCCAAAAATGTTCCTGTTGCGGAGTGCATAATTCGCGTTAGCTCCAAAATTCGTTATTCGAGAAAAGCTCGCTACATAGCCATTTCGCGTAAATCGAATCGCGTTGTAGCGCGAGTCCACTGTTGTTTGAAATTGCACATTGAAGTAAAGTTAGCATTCTTAGCTGTGTTTCATATTTTTATAGTTATCAATATTTCATTTTAATACTAGTGCCGTTTGGGATATTTTTCCAATTTCTTTTTTACTGATTGAGTGTTGATATATTAGCATAATACAGGTATAACAAGGGGAAAAATTAAAAATTTGAAGATAATCAGTACAAACACGAGATGGCTTTCTCCGCGCACGCATCGTTTCGCGAGAGCTAATGCCCAAGTTTGACACAACATGAATTATCACATTCCGCTTAGTAAATATTTTTGCATTAAGTATTTGGGATATTTTATTGCATTTAGTACTTTTGATATTTTATTGTATTTAGTATTATATTTGTGATATTTTTTGTTGTGCTTAAAGGTGGATTAACTGAGAAAACGTTTGCCTGATGTATAGTCAATTTTTTTACGTTATATCACTACATATTGTAAACCTAAAGGTTGCGAAGGAAAATCAAAATGTTTAAAAAAACTATTTAAAATTTCCCACTCTGATTAGTGATCAAATGGCACATTTTGACACATAAAGCTTTTTGAAATTCAAAAAAAAAAAAAATTCTGCCAATTTCACTCCAACCTAATGTGCATGCTTTTTATTTTTATTTTTTTAAAGTAGCGAAATAGGGACTACTTTTAAAAAGTAGTTTGTAGTTGCTACCTTTCGAAAAAAGTAGTTGTAGTTAACTTCATTTGTAATCAAGTAGTCGTAGTTCGCTACAAAGAAAAAAAAAAAAAAAAAAAAAGTTTTTCCGACCACTGAACAGTGTAGATTTCTCATTTCTTCAGAAGGTTTTAAGGATAATTTCAGAAAGTATACTGACGTATAGCTGAAAACGTTCCTGGTTTTTACAAGATATGTTACTGGCAGTAATTGGACAAATCAACTGCCTACTATTTTTCAGGAACTTTTCTGATTGGATTTAACAGTGTAATGTTGTGTGGTATTACTCATGCATAAATAACGAATTTTGTTTTAATTTTTAACTAAAGAGCTAACTGTTTAACTTTAGTTCGAAACAATGTGGTTAGGCTGTGTCGCCGATAACAACACAAAATAGATCAAGACATTGAGTTATATTCTACGAAAATATCGTATTTCGTACTGAATTTAGGGACTACCTTGGTTGCTCTATTAATAAACTAGTCGGATTCAAAATAAAAAGTTGCAATTTTTGAATTATAAATTTATTTTATTATAAAATTACTGCTTACAACCTAATATCAACCTATTTTTAGAAAAAGATAGCAATATTGGCATCAGAAAAAAATTGAAAATAATAGCGCCTATTGATTTTAATGTAAGGATCATTCGACCTGAAATACAAAATCGGCTTTTCTTCAGTCATTGTTCACTTACTACGAAAGCTATTTACAATATTTTCAACTTTTCAAACAGAAATGTGCATAACTCTATTAAATGAATTGTGTCCGCGATTCTGGGGCCAGACTAACACACGTCCAAAAATAGCAATTTCCCCTTTTTCGCTGCATTGTATGTGAAATTCCGCATTTAGACTTGATAACATAATTCATTAAACATCTCTTTATAATTACTTGTACTTACCGGTGTTATATGAGTTCGAGTACCAACCTTTGTATGCACTGCGCAAACGTTTTTACGCTCTAATGAAAAATAGTAGTAATATGGTTTTGAGGTACATAATTCACGAATTTTCTTTTGTTTGGAGAATAACTTCTTTAGCGTTAACTCTAAGAAAAGTCGTTTGGGCTCGTCGATGGTAGCATAAAAGAGTGCAGCACATTGAATTACGCTGTACACAACCAACAGCTTTAGCTGCTGAGCTACTGGTGTTAAGCCTCCTGCTAGCTTAACACAAGTAGTTCAGCAGCCGAGGTGTTCTTTTCATCCACTTCACGTTCTTATGAATTTTTTCCCTGTGCTCTATTCGCTCGTCAACCTGAGTTCAGAAGTTGTACAATCATATTTTAGTTCGGTGTTTTATAAATTGTTGATTAATGTACAGATCTATCTCGAATTAATAAGAAATCTACAAACATTTGAATAAATTTGTACTCTAAAGAAGGCTTAGACATGTCAAATAAAGTATTAGACTGGCTATTGCCTTAATAAACTTTACCCTGAAAGACATATAGACGGCCTTAAAAACCTGTTTTTCTCATAATCAATACTGAAATTTTTCCATATATTTTTTATCTGAGAATTTCCTCAAACTTGTGCTTGTTTTCGACAATAAATCTGCAATGTCTATTCTCAGTTTTTATTTTATTTTATTTTTGTAGGTTTCTCACAGAACATAATAAATATCTAGTTAAATGATAACCTTATGTTATTTCAATTTCTTGCTTTTGGGTTTATATATTTGTTTCAAAAAGGATCAGAGAATGTAAACGTGATTCCGTACTCAATCACGTTCCAAAACAATGTCAAAAAGTCTTCCAGCCAGATCCCTTTCCTTAACGACCTTTCTTTATTTAATGCCATCACGTATGAAAGGGGAAAAACTATGTTAAAGCTATCTTTTAGTCACAATGATTTCACCTATCGTGTTAACTCTAGGAAAATAAGTTACTTTCCTTGAACGTATATTTTTTGGTTACTTTCCTACACGCAGAATAAAGTAAAAAATATGAAAAGCACTGTCAAATGTGAAGGTATTTGTTGTTTTTGTTGGTGTCTAAGAGTTGAAATTTCAGCACTAAAAACTAAATAATTGCAGAACAACCTGAAACTCAATGTAATAGTGCCTCAAAGTGAGCAGAAAATCGAATTAAATTATTTACACAGCTATCTTCTTATCTCAGAAACTGTTCCAGAGTTTCATACTAGAAATATCGACGAATTTAACGAGTTCTACATGAATCTTGCTAGTTATCGTCAAAATGGCTCCAAATTCGACGTTTCATTTTTTTCGCAAAATTTTCTCCTGTGATATTTCATAGAAAATTCGGCTCCAAAAAAATTTTTTAAATATATGTAACTCATTAGGCTTTTGCACTTCATTTGAGGAGGCTACATGTATGAAGCTTTAGCAACTTTTGCAAGTCCGCCAGTAATAGAACCAGGAACTTTTGTTCAATTTGTACATGATAATGCTAATTTCAATATTAATACTATGGATGGAATAGACACGTTCCATTAAATGGGAAATATTGAAATAGTTTACTACAAGTGATGGTATAGAACCTCGACAGCCTGTCACACGTTTGAAGGCTCTTCCACCTGAATCTGAATTTGTTAAAAAAGCTCATATGAGGTAGTAAGAAGCAAAGGGAAAAATTAAAAATTTGTAGATAAGCAATATACATGGTAGGTGAACTTCTCCTCTGTCTTGGGGCAAGAGATAGTACTAGTAGCCTGATATTTGATGATATAGAGCATGATTTTATTATCTTATTTTTATTATCTTTAAACGCGTTTTACTCAAACCTTGAAAATTTCCACTTAGATCCCTTTCCTTCTCACTGCCTCATATACCTCATCAAATATATCCAGAACCTGCAAATGCAGGTTTTGCGAACATAATAATCGAATTATCTGACGTCGGACCGATCATTAAGATATTTACTAAAAATGGACAACTGAATATTCTTTGGACGTATTTGAAATTCAAAAACGATCATAAACTTCCAGGATCGAATGGATTTATGAATTTATTAACTAATGCATATGATTTTCATACGTCATCGGTTATTTTTTTACCGTGTATTAATGCAGCTCCGAGTGATTATAGCACAATTCACACTGCTGTGAAAATTGCTATGGATTATACTGTAGCGTAGCATGTCTACAGTGCAACGAAAACAGCTGTTTAAATACTGCGCTATGATTCAAATACATGAAATAGAAGACGATATTTGAAGTTTGAAAAAATGTAAATATTTATGTATTAATGTATGTAAATTTTGTAAACATTTTTTTTTCTTTAAATGTTCATAATTTGCTTATTTTTTCATAATTACTTATAATTTACTTGTATGTATGTTGTAGTAATAGAAAACAATATTTGATTTTTTAATATAAACTAATTAAATAAACAAATATTTTGTAAATTCTTTAATTTTTCATTTATATATTAAAAATTTACTCATTATCTGTAATAGATTTGTCTTCTTTAATTAAAAAAAATTCTATAGCGTAATATGTGTTATCTTTACTAATAATAAAGCTGAAAGTCTCTCTGTCCGGAGGATGTCTGTATTATGTCTGTGACGCGCATAGCGCCTAAACCGTTCGGCCGATTTTCATGAAATTTGGCACAAAGTTAGTTTGTAGCATGGGGGTGTGCACCTCGAAGCGATTTTTCGAAAATTCAATGTGGTTCTTTTTCTATTCCAATTTTAAGAAAAAAAATATCATAAGATGGACGAGTAAATTACGAAATTATGATAATGTGGAACCGTAACATGGGCCGAAGCCAATTGGCGAGATACGAAATTATCATAACGTGGAACCGTAAGATGGGTACAAGCCAACTGGCGAGAAAATTCACCATACATTATTTGTAAATGTACAGGCGAACCAAAAGACCTTTTGATTTTTCTATTACGGGCAAAGCCGTGCGGGTATCACTAGTTACTAATAATAAAGCTGAATGTCTCTCTGTCCGGAGGATGTCTGGATGTCTGTAGGATATTTGTAGGATGTCTGTGACGCGCATAGCGCCTAAACCGTTCGGCCGATTTTCATGAAATTTGGCACGAAGTTAGTATGTAGCATGGGGGTGTGCACCTCGAAGCGATTTTTCGAAAATTCGATGTGGTTCTTTTTTTATTCCAATTTTAAGAAAAAAAACTATCATAAATTACGAAATTATCATAACGTGTAACCGTAACATGGGCACAAGCCAATTGGCGAGATACGAAATTATCATAACGTGTAACCGTAACATGAGTACAAGCCAATTGACGAGAAAATTCACAATACATTATTTGTAAATACAGGCGAACCAAAAGACCTTTTAATTTTTCTATTACGGGCGAAGCCGTGCGGGTACCACTCGTAGTATATAAAGTTAATGCAAATCATCCTTTTCTATTATAAATCAAATACACACCTTTTAAATTAGTAGACATTTTTTTTATTATTTACATTATTCATAACACATTTTCGCAAAAATCATTTAATTTCATTTTCCCCGAGGGAAATCCGAGGTTTTAACGTTTTTAACGCCCCAGGCACTGCACTGTAAGTAAATAATTTGTATTATTCAATTGTGATTGCTCTTTATAACGTTTTTATTATAGAATTGTTTATTTGGCGAAACATTTTAAATTGCAGAAAAAAACTTCTTCACTCGCTAAACGGCAGGGTTATGGTAGTGTGGTTGCTTGGCGTGCTGAGCAATGAACTTTACAGTTCAGGGATTATTTTGAGTTTTAAAGCTACTGTTAATCATTTTATATGTTTTGGATAATAACTTTAAGTTCCAAAGAGATTTTTAAAGTGTTTTTGGGAAGGTGTGTACACATTTCAATTGAAGAAAAATTATCATTTCACATCAGAATAAAGGGGGGTTGGCATCGTCCCATGCGTACGGATATTACACTAATAAGCGGAAAATCCCAATTTTTGGACTTACATCAGCCTGGTGCTGAGGGACGGGTTTTACAATGCATTATAAACGAGTTTTCATTTTATAAAATGTTTATTTTCTAAATTCTATTTTCGAATGAGTCATTATTTTCTAAGATCTAGAGATTATTTTCTCTCTATCTTTTTTTTTCTTCCATGTATACTCACACAGCTGTCAGAAACGTATTTTTACAAATTTAACTCTTTTTTTTTATTATGCAAATGTACAAATAAATAAATAAATTTGGCAATTAAAAGCTTTTAATAAGGTGATAGAGCAATGCTTTAAAGATTATTTTAATTATTTTTTTCATACATTTGTAAAAATATTATACTATTCACAAGAAAAATAAGAAGCTTATCGCCATATAAACTGTTGCGATACGAATTGTCGTCATAAGTTTAATTTAAGATATTAAGCGAATATTTTGTTTCTTAATACTTTATAGTTAAGTGGAAGAATGATACGCAGGGTGTGTCACAATTCCCTCTGGAGTTCTGTAGTTTTATTGATACAAACATCTAACCAATACATTAACAACATTGCCTTTATTCGAGAAATAAACTCTACAAGTTTTGTTTTACAAACGTTTGATACGTGAATATTTCGTGATGTGGTAAATATCACGTCTAAAGTGAAACTCTTGTTTTACTCGTTGTAACATGTCACGATCAATAGTCATTCATTTTCTTCAACAAGATGGTAAAACTAGCCATTATTTTACATACGTTCGCCGTTTTCTCAATAACTAGTTTTCTAGGCGTTGGATTGGACGAGGTTCTAATGACGGCAATCGCCTTTGGTCGTAGCCACCGTGTTCTCCGAAGCTAACTCCATGCGATTTTTTCATACAGTGTACATCAAAATCGTCTGTTCGTTCCCCCTTGCCACGTTATTTTAAGGATTTACTCCAAAAATACAACCGTACTTGTTACCATTGATCCTTACAGCGAGTAAAACAGGGGTTAAACTTCAGATTTGATAACTTGCTGCATCATGAAAGTTTTACACATCGAATATTAGTGAAACAAAACTTGAGGAAAATTCTTTATCCAGTAAAGTCAAAGTTGTTGCTGTATTGGTAATATGTTTGTTTGCATTTCATCTCTTATGCAGACAAAATTTACTGTTGTCCATAAATATATGGAGACTTTTAGTTAAAATTAATATTTTAAAAGCTATAGGGCACAATCAAATACGTGAAGGAAAAAAAAATACTTTTTTTTTTTAATTTCATCTTTTTAGTCATACAAAAATGGAAATGAAATGTTTTAAACTGTAATTTCTAAATCATGCAAATTTAGTTCCCGGTGTAATTTTAAATGCAATAAATAATCAAAATCCTGTGATTGTTCATGTAACAAGTGCAGTGATATATTTAAATCAAAACGTAAACTTTTTAAATCATTACCTTTTTATATAAACTAACTTTTCAGAATATAATACGGCAAAGACTAATGCATCATATAAATTTAAAAATACAAATTTAAATTTTAATGTACAAAACCTTTTCTCTTTGCGAAAATACTTAATTGATGAATGTGTAGGAGAGTTTTATGCAGTACTCAAAAAACTTTTCTAGCATTAACATTACGTACAAAATATTAAGAATGTTGAAAGTAAAGTCTCGCCTCAAATATACACTTTAATATTTATCATTCAAAAGTTTAAACATTTAACTTCTTTAAACAGACATAGTTTACGTTGCAAAGCAAACCGCCATTGATCTATCCTTTAAAAAAAATGTCACCCTCTGAAAATGGGGTTTGATGAAACGTCCACTCAAGCAAAGAACTGAATCACTTAGACTGGAAAAGTTGTCAATTGCAAATGCAATATCAGGTATTTGCTTAGCGGAGGCTTTGATTTGGCTTGTTTAAAGGGCTTCCGAAATGTTACGCTTCGTTGGAAGCATTTCAAGTAACTGCCTGAGGGATATCATCTCTCCCGATGATAAGAACAAATAAGATTCGAAAAAATTATCTGCGCACAGAATTTATTCTTGACTTTAAATCTCTCGTAGTCGTGAAAAAATGAAAGTTTCTATTAAGTTAAAATAAAACAAAAGAACAACTTTTCTGTTTCTTCAAATGCTTTTCACGTTGTATTAGTAGGACGACACATGGCTTGTACAACGCATAAAATTATGCAATCGTATTTGTAATAAAATTTATTCGTTTTTTTTTTCTGTTACAATTCAAGAAAATGTTATACACTGCTCGACATTGAAAATGCAACACCAAAAAGGAGTGGTCAGAAAGTGACGAAATGTGGAAAAAAGACACAGACAGAAGGAATAATAAATGATCTTAATTACAAAACGATAAACAGAATACAGAGCGAGAACGGCGTCGGCTCAGTAGAATGTGGGACCACCGCGGACAGCGATACATGAAGAAACACGTCTAGGCATCGAGTCAATAAGGGTGCGGGTGGTGTCCAGAGGGATAGCTCTCCATTCCCTTTCAACCATTTGCCACAGTTCGTCTTCTGAACGAGGCAGTGACAGTGTCTGCAAACGGCGTCCAATCACGTCCCACACATGTTCGATTGGTGACAGATCAGGAGAGTATGGTGGCCAGAGAAGCATCTGTGTGCCTTGGATAGCTTGTTGGCAGTGCGAGAACTGTGTGGTCGGACGTTATGCTGCTGAAAAACTACGTAGCCCTTGAAGGAAAGGGATTGCCACCTGCCGCAGCACATTATCCAAGTATCGTTGGGCCGTTATAGTTACCTGAATACGAACTAGAGGTGATATGGAATTGTACGCAATTACGTCCCAAACCATTATGCCACGTTGTCGTGCGGTGGGACGTTCCACAGTTACTGCCGGATTATATCTATACCGGATATGCCGGGACATCCGTATGCGGCGACTATCACTGGATAAATAGAAACGAGATTCATCTGAGAACACGACATTTCGTCATTCTGTCATCCGCGTCGCTCTAGTCCGGCACAATACTAAACGTTGTTGTTTATGTTGAGGGGTCAATGGCAGTCCTCTTAGCGGATCCCGTGATTGCAGACCACGTGCGACCAAACGAAGGGAATGGTTCTGGTTGACACGGAACATTCAGAGTATCTTGCACCTGCTGCAGAATCGAGGAACACGTGATCTCGGGATCTGCTACTGGTGGATGCGTCGATCCACGCGTTCTGACGTCACTCTGGCTCCCCCTGCACCCCTCAATTTTGCCACATTTCGTTGTTCCGATCCTCTTCGGCACAGCCGATGCACCGTGCTCGCATCCATGAGGGTATCAGCTGCGATTTGACGTACGGACCCTCCTCCTCAGTCCAATCACCATACCCCTGGTAAAATCGTCTATCCGCTGGAAGTGCCTTCGTTGACGGCGTCCTGGCATTCTCTCGTGTTACTCGTATCCTCCAAGATAAAAACAAAATTTCTTCGATAATTCTCCAGTCAGAAATAACGACACGAATATTGCCCATTCTGCAAGTTTCTTCCTTATATCTTACTTCACGTTCGTCGGAGAGCTGCGCATTTCACATCATTTACATAACTCAGTGATGTACGTCTACTCTAAAATTTGCATACATTTCTGAGCACTCCTTCTTGGTGTTGCATCTTCAATGTCGAGCAGTGTATAATACAAACCGGAAGAAACATAGACCCATCTGTGAAGTAGCTAAAATGCATATATTCACTAGTTTAAGATTATTATAGGATAGTATAGAAGTAGAGAAAATTTAAGCAAATTGGAGTAAATAAGAAAACTTGCAATTTTTCAAAACTAACAAACTGGAAATTTTCTTTGAAAATTACAGTGCATAAAAAAAAAATAATGTATTTCATGATAAAATTGCATATAAACATTTTCTTTTTTGAAAATAAGTTGTATCTATGAAAATGTGTTGAAACAAAATACTTTTCTAATGCGAATATTTTTAATTTGATTATTAAAAGTTTTTTTTAAATGTGAATGAGTAAATAAAAAAAAATGGATAAATAATGAAGCAATGACTGAATATCTAAATAAATAAATTATTTAATAGTTAATAAAAACTAAATGACAAAATAAAACACTGAATGAATAACAAAATAAGTGATTTAATAAATAAACAACTGAATTGTTAAATGAAGAAATGTAAATCTATGAATCAGTTACATAATACAGTTACATATATACATAATTCATTTATTGAATGAACTAGCTGCGTTTCCCGACGTTGCACTGTCTACCTCGAAAAAAAAGTTACGTGAACTGACGCGTGTTCAATCAGTGTTCAATAAATGAAAATAAATAATGGAATGTTGCAATGAGTCAGAATACTGGCGTGAATTAAAAAAAAAAAATCCTCGTTAAATTGTGTACCTGAGTAGCAAAATATTAACGTTTGAATGAGAAAATTTCATAAATTACTTATAACTCCCCTAAACATGCAATAGTCCCACAACTGCGTCAACAAGTCCTTTGAATACTCATTAGAATTTGGATAATAGTCCCCAAAAATCTTCAGTACAATTTTCAAAGCAGTCTAAAAAATATTTTATTGAGTGAGGAAAATAGTTCTTTAAGTTTCCTCTTAGAATTAAAAGAAGAGGCTCTAAAAATTCTTATTAGTACCCCCCAAACTCTCCATAAGAAAAAGGAAAAACGTTCCTTAAAATGCCTTATTATGATAGTTACATCTGTTTCTAAAATTCCCAGTTAGAATATGAGTTACAGGTTCCAAATTGCGCAATCATACCCCCTATAAGTATCAATTTCGACAAGGGAAATAGGTACGAAAACATTTTTTAGATTGAGAAAGATTATTCAAAATAACATGTTTCTAAAAGTCTCCATTAGAATAACGACGTTAGTCCCTAAAAATTCATATTAGAATCAACCCTTCTGAAATAATTTTAAAGGCAAATCTAAAAGTCCGGATTTCATTAAACGCAACCGTAAAAGTTGCCATGAATACAACTAAAATTTCTTGATTATCTTCTGCCGGTTGTACGAAAATAAATAAGTAAGTGCGGATTTCAACTTTAAAATAAATTTTCCGTATATTTAAAAAATATTATAATTTTACTTCCGGTGATTTTAAAGCTTTAGTGGTATTAATTAAAAAAAAAAAAACCTTTTAAAGGGGCACCTTTAGAGGGTTTTCGAGTGAGACTAAAATCGAGCCGTTATGATAATATTTTGGGCAGAAAGAGAAATTCTATGACAATTTTGAGTCGCGTTGCTGATTAAATTGCTCTAGACCCCTAGACCAAGTCCAAGAGATCATGTCGCACTAAAAGATCAAAGATAATCAATTTTGAGTCGTAAAATTAAGATTCGAACTTTTCGTTATTCTTTTGCATTCACCCCCCCCCCCCCCCCCCCATCTCCTATGACCCTTCCAGGGTGTAAAAGTATCTCCCTGCTAAATGTGTTAGATATCCAACTTAAGTCTTGGATATAAATATTTAAAAATCAAGATAAACCTCGTTTTAGAATGTAAAAATAACTTTAAATGAAAAATTAGGGCGTGTTTTAATTATTCCTCGAACTTCAAGTAAAATCTATGTTTAAAAAAAACTTAAGGGCTTTAACATGGCGCAAAAATCGAAAGAATATGACTTTTCGCTGATAACATTCTCTTATATTTACGATTTCTCTTATATTACGTTTTTTTTTAAACTGGGGAATAAAAGTTTTTTTTTTCCTAAACGAAAGATACTCTTTATTCACTCCGGCACCGCTGACAATGTGTATAAATAATTTCATGATAATCTGTGAAGTAGTTAAGGCGTGAAACGGTAAGAAACAAACACAATCGCATTCATAATATTAGTTAGGAGTATGTAAAAGCAGGGAAAAGCGAATAGTTAAGAAATGAACTACTTTACTTTACCCCGCGTGTACCTAACAAACTATAATAGAAACAATTAAATTAAAAACATGCCTAATATTAACTAAAACAGTAAACTAGATGTCATTAGATCTTAACTAATTTATAAACGGGTCGTTACAAAACTTTTATGATTATGTACCAAAATTCTCAATATTTGTATAAAATTTTGAAACTGACTTGTATTATTAGAGAACCCTGATCTTTCGAGCTTAATAGGGCTTAAATAATTGCCTACCAAGAAATATGGTAGAAAATTTTTGAAATACATACGATGCAAAATCTTTTTTTTTAAATTTTATTTATATATTTTTTTTATGAAAAAAATGCAGAAGTATTTTGAGATTCAGTGAAATTGCAAATTCTTTTCATTGCAATAAACCTATTACTGTTTCTGAAAACCCTGAAATACATCCCTCCCGCATTTGCGTTTTACGTATCATTTCTCTTCTTAATACATCCATTTAGAGCTTCTTTAATGCAACATTCTCTCATCCGAAATCCTACAGTTTATCTCGAGCTAAATGCAAAACCGTTCCGAATCAATAGTTCTTTGCAAATTTAATGCTAAGATCTTTGAATGCATATAAAGAAATACTCAAATCACTCTGCAACGGGACAAATTTGCTGAATGATAGAAATGTTACGTATTCTTAAATATTACTCTCAAGATTACTTTATATGGATTTATTTTTATTTATTCTTTTTTTTTTTTTTTTTTTGTTTGTTTCTCCATATTTTTCCATTGCGGAGGGGCTGTTATCCTTTATTTTCTTAGATATTATAAACTTTTCTGAGAAAACTTGTAGGACTCGACCGATGCATCGGCCTGGCCGATTCATCGGCGCCGATGGTTCAACAATTTATCCATCGGCTTCGGCATCGGCGGCCGATGCTAAATTGCAGGAAGCATCGGCCCATCGGCCTTAAAAACATCGAAAAACCGATGGAATTGGCCAATGTTTTTGGAAAAAAAAAGGACCTTTGATGTTTTACCTTTCAATACAAAGTAAAGGTTGTTTTCATATAAAAATGCTTACTTGAAATTCAGTATGAATTTCTATTTTATTCACCCCTGAAAGAGTTTTTAATACTGCATTCAGGTACCAAACAAGTTAATTATTGCGTTGTTTCTTGCTGCTGGATGTACGTATGTATCTCTCATAAGTCATAACTCCAAAATGGAAAACTGTAGAAGGATAAGTTTTCGCATGTGGGGTGTGCGTACGTTCCAGTTGCGCATTTCCGTTTTTGTTTTCGATCGGGTGTTCAAAAATGCCTGTTTACTCATTTTTTTGTGGCTATTAATTACTTATTTCAATGCAAAACTAATATAGCGTTTCAGACTGACGATCATTTGATGATATAATGCCGAATTGGAGACCATGGAAACAAATATGAGATGGCGAAACTGGTTTTTGTGTCATTTTGTTAGATTCCTCTTGAGCCGACGGTAATTTTTATTTTTCGATGTTTGTAATATAAATCACAGTAATGCAATCTTTTCTATATCGCTTCGGCGGAGTTACAAGTTTGGGGCTCGTCGAAATACATTTTGGGGCCCTATTTCTCTATCACAAAAATTGTAAAACATTTATCATAAGCATTTTTGTAACTCCTGCGGTGTCCATATGGTTAAGGTGCCTCTCGCGCATTTGCTATATTTAAAAACCGCCACTGCACGTCAAAACAAACTCGGGTGCAAGTTTTGAAAGGGTTTTTCTGCTCAATGTTTATGATTATTTTGAACTCTATTTTTTACGACTATTTCTTGAATTTCCGAGAACACATGCGTGCCCCTCCTCCCACTTCCTTAATTTCTGAAATTAAACTCTAGTTATACTTCTGCGTTGTTTAAAACTAACACCATTCATAAAATTAGTGATTTTTTTTTTCAAATTTTATCTATTGTTTAGAAAGAATTTAGAGCATTAATGTAAGAAATTGATTAAAGATGTTTTGAATGGTGACATAATTCGGAAATCGAAGGGACTTTTGAATTTTTTTCTTCGGAAGTGCTGAAATAGATTCAGAAACTCTTCCGAGGCGTTGGTTTTAGCGGTTCTGTACTAAAAAAATTACGCCGAGGTTGGGGCCGAAGTGTGAGTTACTGCAAAATCAGAGGGTGACTCCCCCCCCCCATTTCATAATGCGCTGTCTTTTTTGTATCATTAATATCGATTGATTTTTTTCTGTTGTAAGTAACTATTTTTATGTATTTATATAAAATCAATTAATAAGTTATTTTCGATTTTATAGAAAAGTTTAAAGGTTTTTCTATTACGCATTTTTTTAAATTTCAGAAAATTATTGCTAAATTGAACAATTTAATTTGAACTTGTTTGTAAAGCTTCATAAAAGATTAAACAATCAAATTGTTCAATATTATCAGATAATATCAGATAATATTACATAACTCAATAACATCAGATCAAGTAGTATATGTATTCAGTTATTAACTTCGTGTAAATATTGAGTTTGTTTATTGTAGCTGCGTTTTAAGAACCTCGCTCTTTTCATGGCTGTTATTTCTTTCAGCAAAATTTATGTCACTGTTTTAGTTTTTTGAAAAATGCAAAATTTTCTATTCGTAAATTTTAAATAAGTATAAAAATATTATTATTATGATTTAGTATTGTAATTTATCTGTTACCTTTTTGTTTAATTTGATGACCAAAAAATGTCTACGTGCAATCTTTGCACTTTAATTGCGTAATTTGTTGACAATTTCATAGTGTTATTCTTTTTTTTTTTTGAATGATTTAACAACATAATTTAATGTTTTTTAACTATGTTTAGTGTACCTAAATCCATACATCATTACAATATTACTGAAATTTTAGTTATATGCTCAATTAAAAAAAAATCAATAGGTTATTAAACAGTCTCTTTGTTTTTCTTCCTTTTCTTTCTTTCTTTCTTTCTTTTTTTAACTGTTGTTCTTTCTCTTTCATCATACAGCAGTCAAAAAAGGAGAAGCATAACTACACCTTATACAGATTGTACGTAGCACAATCCAAAAGTTCGGGGACAAGCTGTATAAAACCTTACCCAGAATAGTTCACATTACAGAAGCACATCTACCTTCAAAAGGTTATCTTGAGGGACTATGTACTTCTGCCAGTGTTCATATAACTTTTGGAAGCACTCCTGGAAGCCAATTTTTCGCTACCTTCTATGATGCAGCTTTATCTTCTCCTGACGGAAGAAAGCGGCGTCCATCCAAAAGTTTTTTTGCTGGGAACAGGTAAAAGTCACACGGAGCTAAGTTCGACGAAACGTTACGTTATTTGTTTGTCATATCAGAGTATTGACCAATCGAACCGTGCATCCTCAACATGAAAGTCGCCTTCTTCCCCACGATGCAGTTAAAGCAGCAGCGCAAGAGACCTTACAGGAGTTTGCGAAAAATATCTTCCAGGAGTGCTTCTAAAAAGCTATACGAACGTTGGCAGAAGTGCATAGTCGTTCAAGGTGACTATTTTGTAGATAGATGTGCTTCGGTAATGTGAACTATTCAGGGTTCGGTTTCATACAACTTATCCTCTAACTTTCAGATCATACTACGTACGTATGAGTTTTCAACTAACTATTTCATAACGTTTTTGAGTGACGTAAGTTTACGCGCATGAAGACATCACAAGACAATTTGCGATAATTAACTGAGGAGGCGTTCAAAATGGATATTTCGGCCATCCACATGTTCTTAGGTACATATGCATGTACAGATGTGCCGAAAAAACTTGTGAAGAAATTGGGTGATCGTAAAATAGAAATGTAGGTCAAAATTTGATTTTTTTTTTTTTTTTTTTTTGTGATTACAATTCCTTATTCGAAGAAAGGAAGTAAAGTGAAATGAATCAATGATCCTTTACATCCCTGACAATTGTACCATTTTTTTTTTTTGGCCAACGGCATCGGCCATCGGCCATCGGCAATCGGCCATGCCATTTGGAGGAAAACATTCGGCCATCGGCCGTCTTTGAACAATCGGCCAACAATCGGCATCGGCCCATCGGCCAAAAAATGCCATCGGTCGAGCCCTAAAAACTTGCTTTCAAATAATAATTTTTATCCTGCACTTCTTTACTAGAACTAATTTGCGTCCAATATTTATTTGATTTGAAGTTTATTTCTGCACTTTATTCCTTCTTTGAAAGTGCATTTAGCTTTCTAAATAAAATTCTGAATATGTATTTTGGGCATTTAGTAGCTAAAGCAACACAATACACTTCTTAAAATTTTACAGGAGGAACAAAAAGAAAAAAAAAGGATTAAGTTGCTTTTAACGGAAAACTTTTTTGACAGCTATTTACATACATAACTAACTGTAAATGGGGGGGGGGGATACCACACGCAATACAAAGAAACCCGCTCACACGGACATACCCACTCATAAAAAAATCCAAATCCAGCAATCAAGAGAGCGAATTATTTGAAGACGGCATATTTCGAGGCAATTAGAAAAGGTGTAACGTGCAGCGTCAGTATCACCCATCTCCATAAATATAAAAAGAATATTTTCAAATGCAAGAAATTTGTGCACTAAAATAAGTTCCTGGCATAGAATTAATTCAATAGATGCATTACGTTTCTTACTATTATTGGCCTTATATTACGACATTTGCTCCTTCATTTTATATTTTTCACAATAGGTTATCATAAGTGTTGGCTTTTTTTAACGAAGCAAAATGAGCTGTAGAAACGAAACAATGTGTTTTTGATCTCTTTTGGAAAAATTTCTAATACCGATGTTCCGACATAACGCTTTAAAAATACCGAATACCGGTATTACAATGTTGATCTGTTATTGCAATCCCTAATCGTGATTGAGCTGAATTTGCTCCAAATTGCTTTAAAACTTGATAGTAGCCACCAAGAAGTACCAAATCCCGGAAAAAAAACTTCTGAAAAATAAACTATTGAGTTGGTTTTAATGCTAATAATGGTTGTTATATTTGTTGTCTTTAATAGAAAGATGAACTGACTCTTGACCATTTGCAAGTTCAGCTCGTTCCCTGTGATCTTGCAGCGAATCTCTTTATGTAGCACAGCCATCAATATGGATGTCATTTCATCTAGAAAACGTTAAGGCCCGGTTCCCTACGGATCGAGAAGCATTTACTGGGTGGTGTCTTTTTTAGAAAACTAAATTGATATTTTGTTTAGTAACTAAGTATTTTCAGACTCCAAATGCAATTCTGGGAAGTATTGGTTTTAAGCTATTTTTTTTTAAAATATAGAGCAACATTTCAAAAAAATTGGACTAGCTGTATCTTATATCAAACACCAATGTTCACAAATGGGAACATCAAATAAAAAATACTGTTTGAAAAAAAAATCTTGTTATTAGTTTTTTTTTTTTTAAGTGTTAGTTTTCTATTGAAAGTACACTTTATTTTTTGAATGGATTTTTTTTCTCTTATATACTAACTACAAAGAAAAAAACTATCAAAAAACATTTTAATTTAGGTTAACAAAAACCTGTCAAACAACTTTAATGCTTGTGAAATTTTAGATCAGTAATAAATAGATATTATGTTGATGAACAAAAACGATAGAAAAAAATGTGCAACAAAAGTGTGTTTTTTATATAAGCTCACAAACTTCTAATTTCCCGATTGGGAACACCGGCGTTATTTAGTATACAAATCTGTACAATTTTTACTGCTTGATAGGTTTTGTAATTTGCAAAGTGGGTGTCTTATAATTGCTAGAAACGACTAGTAACGCATGTAAAAGCAAGTTGATAATATTTCAATCTTCAACTTATTCAACTTTCCTTTTCTTGGCACCACCTCTCTCCAGGTCTGCAGTTTTGGGATGAAAGTGATGCAGGGAAACCCACTTTGTACATGCAAAATAAGGTATTTACTACTCTTCTTAAGTACCTCGCTTAGAATGAAATCTGTTTTGTATTAAGTTTATTTCCCAGTCCCATGAAAAAAGTTTAAGAAAATGTGTTACAATAATCAAATATGCTTACACGAATCTTTCCCTTTCTTAATGCACATATTGAAGTGAGCCTAAAAATAAGTATTTGAAGAAGAAAATAACATTTTAACAAACGTAATTTGCTTTTTTTGCAACTATTACAGTATGTCATTACACAGTCATGATTTGCAGTTACAAGTTGTAAATTAAGAATTTTTTTTTCATTTAGTTCTTTGCTGTTTCATGTAGTTAGTTTTGAATAATAACTAATAATTAAATTGAAATAAATAATGCATTTGAATTTTTTCCTGTTCTTATTTTTTTTAACTACGTACCACCATTTGAAATTGATGAGATTGTGACCAATAGTATCCGTTACGTCAACTATTTTTTGCATAAGTACAAAATTGTAGCCAAGAGCGTTGAGCGTAATCCATTTATTGCCTTAGTAAAAAAACTACATGCAACCCGCTAATGTTCCCAAATGAAAACGAGCCCAAAATACGTCTGTTTTTAAAATTTCTTCTTCTATCGCTTTTAGGGACGTCTACTTTTCTTATTTC
Organism: Uloborus diversus; assembly: GCF_026930045.1. Lineage (NCBI taxonomy): Eukaryota > Metazoa > Arthropoda > Arachnida > Araneae > Uloboridae > Uloborus > Uloborus diversus. The sequence continues at coordinate 94,302,194 of NC_072736.1, read as the reverse complement.
TGTGAAGTCGCTCCCTTTAATAGACGTCTGGATCATAGAGCGGCGGTTAAAAGATTTTACATAGTAAACAGAAAATATTGAGATTATCACTTGACAAGAGTAATTGTTTTGATACAGCTTATATTTGCTGACTATAATTAACAGTACCTAACTTCTCATTCAAAAATTTGAACAATATTTTAAATTATTCATATCATTTTAGGCATGGAATACGATTATATGGATAAATAATATGATCCAATGAAATGTGATCCCGTTTAGAAGTTTAACACTAGCTAATTTATTTAAATATCACGGGGGATTTAAATGTAGTAAATGAATGATTAGTTCATAGCTAGCAGTGTTATGGTTTAAATCAATTTTCCGCACTTTAATTCAATTCAATTTGAGAACTGTAAACAATGAAGTGCCACTGCACATAATAATTAACTCAATGCATTTCAAATCCTTCTGAGAATACTAATGACTACGGATTACGCTAACTTTAATACCATTCTGCAATTGGCAAAATTTTGAGGATAAGATATTCATGAAGTAACATGTGTGAGAGATCTAGTGGTTATTGCTATTTTATGCATTTCTGAGAACTGAACTGCTTCTGTATTTGTTTTAGAGTAAACTGAGAGAGTTCTAGGTTGTGTACGAATAAGTTTAACGCAGCTTGTAAATAGGAATTGTTGCGAATGGGGTCGTTTCTAAATGTTTAAAAGTATTTATTTTCTGAAAGAGCATGCTTAAAAACATAGGATCAGACAATTTTTTAAATAATTTATTTAAGTTTAATATTTAAAAAAAAATACTTAAATCGTTGCGCTTTCATTGTTTACTCTTCTGTCGTGTGACATCACTAAATGATGAAATGCCATTCAATGTTCCCATGCACAGAACAAAATATTTAATTCGCATCTTTACTCACGTGTATTGACAACGATATGGTTGATAGCAAGCGTAGAGCGCAATTTTAATTCGCTGCTCGATTAGCATAACGTGGAAACGTAGTTGAAAGATGCGCCAAATTGCATCATTTGTGACGTCATAAAGAACACGCCTTGCTTGAAAAATCGGACATTTAAAAAAATTAATTAAAAAAAAACTGTTGGGAAAATGAAAGTATTTTCTGGGTCCATGTAATTTTTTTTGCTCATTCTGTCCATTTCAATGACTAAAAGTAGTACTTTTGACTGAAGGAAACCACCCCATTCTGCTTAAGATTGCACAAATTCCAGTCTTTCTGGAAGAAAGAAGCTTTATAACATATTCGAACATTTACGCAATAGATCAATGTTGTTATAAAAGCTTAAAATTTATGGGGAAAATGAAATATCAAAAAACATAACAAAACATTTATAACAATTGTACTTTTGCACAATAATTAGAAATACATATTTGTAAGAGAAATGGAAAGCAGATTTGTTACATTTGTTTGTTTAAAGTTTTGTCTGAGAGCCTCCAAGTCTCTGTAGTAGGAACTTTGTCCGCTAAGCCAGGGTCGAAGATTCGATTCCCACCGGTGCCTTGGGTTTTTTTCCTTCTATTGTGCTGTACATTTTTCTTGTGTCAGTCCGGAAGCGAGACGCTTTGTACACAGTCCTTTATGTATGTGCAATTGTTTAGCTTACATATAAATGAATAAAGAAACAAAAAGTTCACCGGACTCACTAACTAACAGTAGCAAAGCAAACAAAAGAGAATTACACCGAGAGATTGCATATCACAATTAAAGAAATTTTTAATTATTCAAAAGAAGAACAAACATGTGTTTAAGTTTGTAAAACTTAAATTGTTTTAAGTGTCTCAATTAACAATATTTTAAACCTCTGAAAATATTCTTTATCAAAATAAAACTACAGTTGATTTTCAAATATTTAATGCTTAAAAAATTACTTTTATCTTTCTTAATGCAAAATGCAGATAACTACTTTTGACGTACATCAAAATTGAAATGAATGGTCCTACGTAAAACAAAATCAATTATTTTATTTAAATTAAGAGCAGCTTATCTTAATTAATGACAGCACATCGGTATGACAAACGATCGCAGGCGAGATGACAAAATTAATAAATTAATTGTCGGAAGAAAAGAAGAGAATACAATACTATACTCTTATCTTTGGCACTCTTTATTATTATGAATAATTTCTGAGTAATTTTATGAGCCTTTATATTTACACATCCCGCCGAAAGAACTTTGTAACATACCTTTGATGCAACAGAGTCAGCTTATTAATGAGCACACTCTTCAGTTAACTAAGTTTTGTTTATGCCCATTAAAGTGAATTTCATTGATGATGAAGAGTTGACGTTCAACACAATTTGGAGTTTCATAATTTATTGATTATTGTTGTTACTGATACATTAAAAATACAGGATGTTTATAAAGCATTGCATTGATAAAGAAAAGTTATTTAAAATAAACTATTTTAAGACTGCTGCATAATTAGATTTTTTATGTTGACGCTAATCTCATTAAGTTTTTCCCTCATTGGTACAATATTTGCTAAAGGCTAGGTGGCGCTAGCATCGAAAATTCAAAATGGCGTCTGTGAAAGAAATAACTACCTGGAGCATCAGGAGAGAGATTTTGAGAGTTAACCACTCAGAACCTTATGTTTCATCACATGGAGCCCGTTCCAATATGACAGTTTATATCCATGTAAGAACCTATGACCAAATCCTCACTTCTCAAAAGATGAATTCTGGCTGCGTTAGTGCCTGGGACGAAGTTCAAAATCATCTTGATATTCTGATAACTACGAAATACGTACACGTGGTAGTGTATTAACCAAGTAAAAAAGAAAACTTTCTGGAAAAAAGGAGCAAAATTAAAAAAAAAAAATACGTTTTTATATGAAATTTTTTTAATGCATTTTCTTTACCAGTGCAAGATTATATAATAACTAAACTCTATAGCCAAAATATAACTTTTTATCTGTTACAAAATTTCGTTTAACTAAACTAACATTAAGCATGTATTTTCGTGGATATATCTCTCGTAAAAAATCTTATTTTAACGATGATATAGGGGAGGATGGCGCAAAGTGGGTAGGTGTTCGTATGTCCTTCCCCCGATGGTGTAAGCGGTGATGCATACGTATGTCGTGTTTACCCGAACAACCCCGATTTTTAATCAGTCCCCAGCAGGAGTGAAGTGGCATAGCGCAACCAGGCTTAAAATTTAAAAAATGATACATATTTTTTTTTTTTTTAATATCATACATTTCAGAACACAAATGAAGTTTTGGAATTTGTGATTAGTCAAAGATAAGCTTTTTTTTATTGCCAATAATATTACGTTATTCTCACACCATCCACCCACAAACTATGACAGTCATTTCGCTTGTTTTTTTTTAAATTTTAAGGTTATAATTATTAAAATAAAAAATGTGTCTTCGGGAAAAGCGGATACATAAGATTTAATCATATGTTCATTTATAATTTCTAGACTCATGTGCTCAATTAGATTTTCTACTTCAATAGGAATATTATAACTTCAATAGGATATTATAACTTCATATTTGATTGGCAAATGTACCAAATCACAATTAGTTAAGCTAACCAGCTTTGAGCCCCCTGGTAGGGCAAAGCGGTTTTTTCAAGTGTTTGTAATATTTGATGATAAATAAATATTAGGTATGAAATAATAAAAAATTACTTTTTTTATTTTGAAGTTCAAAAATCCTTCTAGGAAATAAAACCGAAACTGTGGCAATAAAAATCCAAAAGCTGCAATTTTCGAGCATGCTTCAAAAACCTACCCACTTTGGGTCACCCTCCCCGAATTATTTTCTGGGCGTGTAGGCACTAATCAATCGCGGTATTTTGGATATGCCTAGGCTTACAAGGCCAGAACACAACCATGTTATTGATGCTGGCCGGAATAGACTTAGTTCTTATGTTTTCACAATAAAGTAAGTAGCAATAATAAGAAATCATGTTATCTATATTTTTATATCTACTGTTTGATCACAGATTGTATGTTATTTGGCAATCTGCCGAGTAAAGACGACTCCATCTGAAAGAATCTAGCAGGAGAGAAGGAAAATAATGATAGGATTTTAATTACGCGTTTTGTAATGTCACTAGTTATTTATTCATTTATTGCATTCTCAAAAATAAAATAAGGGGAACCAAAAATGGTTACCATGGAAACAGCAAAAAAAAAAAAAAAAATATTTTCATTTTGTTCAGGAATGTAAAAGTAAAATGGTAAGCTCAAAACTTTGTTGCGAATAAATAAATCAATTAATTTTCTCCGTGAGAATATAGATCGAATATACTTCAGATTTAAAAAATGTTGCTGTGAGCAAATTTTCATTTCTACAAAACTAAGGCTAAATAATGGAGAGGCAAAAGTACATGTCTGAAACAAACACACTAACATCCTTATAAATTAATAGTTACCAATGAGTGGGAGAATGATAGCTCCTAAATATGAAATAAATCTTTTTTTTTTTCACTTCCTGTCGCTCTAAAAAGATGGTACTCTTAGTTTATTTGTATTATTATTAAAAGAAAGTTAATTAAAAGGGGGTTTGGCGCAATATTTTTTTTCTTGAAAACTTTCAACAGCGATTTAAATTTTGATTAATAAAATATTTTATCAAAATAGGACACTAAAAAGTAAGTGTTCCACAACTGGAAATTATGTTGTTAATGCAATGTTGTCACATTTTAAAGAACTTCATGATGAGTTAAAATAGAAAAAGAAATTGGTTACAGCTAATATTTGTAAGAACATTTCTTCTCATGATGAAAGTATGAGTAAAAATAGAAAAAGAAAGTGGTTGCAGTTAATATTGAAAGCTTAGAAATATATTTATGAATAAAAAAATAATGTAATTACTCTCCCGAAACCAAACGATTCTCTTACTTTATGAATTTCTTAGCAATCGTTCGAAATTGATTGCTCATAATGGCAGCCTAATGAAAATTGGGGAAATAATGAAAAAGAGTTTAACAGTGCTTTTATTTCATTATCCTTTTTTTTGAATGAATGAAAGTGTTATCTAACTGATAGCCATTTCCGGAAATATTAGAAAGAACTTAACTTCGTTCTTGTAAAAGCTTTTGTCAAAATTATATTATATGCAAAGAGATTGAAACGTAGCATTAAAGAGAGAGAATAAAAGAAAAGTAAAAAAGAGAATTTCTTTAATTAAACAAAATATGTTTCTTAAGAATATATCTATGCTATGAATAGCATATATATTAAAAATTGTCAGGTTTTATTACGTGAACGAAGAATAATAATTACAGACATAAATCTACATCTGCAAGTATTTGATTTAGGAAGTCACAAACTAAACTGCTTCAAATTTAAACTAGTTGTGACTAAGTACTTTCTTCACATTTTCCCTACTTAACATAAGTTTGAAACGAATGAATCAATAAGAACGTGTTATGAACTAGTCGGTAAAATATAAATAAGATATTAGACACGAAAAAAATGCATTTTTTTTTACTGGGAACATTTTTGATGACACATTTATTGAATAACATCTATTAGAAGTTTGATCAAAAGAATGAAGTCTTAAGATATTTCAAGAATTTTACGCATATTGTTCTTCCATTAAACTTCTCCTGGCGTCTAGGCTGTTTCTTAGCTCCTATGAGATCTTAGTATACAATATTTAAAATTTTCGGTTTCTTTTGGACTTCTTTTTCTGTGTTGAAACTAATAACTAGAGAATAATATAGTAGGATTATTTATAAACATAAACGAAATCTTGCACCACATTACCTCCCGGATACACGGAAACAGTTATCAAAAAAAAAAAAAAATGAATGTGCATTACGTGTAGCATACATGTACAGTACGCATTTAAAACAATATTTACTGATGCTTTAAATGTCGTAAAAGCGAATTTATTAAAAAAAAGAAGTATTGAAGCAATCATTAGTAAGACACAGACTGCAGAAGAAAAACAAAACAAAACCATTAATACATTCATGTGTGCTCAGCAGTTTTTGATTGATGATAGGGCCAAACCATTGCTGCTTTAAAATCTTCATTTATAGCTTTTTTGTTGTCGCTTGTGCTCTATATACGTTGTTATTTCAATTTTTTCATTGGTAAAAGACATTTTCAGGTATTACTGCAAAACAGTACCGTTTAGCATAAGATGTTGTTGTTGTTGTCGTGTGCCTGCTAGGCTGGCAATTTAGGGTGCGCTTTCACTTTCCCAACTGTACCGTAATTTGGTGGGAAGTCGGACTTCCGCAGTACACGCATGCCATAAGAAACCGTTTATAGGGTAGGCAATCATTAACAGCACAACAACACAAAGAAAGGACAAGAGAGAGAAAGTAAATACATGCCCGAACAGGTATTCGCACCCGAGACCTCCCCATCGCAGTCAGGCTCCTCTGATCACTAGAAAGGATGCGCGGCTTTTAGCAAAAAATAAACAGATATTTTGTTCTCACGGACTGTTTCAAAAGCAGGAGATTTTTTTTCTGAAGTATACATGCACACGCATAAATATACAGAGGTCTGTTAAAGTATATATTAACTTGCTCCAAGTTCTTAACTTCGTGAAACGTTTGTGGTTTGTCACAAAAAGAATATATACAATTAATTATCCCCATAACATTTCATAGAAGAAAGAAGAACGATCTTCTTAGCAATTTATTTTTCAATAGCAAATATTTGTGCTTGTTTAAAGCTTTTTTTTAATTTTGAAATTACAATTGCCAATAAATAAAGCTATGCTCTGAACTTCTCATTTTGGAGCCATAATAATGGTTTTCAGGAAGTCGTTGGGTTTATCATTTTCCCTAATATTTTTAATCGCAACTGAAATTTATAATTCAAGACATCAAAATTCAAATGAATGGCATGGGCTGGATACTGGATGTTATGTGCTGGATGTTGGATGTTGTGTGCATCACGCGGTTTTCGCGTAAAAAGGATTGTGTAAAGTCAAGAAGGTCTTTCATAAATAATACGTGATTGCTCAATAAATTAAATAAGTATACATAAATATTTTATGTAAGAAATTTTTAATCTTTGAGATTTGGACACGAGTGTCTGTTCACGGTCGCACTTAATTGGACGAAACACAGGATTGGGTTCAGCGCCTCTTGCGGTCGAAATGGGCGAGGTTCAATCAAAAATAAACAAATTTTGAAATGTGGTCGTTGATTGGTGGATACACAAGATTGGGTTCAGCGTCTCTTGAGGTCAAAATGGGTGACATATGAAGACAACGCCATCTAGAGGAGCCATGGTCTGTCAGATCTTTTTCCAAATGACTATTCATTTTTTGATAATCCGATTTTTTTTTTGTTAATAATCTGTGTCATTTCTAATTGAAACATACAGTGTGGCTATTGTTTTTATATTTCATTTAGTGTATAAAGGGTTGCACAGTTAAACGTTTCAAAACTCCTAAGAGGGGTTGACTGCATCCTGACGACACGAAATTATACAGCAATGCGGGTCCAGAAATGCTTTCCTGAAGCAGTGATGCGCACAGAAGCACCATCAAGAAGAGAGACCATATTGGAAAAATCTTCATTGTATTGTAGCAAATTCACTTATCGAGCAACGCTAACGTCATCAACATTAAAACTCGCGCGATAGCTTGCGAGACGACATTATTTCATGTTGACTCACCTAACACCCCACAACTTTATTTTATAATGGGGTTGTTTCCTTTAGACAAAGTACTACTTCTAGTCACTGGAGTTCATAGCATGAACAAGAAAAAAAGTAATAATAATAACATGGACCCAAAAATACTTTCATTTTTCCAGCATTAATTTTTAATTATTTTTTTTTTAAATGTTCGTTTTTTCAAACAAGTTGTAGTCTTTATGACGCCAAAAGTAATGTTCTTTGGCGAGCTGAATGCTTACGACTTCTGTCTAACGCGTTTCCTGGTAATGATAGTTCAGAAGGGAATTAAATATTGCACTCTACGCTTGCTATCAACAGCATCGTTGCCAGTACATGTGAGTAAAGAAGCGAATTAAATATTGCCCTTTGCGCGAGTGGCATCAGTGAATTGTATTTTATCACTTTTAATATTAGGTGCAGGTAATGGGACGTTTACAGTCCCATTATGCGTAATAGGGAATATATACATTTGAGGACATGGGTCGGAATCCAATTCCGAAATCGGATGACGTCCGAAAACAATGCTCACATTGCAAACGGATCACTGATAAAAGCACCAAGTCCGAAATGGTGAATTATTTTCTAACTTCTGCACTTGAATTTCATTAATTCGCGATGCACCAAATCAGTAGTGATCTAACTTCGATTTTACATTGGGTATAAGGGCAAAACACCTTCGCATGGATAAAAAAAAAGTCAAATAAAAGTCAGAAAACGATTTGTTGAATTTCTAAATATTTAATAATATATTTAGAAATTATATGATACTATAAAATGAATGAAAAGTGAAAAAAAAACATAATCCTCATATGTATATTAGCCAATAATCGAGTAACGCCCCTGACGTCATAATCAATGAAACTCGCTCCACGGCATGATAATTTGATAATATGTTTCGGTAATGCTTAACATGCAGCGATAGGCTTTATTGTGACATGGCTGAACTGGACCGGTAAATTAACTGTTTTACTAGAAGACTGTGTCATTTCAGCGGAATGAAGAAAAAAAAGTGGTCAACAATGAACGCTATCTACTGGATTTTAGGGTTAATCCACTGGATTTAGGGTTAAAATTTCAACCATCAAAATATCATCAAACGGGCAATGGCTTCGTTCAAATGTAGAAACAATTTTCACCCGATATATCTGGACGGGCGATTTTGTAGTAGAATAATAAAGATGAAAAAACTTATGAAAATATAGTTACTTTTTTTTTGCAGTTGAAGCTGTGATTGCACTTAGAGTGAAATTTAATGCCTGAATAAACAAATTTACATCTTTTATTATCCCATTGTTTTTTGCAATCGCAGTGAATGACTCCAGGACAACCGTCCATGAACGAATTCAACTGTCGTAAAATCGATGTGGGGGTAATTCGTACATCCTGCGAGAGTGAAATCATACTTAGATCACTGCTAAATTGCCACATCGCAAATTGATCAAATTCAAGAAAGCAAACTCCGAAATGATTCATCATTTCGGTTTTAGCAGTTTTTGTCAGTGATTCATTCGCAAAGGGAGCCCATTTTTCGGGTTTTGTTCGATTTCGGAATTGGTTTCCAACATATGTATCCTCACAATATGATATGTAGCATTCCTGTTTTGGATATATTTTACTGTTAAATTATTTTGCACTAAATTTCTTTATTTAAAACGATAGAAACAAAAAGTGACCCCAACCTGGTTAAATCACGTCTGTTCGTTGCCAGAGTAAGGTCTTGGGGTGAAAATAATATTGATGTGCTTAAAAATGTCCTTTTTTATAAAGAGGAAAATGTATCAATACTTAACGATCTTAAATTGAAATAGTTTTATAACAACGAGTGCAAGTGGCGCAAGTTTAATTTTTGATGACGTCAGGAGCGTTACTCGATTATTGGCAAATATAAATATGTGGATTATGTTCTTTTTTCACGCTCAAATACACAAAATCAGCAGATCTGATGAAACGTATTAGTATCCTTACAGTCGCAGAAAATCCACGTTAACGATCTATTCGAACGTGGGTTATTTAGAAGGTCTCATCAACGAACGAGCACTAATGGAGAAAAGATGTCTGTTGTTCTGCGACGTGAACACTTCGAATATTACGTGTGCAGGTTCTTCTTTCTCCATAAAGAAAACACTGCTCTTCTCTAATCTCATAAGAATTTCAAAACTTTTGATGCATGAATCATAACTCTATAAAAGATTACCATTTTTTCAATTTACATTTCAGCAATTAAATGAAGGTAAAAAAAAAAATCATTTAACTGTTGAGCAATTTTGCATGATTTTTTCTTTACTTAAGACAACCTTACGGAATTTACTTTAATTATTGTTTTCGATTTTTTAGGGGTCTTTTCACAGTGCGTTAGTTTGATATTCCAATATTCTACATATAAGAATTTTCTATTATCAACAGACTTTAATTACGTATGTCTTCATCATCTTCCTAACACGGCCGAAGGTGAAATGCCACTCTCGCATCAATGTTCGTCCTTTTTTGCTTGTACATTCAGGCTGCATTTTCTTGGTGTGCTCAACTCATCCACTTTGAATGGTATTTTGCACTTATTTCTATAGCTTTCTACCTTATATAATGGCAAAGTACCTTTCTGTTTTCTGTTCATGCTTTTTTATATTAGATCCCATCCCTTCAGACATCTTAGAAATTTACAAATGGCATTTCTCTTTCACAAGTCTTTTGAGGCATCCAAGTTCCACTTCAATACATCTACACTTATGAAAACTATAATGGCAAGTAATGCTTCGCCAATGTTTTGAAAAACTCGGTTCTTGTATGATTTTTTGTATATTGCAGCGATCTTCTCGTAGTACCTATATTGTGTTCGCATGTGTCCTGCGTACTTAGATTATCGTTGATGTTGTCGAGACAATAAGCTTCGAAATAATTAACACTTAATGAAGCAAAAGTCTGAAAATTACTTTTAACTGGACCGATAATTTTCTATAAATATAATAATTTTGAACCGCAGACTTAATATTATGCGAAAACATTTTTTGTGTTGTAGATAGGAAAAGTATAGAAAAAAAAATAAATAAATAAAAAATTTAAAAAAAAAACAATAAAAGAAAATAGCACAAAAAGAAATAGCATAAAAAACATATTTGAGTGCGAAGATATTATTTTTTAAATCTTGGTTTTAACGAAATAATTTCTTTGATTTTTTTTTGTCTTTCAAATTAATTAATTAATTAATTTATTTATTTGTTTATATATATATATATATATATTTGTATCATATGAAGAGTTTTTTATTTATTTAGTTATTTTTGTTATGAGAAAATAATTCTAGTAATTGGCTAGAGTTAACTTTCTCTTTGCAGTTTTGACTTTCTTTATCATTATTCCTTTTTTATGAATAAAATTAGTAGTATAGTCATTTTGCTCTCCTATTTACAATATGCTATTAAAAATGTAATATTTCAAAATAATTTCAAAATAGTTTACATCGTGCAATCAAAATTGATGTCTCAGTATAAAAGCACTTAAAATAAACTCAAATCGAGTGAACAGTTTGACCCGTAAGATTGTTTAATGCAACAGGCAAAAAATATTCTGGCGACGTTTCTAACTCATCAGATTTCTGGCGCCAAAGTAAAAGCTCTTTTTTTTTTTTGGTTCGTCAATTCGACAATGAAAAAATTGCAACTCTAATAATGATATGCACCAAAATCTTAAGACAGGAAAAAAAATAATGGTTTTACAAGACAAATGAAAATGTTAATAATTAAATGCTTATTTAATGCACTATTAATTAAAAAACAATATTGCCTTTTTTTTTTGGGGGGGGGGGTATACTTGAGTCTCTTTTTTTCAAAGCAAAAAGGTATAGAAATCAGAATTAAAAGAGATTACAGTTTGGGTTATGCTAACTCTTTTAGCTAAACATTGCGCTTCTTGAGAGTTACGTAGGGAAATCATCAATTGCTTAGATCGAAATAATTAACCTTAAATGTATCGTGTAGTCATTTAGCAACATACCCAATCTAGTCGTCTAGAATTGCTTCGTGAGGTACTCGAAACTCTGCGGTTGCTAATCTTTACTAATAATAGAGTTCAAGGTCTCTCTGTCTAGATGTCTGTACGATGTCTGGATCTCTGTGACGCGCATAGCACCTAGACCGTTCGGCCGATTTTCATGAAACTTGGCACAAAGTTAATTTGTAGCATGGGGGAGTGCACCTCAAAGCGATTTTTCGAAAATTCCATTTTGTTCTTTTTGTATTTCAATTTTAAGAACATTTTCCGGAGCAAAATTATCATAAGATGGACAAGTAAATTACGAAATTATCCTGATATGGAATGAGAGAGCGAATGAACATAGCCAATTGACGAGAAATTCGTCATCGACCTGCATATTTATAAATATACAGGTACATACCACTAGTAAACAATAACATTCTTACTGAAGATGCTATTAAATCAATTTAAAAATTGTAGATGCACCAAAAACAAATAACGATTTATTTTTCCGGCATATACTATTCTTTTTAGTTCCGTGCGCTTAAAAATATCTACTTCTTTAATTCTACGACAAATAAAGTTTTATTAAGACATTTTTTTTTTTTTTTGAAATTTTTACAAATGTTTTGGAACAATTTGATAGCAGTTGCCGGGTGGTTGTTTAACCATTAACCATACTTAAATTCAACTATGATTTCTTAAAGTATTTTTCTCATGATTTAAACAGAAGATTGAAACCAAAAACGTATCTTAAAGTGCTTTAAAATAATTTTGCATTTGAGGATTTATACCTTACTGACTGTCTAGACACAGTGTATCCTTGGTAATATTTTTATTTATTTCCTCACAAAAATAATAAAAAACTGCTTTTAAAATAACAGCTCAGTTTAAAATGATCATCATAAGTTGACGAAATAACACTTATTTTTTAAAACAAGTTAGTACATCATTTATAAGGTTTATCGATTAAACCTTATTAAATTATTTGCAAACTAATAGACAAGTTATCTTACTAATTAGATCAAAACTAAATATTAAATTTTGCACAGACGCTTTTAGTTGGAAGTGAAGCTCTCAAGAAAAGCTTTTAGCGATTGCATTTTCTAATAATCCATAAATCATTCAATATTTCGCAGAGGATATCTGATTAAACATAACTTCTGACAGGAGTATGTATAGGGATTTCAGACCTCTGCCTTTTGACTGAGGCTTCGATTGGACGAATTAGAGGTTGATTATGAAAGTCTACCTGATATGTGCATAGGACGAAGAAGGCTGAAAAAACTTTAAGAGATTTAAAGTTTCATAGAATGAGTGATTTAAAAGCAGACTTATTTAAAATGCGGAATTTTTACTTAATAAAATATCTTAATTGGTATTAAATATCTTTTATCAAACTTATCATCCATACAGACATATTTATTTAAAGCAACATGAACTTAAGTTCTTTGCATTATTATGCATTCACAATTGTTTTTCCTTGCATGATCAATTATTTATTTTAAGCTGAGAAAAGTTTTTGGTTTAATGCATTTTAAATGTTGTCTCTGTTTTGTTTGTCCTATTGGACAAGCTAAGCATTACAGTGTATTGCTAAAAACTAGGTTGAACCATTTTTAGTACCATTACTTGAAATTGATTAGTTTTCATCAAATATCTGGCGTAAAGTTTTCAAGCGTGTGAAACAAATAATGAAGTACTTATCACATTTTTTACATAGGCGGGGAAATCTTTAAAATATGTTTTTCGAAGACTAACCTATACGGTGAAATGTCATTTGTAAAAGCTCAGAGCGCCAACACAATCCATGTAATAATATTCTAAATTATTTTCGATTAACCTAATGTATATTCAAAATGTTCATGTTTTTCGAATTTAAAATATTAACTAACGCTTAGTCTAGCCGTTTATTTATGTTTGATAAAATATGCAAAGAGAAAAAAAGAACTGAACTGCTTTCTGAACTTATTTATGTATATTAAAAAATGGCTTATCATTCTAATGTAAATCAATCAGTCCGAGCTAAGTTACAAAAACATTCGTACTTGTTTTATACCAATTGCCGTAAAGCTTCATCACACTATATTAATGAAATATCAGTTTCAATTGTTGAAGCAGATGATGTTCCGTTAAAATTGGAGCATTAACAATCTTGAATTACATTAACTATGAAAAAGTTTATCTAAATTCTTTTCTATGTTTAAATTTCGATGGGTGGGGGAACTCCTGTAACAACAACGTTTTTAAGAACATCTAGAAGTGCTAGGATATGGATCATTTTCAGAACTCAGTGGACTCGACAACACTTTAGCAATCCAAGTTCCAAGTACTACCAAACGTACGGATAACGTTTTATAAGAAATACTATTTCGTGTTTTTAAGGCTTTTTACGATAAAGTCTTGCAGTTGAAAATTAGAGTGATCTGATATGTACAGGGTAGCGTAAATATCTTGAAGGCAGACATCTCAAAGAAAAGCTACGATTCTTTTTTTCCCAATTTACTAAATATTTTGAGTTTGTTGAAAACACACCACAGCTGACATGGAATTATATGAAACATTCGACGATGGGAAACGATTTGTCAGAGGCAGTTTGACGATGTCTCATGATTATTTAAACTGCTACGCATCCAATCCTCTCCGAAATCAGATTATTTTTCAACTTAAGTTTCGTTATAAATTCATTGAAGAAACCACTGAAGCGTGTGTAATTTGAACTCTGTGCCTGTACTCTTAAATGAACGTCTTCTGCCTGAAATGGTAAGTTGTTTATACCAAGGATTACGAGACTACATAACGTTAAGCTATACCACCTTTGGCAAGAACTTCGATTCTATTTTTCCATTTTTTTATGGGGAATGTCGCAGGTTTCATGCATGAGATCTTTTTTGAATACAAAATAATTACATGAAAATACTATAGAACAACTTTTTTTGGTTAAAACTAAACAAATAGAATGATAACGAGTGTCCCGTATGTTAAAACTAATGTTAAAATAATTTTTGTGATCCGCGGAGTATCAAAAAATCTAAACTAATAATATAAAGCTGAAGAGTTTGTTTGTATAAACGCGCTAATCTCAGGAAGTACTGGTTTAAATTAAAAAATTATTTTTGTGTTGAATAGTCCATTTATTGAGGTTTAAAAAAAAAAAACAAATGTATCGAAATAATTGCAAATAAAATGTTTAATTAATTGTTTAGTTCTATGAATTTCTAATAGATTGCAGGGTAAAGCTCAAGTCCCGCTCAGGCTCAGACGCTGGCGCTATTGTGATTGTGCGACTATTGTGGTTGGCAAGATGTTTTTTGAATGCGTTTTGTTTTTCGATAATCAGGTACAAATTTGATTTTGTAGGACTTTTCTACTCGGTTTTGTTTTCGTATTTCTTAAACGTTTGTTTTTGTTTTTATATTTGAAGATAGTTACTTTTCTAAATAATTAAGTTGATTTGTATTATTCAATTGTGTTTGTTCTTTATTGCGTTTTTATTATAGTATTGTTTATTTGGCGAAACATTTTAAATTTCAGAAAAAACCGTTTCACTGGCTAAAGTGCAGGGTTACGGCAGCGAGGTTGCTTGGCGCGTAAAGCGATGAACCATACAGTTGAAGGAATTTTTCTTTGTTATAATCATATTATTAATCTTTTTATGTGCTTTGGCGAATAGTTTTAAATTCCAAAAAAGCTTTAATATGTTTTTTGAAAAGGTGTATGCTCATTTTAGTAGAAAAAAAAACTGATTATTTCACATTAGAAGGGAGGGGGATTTCCTTTCTTTAACGGACTTCCTTTAGATTCTTAGCACGAGCATCTCCGTGCGGGTACTGCTAGTAGTGTATAAAATTGTACATCATCGATGAAATTTAGACATATAAATTTTTCTGTAATAACAAGACTGGAAGATACCCTTAGATAATAAGTCCTTCCTGTCGACATTTTTAGTTATGACCAGTAATGTCAACTGAACCTACTTATAATCAATTCTAAAGTGTTTCCTGTCATAGCGTAATTTTCATTAATACTACTATAGACGATATAATATCGCCATTTAATCAGTGACTTCCATTTTGGACGAAGGAAGTTTAAGTTTCTAGATCAAAAGGCTCTGTTTAATCTCAAAGGAGTTTCCAAATCGTATTTGACGGATGGGGTGTGGAAATATCTCATTCTCTAGAACAGAGCGGTTGAAATGATATTGATTATGAATATATAGGTGTATAGGGCTCCGCACATGACTTTACATAAATTTAATTATGCATGAGATTGAAATGTAACTAAGAAAGAAGAGTGTTTTTTAATCCTATAAAGAGAAGAAAAAAAATGAAATTTGAAAGTTAAACTTTTTTGTACAAAAGTATTTATCTTTATTATGGGTATTCAATTTCGGTCTGAATTAATTAATGAAATAAAATAATGCACCGTTTTTTCGTTCATAAGTGTCTTCCGATGCCGTACTCCACTAAATTCTTACAATTCGTTTTCTATTTAGAATAACCTCAGTTCATTGCAGGAAAATCAGTGCATTCAGTTTTGAGGAAATAAAAGGGCTTCTTCAAATAACTTGATAAAACATTTTAACAAAAACTATTTCGTAAATAATTAAATTGCTTTTCATTCCTTGTTCAATAAGTACTTTATTATATTTTACAGAAAAAAAATCGATTTTTAATAACACTTTAATTAATCAAGCGTAGCAATGCTTCATTTCTCAATTGAAATTCTATTAGGGATGATTTTAGATTCAGCCTGGCGCCATTTATTCACGAACTTCAATTTCGAATCGAGGAAGTTTGATTTCACAGATCAAAAGACTGTGTTTAATAGCTTAGAGCAGCATCATATTTGTACTTGATGGACGAGTAGCTTTATGTGCAAACATTTACCATCCACATTGCTTTACCAGTTTTAAGAACTAACTGTATTCAAAATGAAATACATGCAAAGAGCATTTAAACAATAAAGTTTAAACACAAAATAACAGCAACACTAACATTATTTTACTAAAAATTTTAGCATTTCCATCAGTATATAGCCACAGATTTATTAACATAATCTTTACGTTGATGCTAGATATTAAAAAGAAATTTCAGGGTACAGCCAGGATTATGGGTGCCACCTTTTTACACTAATTTTTGAAGAGGTGTTACCTGTGAGACGAACTTTTTAACTCTAAATAGTGCCATGTGGCAACTATGGTTTTCGCAGTATATTGTTCGGGCTACTTGTTTCAGAACGGAATCTAACTTCTTTAAAATGTTTTTTGTTTTTCGATTAAAGATCCAACTTAAGAAATTTTTTCTCACAGTTCTTAGAACTTTTGAACTTGCTTAAGATTTGCTACTAAGACAAACATATCTTTCAATTACTAAAAACAAATTTCGTCCTGAAAGAAATAATTGACTACAGTTATCTACTGTAAAAAAATATGTAGTTTCAAACTAATCTAATATATGTCTATTTGAAAGAAGAATAAATAAATAATCTGACTTGCGTGCACTTTGCTGAAGTACGAATTTTTAATTTAAAATAGTAGAAGCGGTATTATCGATCCGTTGTTTGTAATGTAAGTAAGACCCATGTACAGTTTAACCATGGATTGTATGGAAATGGCAAATTTCCAGTTAAGATCTGATTGAGGAGAAAAAGGTGCAAATTTAATGCGCATGTTCCGCTCATTTGAATGACATTCTGCTTAATTTAGAGGCTAACAGGCATCTGCCAAAGCTGACATACCCTGAAAACTAATAGATGCATCCATTTCCGCCCTTAACCCGGATGTTTGCTTTTCCATACAATCCGTGGTCAGACAGTAGCTATTAATTTCTCATTTTAAAAATGTGTGAGTAGTTGAAGCTTGTTAAAATAAAATGCATTTTTACTTCTATTTTTCACATCAGACATTGCTCATTATTTGAAATCGAAAAATCAGTAGCATGTGTTTCCTAAAAAGAAAAAAGAGAGAAAGATAGAGTTGGGAGATAAAGAAAGAGAAGAAAAGGATGATATTAAACAAAATATTTATTTATTATTAAATTATTGTTTGAAAACTGAACGCATCACAACGAATCACTTCAAGCCATTTCTTTTCTAAAGGGCTTCCATTTGCTCTACCAACAAGGACTGTTGTTGTTTGTAATGTAAGACCCATATGGCTATTAATTTTTAAAAAGGTGTGATTTGTTTAAGCTTGTTAAAACAAAATGTTTGTTTACTTTTTCTGTTTTTCACATCAGAAATTGTTTACTATTAAAAATCAAAAAATCAGTCTCAAATCGTTTAAAAAGAGAGAGAGAAAAGAAAAGAAAAGGAGAGTTGGGAGGTAAAGAAAAAAGAAAAGGATATGTTATTCAAAATATAATTTAATTTGTTGTTTTCACATCAGAAATTGTTTACTATTAAAAATCGAAAAATCAGTCTCAAATCGTTTAAAGAGAGAAAGAGAAAAGAAAAGAAAAAGAAAGAGAGTTGGGAGATAAAGAAAGAAGAAAAGGATGTGTTATTTAAAATATAATTCAATTTGTTATTAAAATATTATTTTAAAACTGAACTCATCAAAATATAAATTACTCCTAGCCATTTTATTTGGAAAGTGCTTCTATTTGTTTAACCAACAAAAGCTGCTTATATTAAATATTTAAATTAAGGATGTAACTCAGTAATGTTAGCTTAGTTTTCCAAATTATGTGCCTGTGAAATAAAATTGCAACCGAAAATTTTAATTGGATTCCTTACAACTTCATTATGCGGATGCATAAAATGCAAAAGTAATTAATTCTGAAGGAATGCTGAGTATAACCTAGACGGCGAAGGGAATCATTTTCTTCTAAAAGTTTCAACGCTGTTTCAGTTAAATCACGACGAACAGATGTGAACCGCTTTAATAACGAAGCCATCTCGTAAAATAAATAATGTTGACAGACAATTCCTTTCAAGTATTCTCAAGAAGTATCAGTGCTTTTGAAAACTATATTGTTGATTAAAAGAAAAAGCCATAGTATTATAAAATACTTTATATACAATAAAAAATTTGTGTCACCTTACTGCGGAAAAGCGGTGGCAGCTTGCTGCATAGATAGCATTGGAGTAACTTAACTGTTAAAACTATTGTAACGTTACGCATCGCTCGTAACGTTACACCAGTTTTATCAGTTACGTTACTTCATTGCTATGGAGGAAGCTAGTTGTCGGAACAAGGTTACACAACAGCAAAATGCAGAATACTGCCGCCGGAAAAAGGTTACACCAAATTCACAATGCTGCCACCATATTTACGGAGCAAGGTTGCACAAGTTTTTTACAGTGTATCATAAGTATTTTATAATACTATGGCTTTTGTTTTATCCAACAATATTTTTTCAAAAGCCCTGATACTGTGTTTGCTATTGATTTAACCTTACGGAAAAAATATTCATTTTTATTAACAATGCTTGAACAATATAATTTCATTTAAAAATGAGTGTATGCATGTTTCTTACACAAATCATGTTTAAAAGTGCATGACATTTAAAGTCATTTTTGGAGAATGAAATTATTCGTCATCTTTTGCGCCATATTATTTTTCGAAACGGTCTAAAAACCTTGCCGGTACTAACCAACATAAACTGTGATATTTTTAACCAAATCCTTCCGAAAGTTTCCAAGTTTACCCCGGACACACATTTGGAGCAAGATATTTACTTATAAAAAGATTTCGCAAGAAATTTAATTATTTATGCTAAGTGGTCCGTTATTACACATATCTGTGATTCATTTTATCCTAAATGAAATCTGCATCTTACCCCTAATACGGGGCGGGATGACTAATAAATTCATTTTCTAAAAATGCCTCTGTATGTCATACACGTTAAAACTTATTTATACGTTAATATTATAGTTTATAAATAAAGATTAATCTTAAGAACTTCAAATGATACAGTACTGCAGCACGAAACTGCAGTCCTTGGCTGGAATCGACTGAGCTGGTGGTGTATTTCACGTATTTCTGCCTTAGGCCTGGCTGTAGGGTGATAACTTACTGAATACACCTGCGTTGCCTTCAATCTACGAGTTGAACCGAACCATTGCTTCGGTCACTCGTCTGGTCAGTGCTAATTCTATGTTAGCTACCAGTTTGTTGTGCACTCTTGGCTTCCTTAAGAAGTTTTCCACCTCCAGCTCATTCACTTCCTATGCCGGGCTGATGAGTGCTAATAAGCACGAAACTGCAGTCTTCGGCTGGAATCGACTGAGTTGGTGATGTATTTCATATACAGGAGAAGTTTATCTTTTTGTATCGAAACTAAAAGCGCCAAAAATAAAATATTTTATCTAAAATGTTTATAAACAGCTGATTTTGCTGTCTGTTGATATATTTCATAATTTTTTACAGTATGAAAAAATAATAAACGCTAGTGTTTGTTAATTTATAAAAGTATACCTGCATTCTTATATTTTTTAGAAAAGAAACAAATGCAGTCTCTTTAATATCGTATATTTGCACCCTTTCTGGAACATATCAACGGAAAGCGAGTTTCTGACTAAACTTATTTAGTTAGAGTAAACTAATTTCCTTTCATTCCAAGTAGAATAACGTTTCATATTTCAAACAACGCAGTAATCCTCTTAGATATTTTCCGTTCTGTTCAAATATTTAGCTTATTCAGATATCTTTAGTTAAACTAAATTTAAATATTATTGCAAGATTTTCTGATTGCACAATGATGGAAGTTTTAACACTTGATTTAAATTCCGACGAATGTAAACATTATTTTGCAATTTAGGTAACTTAAATATATACCGCTTACCTAAAAAGGAAGGATTAAACACCAAACATATCAGATTGAATAAAATGAGGGAATGAGATATATTAAATGTAATTAACCTCCAACTCATCTGTATTAAAATTTTTACACTAGAACAACTGACATTTTCTGTTTACCTAGAAAGATTGAATGGGCCATTGTGGCCCCTCCCCATTTTTGGGGTGAGTTCTTCTAAAAATTCTTTCTGGATGAGTCGACATGCCCAATGCACCCTCTTTCATGACTACATGAAACCTTAGTATGTAATTATTTTTAGTTTTTCTCTCTATACTGGCCAAAAAGTTGAATTAGTTTCTCTTTCCAAGAGCAATGGCTACCGTTATGCTGGTAAGCAGTTGGTACTGTTTATAACATTTGTATATAGAACCGGCTGCACTGCAAAAAATAATTGTTGTTTTTAAAGTAATATACTGTATTTTCCTACAGTTTAATACTGCTTTGCTAAATAACAGAGAAAAACTGTAAAACTGTTTTTAATTGCGCAAAACGATGCGCAAAAGGTGTTTCCTTTCATACAGGAAGATAAACGAATGAATTCGAGGTATCGATAGCCATGTTAGTAATTTTTCGGGAGTGTGCTGAGACAGGACTGATCAGCTGTAATTCAAGTTAAAGGTAAGTAATAGTTATATTATTCATTCCCTTTTCCTCAAAATGTAGTTTTCTTTATCATCGATAATGTATGTAAAATAATGGTGTGTATTTTGAAATCATAATTCGTATTCCAATGTTCGTTGATGTTGACTTTGCAGTTTCTTTAGTTGCTAAGTTGTAGCGATCGCTTTATAGCAAAAGTCCGAGTAGTTGTTGTGATCCTGAATATTTTACTGCACGTATGATAGTTTTTAAACATTTTCTGAAATTCAAAATTGATTTAAAAATAAATCAATTCCTTTCTTGATCGGATTTAAAGTTATTAGAACATTAGACTTTGTTTACGATTATATTTTGTGTTATCTAGGATGTGAGTACTTAAAATTTAAATTCTTATGTTTTTCAGTAAATTTTTAGCGTATCGCGATTGACTTTCTTCTTTTTTTCTTTTTCTTTCTTATGTTCAGTTTTAAATTCTTTAACAGCTTGCATTTAAATATTTTATTGATAAACTTTACGCTATAGCATAAGTAACTTTTATATCCTGTACATAATTCGATGAATAAAATGTAAATAAATAAAATAACAACGTAACTGAGAGACATGCAAGCAGTATCAAGTTTACTGATATTTTTTGTTGAAGAATTTGCTCCTCTGGAAATACAATACTCTGATGTCTGAACGACTCAAAATTCTCTGAAATCTGGAGCCAGCTTTCATACTTATCGAACAAAACTAAAATAACAATAATTAAAAAAATCATCAATGAAGCACTCAAAAAAAAAAAAAAGCATTTTTAGATACAAACACGAAACCCTTGTGTTTTAAAAAAGTTATATTTGCGTCAGTAGGAAATTAAAGTTTTACTTCAGGAAAAATGCACTAGTACCATTGAAACTTGTGAACCTAAAAATAATTTTAGAAACTATATTCAAAGGCACTCGATGGGAGGTCACGGGAAGTCTCTGACCTCCCCAAAATTGCCACATTGGGAAAATTTTGTCTGGCGATTCGGCAAATTTGGGGATAATTGTAATGTTGCAATTTTTGAATTCTCGAATGTCCAAAATTTATTAGATATCGTACTTAATTGTGTGTACTTAATGTGTGCATGTACCAGTATTTTATTAATCGGCAAGTATGTAAGTTCCGTTCGACAAATTGAGATTATACGTCTTCCAATATATTTAAGTTCAGGCCGTGTCTGGCTATATTTTATAATTTTCAGCTTTTCATTTCTGATCTGGCAGTGTTGCGTTCCCGTCAAAATTAGTTTTTTTAATTTAAAGTAGAAAATGTACATTATTATGCATTGTTTGTCATAGTTTGACATCATCTACTTTTCTGAATAAGCATGAAGGACATGTTTATTCAGAAAAGTAGATTCTTGAGAACTACAGTAGAATTTGAAACTCTTGTAACCTTGAACTCGTCAGTTTCCTTACATTTTAAATTTAAGAACCCTTTGAGTCTTAAAGTTTGGCGTCAACGTGTTTATGCTGAAGAAAAAAACTATATTATAAATACTGAAAAGTGTGATTCTGTACTTCATGGTCTTTCACTGCATATAAAAAGTAAAAATATGTCAGAGTGTTATCCGTGTAAAATGGAAAAATCGGGGAATTTCGTTTAAATCTGTAACGGAGATTCAAGCCAAAGCCGGGTAAGATCTTTTGCATTTAAATGCGATGAGTTCCTCAGCAATTGAGTTCTTAAGGGTGAGGGGGATTATTTTCACAATAATGGACAATTTTTCAAAAAAGTGAGGTTTTCGAATATTTTGTCAGGTTTCAAAAAAAGAACAGAGAGATTTGCGGGAAAGATCCGATTAAAGAAAGGAAATTCTAAACTCCCAGTTTGAAATTTACCTTAGCGACCAAAGCATAAGAATCGAAAAAACCAACAAATCCCCCAGTTAACAAAGTAGCGTCATAGAACACTATAACTCAACATTTATGAATGGAATTAGGACACTTTTAAATGAATCTGGTTTGCCTAAGCAGTTTGAGACGAAGCAGCTATGTGCTTCCACTACTTACGGGCTAGAGCGGTTTTAAAAAGAAAAACCAAAACCTTTTTTGAGCTATTTGAGGGAAGAAAGCCATTTATTAAACACTCCCGTGTTTTTTGGCTGTATTTCGCATATTGGGAATTCCAAAACAGAAAATAAACAAATTGGATATGAAAGCTAAACAGGTAGTCCTGGTAGGATATGCGTTTCATACGAAAGATTATAGAATTTGGGATCCCGAAAATAGCGAAGTGACAGAAACTCTGAATGTTTAATTCGATGAAAATAAATTCTGGGCGGAAAAAAAAAACAGCAACGGGAAACAGAGATATACAGTTTTATTTCACTTCTGAGTAAATCTGAAGTAGAAGAAGAATATCCTGAAAATCATAAAATAACATGTTGTGAGAATTAAATGGGTTAAAGAAATATCAAGGCAAAGTATATATTAACACGACGGTTCTTAAGTCCGAATCGCGAAGTCGAGGTTTATTGTTCTGAAAATAACATTGAATATGACCCAAAATATTTTGATTTCACTTGTGATGATAATTCAAGAAAAGTATCAGATTCTGATGAAGATAGGGGGGATAATTAAAGTAAGCTAGAAGCTAACATTTTCGAAGATGTAATTCCTTCAAATTTGAAACAATTTTTGAGAACGATAGAAAGTGATGATGACAGAACAGATGAGAAGAACGAAATAATGCGCTTCAAGGCCTGACTGGTAATTTTAGGTAACCACCAGCTATGGGGGGGGGGGGATACTTTTCGCAAGTGTTCTCTCCAGTAATTTCCTTTCCTTTGGTTGAGGCTTTCTTTTCAATTTTTGTGTATAAGCTACATTGGGTCCATTTTCAAGCAGGTGTTTGCAATGCGTATCTATATGCGGATTTAAAGGAGGAGATTTGTGAGACAACCGAAGGGTTTGACGATCCCTGAAATCTAAATTTTGTCTGTAAATTGAATAAATCATTGTTATTCTGATACAGATTACGCCTCAAATCACGACGACCGGATTCCAATGCCGCGTGGGGGGGGGGGGGGGCGCTTGTAGTGTTTTTGGATAGGGTACGAATAATATGGTGTACATTCAAACAAAAATGCGTAGCACTGTCAACGATGGAATCGGAGTATATTTCAATTAGTGAACAATCTAAGGAAGTTATGTGGATCAAAAAAGTTGTAACTGAATTAATTGGCCACGAAAAGAGTTCAGAATTTTAGATTAATAGTACTCTGCACTGTGACAATCTAGTTGCGATCGATTTTTCTAGTTCTGCAATAGAAAATTGCAGAACTAAGCAGATTAATTAATGGTACCATTTCCTAAGGAATTCGATTGACAAAAATGAATTTGAAATAAAATTCGTTGAGAAACTAAAAATAATTTAGCTGATTGTTTCACAAAACCTTTCTGTAGGGAAAATTTACGTAAAGCTTGAATTGCAGTGACATATTTTTCTAGAGTTTTTTTTTTTTTTTTTTTCCTGAAATGTTTCAATTATTCCATTATGTTTAAGCTATAATTTGTGCACACAATCGGATGGCCTATGATATATTTTTTATCCATTTCTTATAGTATTTCATTTTTTGCGTGTGCTGGCTTGCCAAGAAAGGGGGTATTTCCTAGCGAATGTTTTGTTCCTGTCACTCCAGCGCGCGGAAAAAAAAAAAAAACAATTGTAGTTGATTTCATTTTGAATTTATGCCCGGTGATATGGTTGCGGTTAGGTATTTCGGAAAAATTTACACTATAAATTTCATTCTAGCCGCCTGAATTTACTTCATTTAAATTTATTCACTAATGCAATATCATTTCTTTCAGTTTAGTGGTGTGCAAATATAAAGAACTACGTAACTTGTGACCAGAACTGAATGGCAGTCTTTATCAAGATGTCAGTTCGCATTTGTGTTCCGCTTGGAATTTCAAAGAAGCTTCTAGTCTGAATGATGTTGCGATGATTCACTTTGTGACATGAATGCCGGCAACGGAAAACGGAAGTTTTTAAGTATGTCTTTTCATTTATATTTTTGTGTTTTCGGATGTAATTTGTAATCACCAATGCTTTTGAGTTTTAGAGCGTTCTTAGCCACTGAAGCCTATCCTATGGTCTGCGTGCCGTATTGGGGCCCCTGAAGCTGATTTTTGTGGCCCGTTGTCAGGTTCTATGTTACAATCAAGAACTATGTATTGGAACAAGATAAACTAAATTTTATTTTGTTTTGATTGAAATGTGATCGGTTATACAATTCATTTAAGTCTGATTTTTTTAAATTTGTAATTTAATATTAGATTTTACGGGTAGTTGAATATTATCACTTCAAGAATCGCCGGAATATAGAAATTTCTGTTGCTAGAGCTAAATTAGACATACATTTCTTTCATTTTTTTTTTTAAATTTTCCAGTAAATTTTGAAACACTGATTCTTTATTTTTACATGTTATTAAAATCGAAGGAACCAAAACAGCATGCTAAAAGTATTACAGCGTATGAAACTTTCTTCGCATATTCAGACTTGTGTGACACTTATCAAACAAAATTATAGATTATTTTTATTGTAATGTAAATAAAAAGCAGTTATTTTGTAAATGTGAGCATGTTTAAATCTACAGTTAAAAGTGGTTCGGTCTTCTGGCAAAGCATTTTCAAGAAGGGTAGCATTGTTTACAACAAAGACGGCGGGCCAAATGTGGACTTACAATTTCTCAATGATTAGAGCTGGATCTACCAGATTTACTCTCTTTTGACATGTTTGACGATTTATTATTTTGTTAAAAACTTTCAACTTTTCTAACCGATTTTTATTTTTTACTGAACTGACTTTAACTAAGCCATCTTGATTTTGGGAATATAGAATTGTTTATTCCAGATTTCAGGTAAACTCTGAAAAACTTAAAGATAAATTGTCTAAATCCGCTCAAAAGAAGTGCCCCTTAAAAAAAAGGCGCTTGTGGCTTAAATGGGGACATCGATAGCTGTTCAAAACGGGGTTCGGGGCGGGGGGGGGGGGCGTCCCCATTTTGAAAGACATAGAATATAAATGAAACATTTTAAATTATGCTTAAATATTAAGAGATATATAAGATAGAACTTTCTTACGGTATTATTTTATTTCAACTCAAATGACTTTTATTTGATTCCTTAGTACTTAAGAAAAAAGCTCCAAAAATTAAATTTTAATAATATAATAACACAATTATAGAATAAAATGCATATTTTAAAAATTTAGTAAAATATTTCACATTAAGTACAGACAGAGTTCTAAATAATTGTTTTACGTCACACTTTGTTTCATATTCAGATTTCAATAATGGGCAGCTGTCAAAGAAAACGAAGATGAAGCTGGTATCAGTTGAACATAGCTCGAGCTGTTAACAAGTGTTGGAAAGGAATATGGGTTACTAAAAAAAAAGAAAGACAAGCCATCTATATACGGTTTTCAGTGCTACTATAGCAACTCGGGGGGGGGGGGGGTTAAAAGAGGCTAGATACAGTATTCATTGTTTTAAATGAATACCTAAATATTTCCCAATTGGTTGTTCTAAACGTCGACCTTGCTCCATTTTCTAAAAAAATAATTCTCTACCTCATCCTAATTATTGTTTTGAAGTAAACATATTGCAATCCGATAATCTGGAGCCTATTGTAAGAAGAAACTAGTTTCAAGTTTTATCATCCTTAAAACATTTTTATTTTTTTCTTTAGGCCAAGATGTTAGCTTTCCCATTTTGGACAACTTGGAATTCTTGACTTATAGAAGGAGTGTTATTCTCCCGATCACTTCAGTTATCCAATCGAAAAAAATAAACATTCTTCTTAATCAACAGTCTCATATCTATTACGAAATCCTTCAAAAATACCAAAAATTACAAGGATTTTTTTAAAATTGTACTTCAAAAACCAGTATAAGTGCATTTCTTTACATTGAAGAAAAAATGTTCTTTCCGTTGCTTTTTTTTTTTTTTGAATTCTTGACTTATAAAAGGAGTTTTTCTCCCGATCACTTCAGTTAGCTGATCGAAAAAAAATATTATTCTTAATCAATAGTCTCATACGTAATTACAAAATCCTTCAAAAATACCGAAAATTACAAGGATTTTTTTTTTAATTGTATTTTAGAAGCCAGTATAAGTGCATTTCTTTACATGGAAGAGAAAATGTAAGATAATATTATCTTTCTTTTTTGAGTTCTTATGTAAAGTATCCAGATTAGGTCTACTTTAATTAGACATTAATAACCACCGTTACGCTTGCAAATTGCTGCCAAAAAGTTTTTTCTCCTTAAAACAACATATTTAGCGCTCAACTGATTCCTGAAATAAACGGCTCAATAACAATTTAGGTATATGGTGAGGGGTTTCAAAATAAAACCAACTCCCAAGGCAATTTGAGATCATTCAGAGTCATAGTTTTAATCATTTTAGGGCGTATTTTTTATACCCACGTAATTTGATTTTTCCATGTATGTTGTTTGGTGTTTACAAGTTTTATGAGATTCTAACAATTTTTATTTTGACAGATACTTTCATAATATAAGTTCTAATGATGGCAACTAAGTCGGCAAAGATGTCACAAAGAAGAATCAAGTTCGTGATGCAAAAATGTTGATCTTGAAAAAATTAGCATTCGATTTTAAATGAATTTTTTCAATTCAACTGCAAAAATGACTAATCTATATTTATAGGTAATGTATACGAAATAAAATAATTTGGCAATTTTTAATGGTGTGAATGTTTCGTTTTTTCTCATGAAAACAGTATAACAGAATATAAAGTTACTTAATTTTTGGAGTAGTAAAACAAAGTTTTAACTTTTAATACAAATACTCATAAACGTAACAGATTTTATTATACCGAGTGAAAAATTGTTTCTGTTTAGTAGCTTTAGAAATTTGAACCGTCACATATTTATTGTTTTCATGTATTTAAGCTTTAAATGGTTAATAGGATAAAGTATTATCTAATCTATAATAATCAGTTTACAATAATAACCATTCTGTTCATTCTAAATACTGAATACTGCTCATATGGTGCGAAATAAATTTTGTCGGTAGTACTTCTCAAATAAAGTATAGGTCCAAGTGCAACTTATAACATTAAAAAAAGAGGAAAATCATGAAAATAATCTGTTTTACCCGAAAAGAAAATAAATCCACATAATTGCATGCATAAAGTTAAAATAAACTTAAAGGTATAAACGGATTGCATGCTGCACATTTTAGCAACACAATAATGCTGGAAGTGAAAAAAATACTTTTAGTGAAGATACGATGTAGTATTTTCAGTTATATATAAAAAACTCATTTTTACTACCTTCATTTATCAAAAAGTTTTGTTTTATGAAAAGGCAATAACTGTTCTTAATATAAAGCTTCATACTATATTTTGCAATTTCCTTTTATTTGTAAATTTTTAAGCTTGCAGTAGAGCTAAAAGTTTTTGTAGAAATGAAAATGCGCCACTTTTTCTTCTTTAACAGGTGTTTATAAAATATGGAGATTGGGGGGGGGGGGCTTTGATTTATTTTGTGTACAATGAAATTAATATCAATAAAACATAGATTTAGCAGCAGTTAACTATTTTTATGTAAAATGCATTTATATTTATTTACTTGTCGCTTTTCATAGCCTAAAACATTTTTGTTGTTGAAAAACTTTAGAAAAGGAACAGATTTCGTATGTAGGTTGATTTCTACAACGTACATGCAGAATCAATTGCTTTTCTTTTCTATATTGTTCTTCAGCTGTAAAAGCAGTGATTTCGGCTATGAAAAGAGACAACGATACGTTTTGAATAAAAATTGATAACTATTTATTTTATGGTTTACTGCTGTTAATTTTACTGTACAAATCATATATAAACCGTATGCTACTGCTGTTTTTGCAGTGCAATTCAGCTGATTTCGCAGCATAATACTGCTAACTTTACAGTTTGATACTGTTAATTTTGCAGGGCATTTCCGTTAAAAATCAGTACATTACTGTTAATTTTACATATTATCTCTGTTAAATTTACAGGTCAAGTCATTCCTTAAACAGTATATTACTGCTAATTTTACAGTTTTAAACTGTAAGTTTTACAGGGCAGTTCCATTAAAAAACAGTATATTACTGCTAATTTTACAGTTAATCATTGTTAATTTCACGGGGCAATTCCATTGAAAAACAGTATATTACTGCTAATTTTACAGTTTATCGCTGTAAATTTCACAATAAAAGTCTGTTATAAGACAGTATATTACTGCAAATTTTACAGTTTAGAACTGTAAATTTTACAGTTTTTCTTTGGAATGTGAGCTGCCAGTATTATACTGTAAAAACAACAGTTTATTTTTTGCAGTGTGCATAAAGAGGAAGTTATAGGTTAAACAAGAGTGAACGGCATTTTTTATGCTACAACAATTAGGAGAAAGGAAAAAAATAATTATTTTGTTTCTAAAAAAAGCTTAGGGGCCATTGGGGCCCCTTCCGTCTGTCTAGGTATAAGGATCAATATTTACAAGTACTAAGAGGCGAACGTTAAAATAATTAAACCAGTATTCAAATAGCGTCATATAATAAAAAGTCAGAAAATTCAATTAAATTCTTTTAGATATTATCCGAGTTATTAAACAACATACTACGCGAGGCGCTACGCAGGCCCCTCAGAATTTCTAGTGTTAAAATGGTGATTGTATAGGATATGGTAAAAGACACTTACCATTGTTTTGGGACAATATGAGACGATTATTAAACTAAATAAAGTCGATATATTTTATGTTACCATACAAACAAATGATACGGCGACGTTAGAAAATCTCACATAACCATGTATTTAAAATATATTAATACCTTAAAAGCATAATGCGTTTGAAAAGCTGCGTTGAGCTCAATGTCAGTCGATATATCATCATTGCAACTAAAATGTAAATTTTATTTATTTAATGTTATTCTAAAAATAATTTTTACTCCTACCGTCACCTCAATGTATCAATATATTTTACTTTATTTTACTTTCAATATCTAGCTAAATAATTTCGGTAATATGCTTTTTTATTTATATATTTAATTATTTTTTGTTTTTATTTCTTTTTCTTACGTTATAGGTATCTTTTCTGTTTTCACAACATAAATAAATAAATAAATGAAAAATGCGCATTTTAAACCGGTAGCATGAAACATAGCAATGACAATAATAAAAGGCGATGGACTTGACCCTATCTTCATTGCAAACGACTAATGTAGGAATTTTCTGTAAGATGTTTGCAACCAGCTCATCTGAAAATAGCAAGGTAGCACTTTTTCCTTTCTTTTAACTGAAAATATATTTCTTATGGACGTTTTGTTTTATTCTTTTACTTTTTACAAATTTTAATCAGAATAAAGAAAACGAAATACATATTCCTACACAGACCAATTATGAATTCAAACACGAAAATAACACTTATTTCATATATCAAAGGAAATATCAATTACCTTTTATGAGTCTTTCTTCCCCCATAATGATACTACCAAAATTATACATCATACCGAAAAAATAACGTTACGTTTTAATCTCTTTAAAGGTTATGGGAAAATTTCAGCTTTACGTTAAAAAATTAGTGTAAAAGATGAAAATGCAACAATATGTATATAGTTCTCTAAAATTAAAAATGTGCATTTCGTAGAAAAAAAGTTTACATTATCTATCTGCTCACTTAATGTTATATATTTTGCATTAAAAATATCCCGCGAGTTAGAAATGTCGTTTCCATACAATGTCTCCAATTCTGATGCTTTAGGGTGATATGAAAAAAAAACCGTGTCTAATATTGAATTTGTGGGGAAACTTGGGTTAATAAATATTTAAATTATAAGTTTATATCGATTTGCAAAGAAATGTCATTCTGTCATTTGTTTTATCACTTTTGTTTACCCCAAAGGAACTCACGGCTAGCTGATATAACCAGGAACATCTTTTGGCATAAACTTCTACGGATTATCTTTTAATATCATTGAAAATGACTTTATTAAAACATTGCTTCTATACCACAGAAGCAGTGACGCTCAGCAATAGCATGTTTAAAATTTTATTTTGCTTAAAGAAAAGATCTTTAATCTTTGAAAATTCGATGTTTTTTTTTTGGTCATGCAAATTCTATGTACTTAGTAACGTCTTTACTTTTTGTGCTCATGATAGTTTTTCAGTTAAATCTTATTAAAGCGTCCATGCATTTCTAAAAAGCAGAGTCAGTTCATCCGCCTTCTGTTTGGTAAAATTTTGAGCATGACAATTTACATATTTGTATCCTCCATGGGTTTTGTTAGCTTCAAAGATGACAGTTAACCATATGGGCTAGAGATACTTGTAATCTTAATGTACACATCAAGTTACATCGCTACAAAATATGTAAGGTTGTCATTTTTAATGCGTGTAACGTTACACAACTTCCTGGGAAGTCGTGACGATTAAAAAAAAAATCAGTTGCTGAAGGAAACTGTCATGATGAGTTGTATACATTTCCTCTTATCAAAACTATTACAAAAACCTAGGTAGAGTTAAAAGCGCATTCGTAAAGATCAGCATCGGTGCAGAGCTCGCAAACTCTTAAAAATGAAACCAACAAGGGCTTGCACGGTTGTGTGGTGAAAAGCTCTTGCTTTGGAGCTCTCTGTGAAAAGTAAATCCGAGGATGTGGGTTCGATTCCTGCCTGTTGCCTTGGATATTATATCTTTTCTTCGGGCTGTATAAAAATGTCTGGTTTGTTATTGAAATAAATTTGTAATCTGCATAGAGTTGATTGGTGTGCATTGGCTGGGAAAGTATGTACTCGATGCATATTGAGTAAACAACTAATTGAAAATAACATGAGAGGCGCCAGCTGAAGAAGAAAGAAAACGAGCTGATGTGCGCATCAAATGACTTCCTTTTACGCCAATTTAATGGTAATAGTAGTGCCTTAAAGTAAACAAAGAAACACTTTAATTATTTTTGGCCCTAGTCTGTTGCGAATTGAAGTAAAAGAAAAACGTTTTATACAGATTAATTTTTCCAATATTGGATATTTTGTTGTGATTCAATGGTTCACTCTCTACCTTTCGCCAATTTTGGCCAAAATGAAACCAGATTGAAAAAAAAGGCAACTGAATTTGTCGCCAAGTTGGCTAGGAACTTGCGACCAAAAGCTTGGCGATATGTCGCCAAATGTTTGCCAAATTATAACGAAACTTGAGTTTGCATTGATATTACCAGGAGATTTCCCCTCAAAAAAGGTGTAAAAGACCCCCAAACATCTGAATGCAACCAAAAGAGAAGGTGCACAACTAGATCCCACTAGGAGTCTACGTACCAAATTTCAACTTTCAAGGACATACCGTTTTTGAGTTATGCGAGATACATACCCACATACACACATATGCACATACATGCGTACATACAGATTTCACGAGAAAAGTCGTTTTATTGAATTCGGGGATCGTCAAAATGGATATTTCTGGTGTCTATACGTTCTAAGGCATGTATCCACGTGTGGTCGGATTAAAAAAAAAAAAAATCAGTATTCATTCGGGGGCGAACAAAATGGAAATTAAGGCCTATTTTTTGTGTCAAAAATTTTTCGCGAATAAATACTTCCCTTTCTTTGTAAAAGGAAGTAAAAAGAAGCTATTCAATGTGAAATTATTATTTTTGGACTACTATAGAAAAATATTAATGGTTATGGTTAGCATGTATGATATGTAAGAAATCATAGGCATATGAGTGGTAGTTTGAAGTGTGTGTGTGTGTGTGTTGCAATCTACTCTCTTATTTTCATATTTTCAATTTTCAACTAATAAAAAGAAGGTATTACCTGATCATCTAATAACTTTTTTTTGTTTTTGTTTTTTTGTATCAAATAGTTAACTGGAAGTATAAGTCAATTTACACTTAAAAATGAGTTATCTTTCACGAAAGCCTGAGTTAAACGCATTAGTTAAATAATAGCAGAGATTTAATAAAAAAAAAAAAAAAAACTTGTCAATAGCATGAAATTTTAAACAAATCTTGCATCTTTTAAATTACATAAATTTAGCAAAGTTCAGCACAATTTAAAATCCAGATTAGAAAAGCAGAATGAACTTTTAAAAAACACCTCATGACTGTGCCATTCAGTTTTGGAAAAAAAATGAGAGTAAATAATTATTATAATTTATTACAAATAAAACATTAGAATTTATTCCGTCTTAAATACATCCAAGATAAAAAGGCATAAACTTATGCAGCATGCATTTTTCTGACTTCGTAGCACAAAGGTTAGTTTAATTGCTTCTAAGTTTTCAGGCAGTATATATTTGAGTAACAGTTTACCTTCATTTGAATAATCCTTCTTTGATGACCTTTTGTAAAAAAAGGATTAGTTTCTAATATTCAAAATAAAAAATACATATATACTCATGGGAGTAGGTAATTAAAATATCTTTCAATGGGATACGTTTTTTTTGCGTTCAAAATCAAAGATATTTCAATGGTAACAAGTTTAATTTGTAGCATGAGTCACAAAGAGTTTCTACAATTTTTCTTGAAAAGCTTTAACAAAATATTTGTGAAACGATGCCTAATTTAAAGAGTTATGAATTTAACGTTAACACTAGAGGCACCAAATCTATTCCAAAGGGTAATCTGGAACAAATCTGCAATTTCAAGAGCAAAAACAGCAGAGCAAAATAATTCACCTAAACTGTAGTTTAATAGGAGAAAATTATAATTTAAATGCTTTTACAGGTCGTATTTGATTGTTGAATAAATGTCTAGATTTTTTTTATTTTAAATAATATAACCCCAAATCAATCAATCTTAAAAGAATTAGCTAACTAGAGGGTGGTTATAAAATAACGTGAGGTGTTCAGAGCAAGTGAAGTATTGGACGAAACATCGCCTAACTTCATGGGCATACATAGCAAATCATGGGATTTTGATTTCTACAATAAAAAAAAATAACAAAAGTCAGCACCAGGGGGAATTTTGGCACTGCAAAAGTGTATTACTTGTATATGTATAATCGCTTGGAATTTTTTCCTTTTCTTCTTTTTTTTCTTTTTCTTCTCTCTTCTTTTTCTCTTTTTTTTGAGACTAACTTTTCGGGGGGGGGTTGTCCCCAAACCCCCCCCTTAGCTACGCCCCTGTATGCAGTACCTGGAAAATCTCCATGTGGTCATATTAAATCTATTCCAAAGGGTAATCTGGAACAAATCTGCAATTTCAAGAGCAAAAACAGCAGAGCAAAATAATTCACCTAAACTGTAGTTTAATAGGAGAAAATTATAATTTAAATGCTTTTACAGGTCGTATTTGATTGTTGAATAAATGTCTAGATTTTTTTTTATTTTAAATAATATAACCCCAAATCAATCAATCTTAAAAGAATTAGCTAACTAGAGGGTGGTTATAAAATAACGTGAGGTGTTCAGAGCAAGTGAAGTATTGGACGAAACATCGCCTAACTTCATGGGCATACATAGCAAATCATGGGATTTTGATTTCTACAATAAAAAAAAATAACAAAAGTCAGCACCAGGGGGAATTTTGGCACTGCAAAAGTGTATTACTTGCGAATACTGAAGAATTAAATGCCAATTAAAAGCACACATTAAGTTTTTTGCTACAAATAATTGTTGCTTACAAATGAGGTTCAATAAAACCAACAAGAAATTTCAATTTGTAACGAGAATTTTACCAAAAGTCGTCAGGAAGAAATTTCGGCGCGGCAGCAAGGATTTCTTTCTGAATAATATTCATGTAAGATGGTGCACCACCCCATATTGAGCTTTAAGTACTGAGTGTATGGCGGCAACATTTCTTTGATAGTGTTTAATTAGTCATGCATTTCCTACGGTATGGAGACCGTGGTCGTCCAATCTTTCACCTTGTGATTTCTAACCATGTGGATTTCGTAATGGTGTTGCGTATCTGCGACATGTTCCCGATATCTCAACTTTCAAAACTAGAAAAATGTTACAGGTAGGCAAAAGCCCCCCCCCCCCTCCCAGAGGTGTTGAAATTATTGTGCATTGTATGCAGTCAGTGGCGTAGCTAGACCCGACTTTCGGGGGAGGTTACTTCTTTTATATATATATATATATATATATATATATATATATATATATATATATATATATATATATATATATATATATATATAATATATATATATATATATATATATATATATATATATATATATATATATATATATATATATAATATATATATATATATATATATATATAATATATTAATATATATATAATATATATATATATATATATATATATATATATATATATATATAATATATATATATATTTATATATATATATATATGTATAATCGCTTGGAATTTTTTCCTTTTCTTCTTTTTTTTCTTTTTCTTCTCTCTTCTTTTTCTCTTTTTTTTTTTGAGACTAACTTTTCGGGGGGGGGGGGGTTTGTCCCCAAACCCCCCCCCCTTAGCTACGCCCCTGTATGCAGTACCTGGAAAATCTCCATGTGGTCATATTAAACCTCACTTGTTGGTAAAAATCATATTTTGTGAATAAAATTGGTGCATATTTTATCAGTTAGCATTAAATGCTTCAACAGTCCCAGTAATACACCATTTCAACGCCAAAATTCCCCCTGGTGACGATCTTTGGTACTAATTTTTTTTATTTCAGAAATCGAAATCTTATGGTCTACTGTGTATGCTTATGAAATTCGGCAATGTTTTGTCCATTACATCACTCGCTAGACGGCTCTGAGCACCTCACGTTATTTTATAATCACCCTGTATATATTTACTTTTACTTATATTTAAAAAATATATGTCTTTAGAATAATGTATGTTCGAAGAAAATATTTGCTTATTAACGCGTTGACAAATATTCCAGAAGTACATGGTGGGGCGCGTTAACTTCCTTTTTTGAATTTGTCGCGTAAAAAGTGTGAAGCATCACAGAGTGGTGAGGAGTGGCTCAACGGAAAGATATGAATGGGAAATTTTGTTACATTATGGTATGTGCTGCTACCCTGCTTTGGTAGAGACAGCATCGCCCTCTTGCTGTAAAAACGTATTTTTCTAACGGCCGCTCGATCAAAATGGGGACGTTAACTGCCCTGCACGCTCGCCTGATTTAGCCTCCTGTGATTGTTTTCTGTGGGGTTAACTAAAGACGTGGCTTTAAACGATCGCCCACTTACCCCGGAAGACCTGGAGAACCGCTTCTGAATCAATATATCGGTCGACATGCTCCGAAGAGTTGCCCAGAACTTCCGAGTTCGACTGAATCAGTGTATTAACAATGGAGGGTTACACTTACAAGATATTGTTTAAAACATTGTAAAGCATAATCATTATGTGTGACAGAAAAAAGATAATAATAAATAACTTTTTGATATGTAAAATTTTTATTTTATTTTCAAAATAGGAAGTCCTCCCCCTATCGTGTCGCACCCTATATATCATTTCTTCGCCACTTTATGGGTTTAATTTTTTTGAGAGAGCATTTTACTCTATTTGAAGCATTTTTTTAAAATTTGAACGGTAAATTAAACAAATTATTGAATAGGTAGGGAAATGTTTTGTCGTGGTTATACTGGGTATTCCTAAAATTTTGCTTCCATGATGAGAAGTCACTGAAAAACATTTTTTTTTCTGGCCCCTTAAAAATATTTTTCTCTATTTTACGTGTGCACCTTTTGTAACACTAAGAAATTATTAAATTTGAGAGACAATTAGTCAGGCTTTTAAATATTGCATAAATACTTTACATGGGAGTAAAGGCTTTAATTTCTTTAAAATTTAAACGCTAGAGAATGTATCGTCAAGTAGTGTTCTGAGCATTATACATTACTAAAAAATCGAACACTATATTAATTTCAAGATTAAATGTACATTTTGTTACAATATTATAAATGACCTAAAATATTTTAAGAACATTACTTCAGAAGACAGGTATAATAAATAGTCACACCATTGTTTAAGTGAATATAATTTTCGCTGAACTTACTTCTAGTTTTACTTGCAATTCCCGCTCTGTCCAAATATGTCTGCTGTCCTTTCCGATGGAGCAACATTTATTATTGTACTTCTCATTTGTACTATTGAGAATCGAAAAAAGTGGAGCTTGATATCTCTTCTGAACTCATGTGGCTTAACTTTCGTTCCGGTGGAACTAAAATGTCTCAAATAATCACACAAGATCATTTGAACGTTTCATAAAAAATCTTTCTCACTCTTTGAATAATGGAACCCAGAATAATTAATCTTGAAAGCAATTACTTTATTCCATTTATTTCTATGTTAATTATTTATCTTTATATATGTATATATTGTTTTCAAATTTCGTAATGGATATGACGTTTTTAGAATTTTCTTAGCTTTTGAACTGAGAAAATAAAATTAGTTTATCTCAGTTTTTTGAAGGAAGAAGAAAGTAAAAGTTTTCCAATAAATTCAAATATGAAACAGTATTGTTAAAAAGGAGGCGTGCATTTAAACAGAAGAAAAATGCATCATGGAATTTATTTATTAAGGAAAATATTGCATTAGAAGTTTTATTTTTAATACAAAATATTATATCATGAATTTTATTTATGAAACAAAATATTTCATCATGAAATTTGCGGCTGCAGTCGTTATTATTATTTTTTTTTTCAAATTATATAAACAATTCGTTGTGTAATATTAAATAGATTTGGTTCGAAAATCAGGATTTCTTTTTTCAGATCTTACAAGCAATGCTTTGCCTTTATTATTAAAGAGTTTGCTGCGCCCACATGATAAGAGTTCTTAAAAAAAGTGCTCGAAAATAAACAAAGAACATTTTTGTTTCTAAATAGCTTGATTTTAAATATTTAACCAAGCAAGAGAAAGAATACGCTAAAGTTATAATTTTTAACGATAGTTTTCGTATGGCATTGTTTTTTTTTTAAGAACTACTTCAGGATTTCGTGCAAATAATGGCATTTCATGCAAAACGTAGGGAAACACAATAGAAAATAAAGAATAAAAATTACGTTTGAGCAGATAAATTTTCGAGATGAAATGTTTCAGAAGATTGCTTATGAGAATCCTCTAACCCTTTACTGGTGAAATTATTCGTTTTTTACGTAAGGTTGTGAGGTGGGGTGCGTATAATCCCAGCGTTATACGTATTTCTTGTGACCTGCACAAAATTTAGCACATTAAAGTTGGAAAATTTGAAGTAATTTTTGTATTATTTCTTGACATAAACACTGCTAAAACAGTATCGTAAAAAAATATTCAAATGCATATTAAGCCATTTTACGAGTACAGTCGACTATCAATAACTCGAAATCTTGAAACTCAATTTTTTTTTTATCCCGAGGTTTTTATTTGTTCCCAAAATGATTTAGTGTTTTCAATTAAAGTTGTCTCCATGTCTCAAAAGTACTCCTTTTGATTCAAAGTTTTCACGAAATTTTCACTTTTTATGCATAAAAATGCATCCAAAATACCAAAAATACTTGTGTGTCCCCATTAACACATTGCTTTGCTTATCAGCTAGTGGGAGGTGGCAAATTTGTTTACAATAGCGCTCCTTAATTCGCATTGTTGTAGGATTGTGTTAAAGGGTCGATTGTGTTATTTTTTGTAGTGACTGATGACTTAAAATTTCATTGCTGGAAAATCTTTAAGAAATGCTAAATTTCGACACAATTTGAAAAAAAAGCCTTTATTTTCTGGATGACTCCAATAATCATGGTCTTAGGACAAAAAAAAAAAAAAAAAAACTGTTTAAAAGCAATGCGAGCTAAGTTTTTTTGTTGCTCCAATAATTATTTTTATCTCTACAATACATGTTATAGTCTTTCTTTTATGCACTATTCCTAAAACGCAAAATAAATATATTTCTTGAAAAGGCTGAAAAAAGAATTTCTGATAACTAGAAGGTGTTAACCGGTCCCTCGGGACTTCGAGTCATCAAGAATTGACTGTATTTTTTAAGGGTTGGGATGAAATTGCTCGAATCCGTTGCGTAAAACACTCCACATTCAGGAGACGGATACATACCATTTTAATTTGTTGTGACTTAGTTTTTCATTAAGATAATTGGATAGTTGAAATATAAATTGTTAAAGCAGGGGTTCTAAACCTGGGGAGCGTACCCCCTACTAGAGCATAAAAAAACTTCTAGGTGGGCACAAAGATTAGGGAAAAATATAAAAGTAAAACTAACAGTAATTTACTCTAATTTGTAGTCACATGCAAAATTTTAGAAATTATCCCCTTTTTTTCGATGTTTCTAGTGCAGCTTTAATCCACATTTTTCTTTTCTTTTTTTTTTTTTTTTTTTTTTTTTTTTTTTTTTTTTTGCAAATCATGAAATGATCAGCACAAGAAGAATTCAAGTAGTCAAAATATCGAGTAAGGCATTGAAAGTAACCTGGGGTGATCTAAATGACAGTTACTGCCCAAATTCTTGCACGGACAAACATTAAAATTTCTAACATGGATGTTGTGAAAGTGATTTGTATTACTTGCCATTATCTTCTCGATCCTTAATTACTTCAAATCAGTTAGTAATTTGTTCTTTGATTACATGTACTCTAATAATTATGTTCAAAACGTGTTATGTGTAGTAGTATTTTAATTTTGTAAGCAAACAAACATATTTGTGAAAAAAAAAGAAACGAATAAATACATTTGTGCCGAGAATTAACAAGAAATTAAAAAAAAACGTTCTGCTGCGCAAATATACAAATTACTGCATACACGTGTTTCATGGTTTCAGTGCAAAGTAGTAAGCTTGTGGATGTAATTTCATTTAATATCCAGATTTTTTTTTTTTTTTTTTCAAATTTCGATGCTTGTATGGGATTAATTGTTTAAAAACTTGACAACAGAATAACATTAAAAATATGCTGAACAGATACAAAGCACAATCAGTTTTTCAAAAGAAAAATTATAATTATAATCAAGTAGCAATGTTTACAAGGAAAATGGTTTGCATAAAAGCCAGTAATTACCACACAATTTTATCTACATTTCGAGAGAGCTGCGTGTTGTTCATTTCATTTCGTTTGATGAGAAATATAAGCATGATAATTAGTCTTGAAAACACCTTTATCTATTTTAAAACTTGATATTCGAGTCAAAATTATTTAACTTCCCATTTCAGCATTTGTAATTCAAATTTCTAAAGTTCAATGAGCCTAAAAGGAATTTAGATATAACCGTCCGTTGCTTGTAATAACGTGTAATTAATTTTTAAATTTCAATGTAATAGTAAAAGTATTCTTTACTTTCAAAACAAGGATTAAAATTTTTACTCATCCTAATGAAGAAGACTAATTAACTAATGAGCTGCCTGGAAGAAAGATTTTACAAGATATATTTGTTTCAATAGCTTTGCTTTGTGTAATGAATATATATTTCGATAAAGCATCTAATTGCGCTTGAGGGGATGGGAAAATGTCCCCCAAATACTAACGAGCAGCGGATAAAGAGATTTAGGTTCAAAACATTTCAGATGTAAAACGTTAATTCTTTGTAACCAAAACTTTATGTAAGCAGGTCATTAGATTAAGTTAAAACTATTCAACACACCTCACAAATATTTAAGTGAGCGAAAAAGGAAAACAAAAAAAAAAAAATCATTTGTTTGTGTAAATCTTTTTGTCCATTTTCACTAAGAACTTATTTTTGTTTTAAAACAATGTATCCACAAATTTCAAAACTTTTAAGTAAGTATACTTTGACGTCATTTAGAGAATGAATTTATGTTTTATTTTTCAATGCAATCTTCAATAGCATAAATTATCTGATTTTTCTCCTTTAATCCTGGTTTAAAGTTAGTTCTTATCTGTTTTTTTTTCTTTTTTCAATATTTTTATGTTAGTCTCTTCAGTGATTATACTTAAAAGATAAGTAATATAATTCAAGGAATACGGTACTGGCATTTTCTGGGACAATTCTCTTGCGATTGGAAAAAAATCCTGGTTACTATTGACATCATATGAGACGGTAAAAGAAACAAAATCATTACTAAGGTCGTTTGTTTAATTCATCATTAATCAGTATTAAATAGATCGAATAGCAGTAGCAACTGTGTATTTTATTCAGATTGATTAAAATTCACGTCTATAAATGGCCCCACTAGGTGGCGCTGACGCTTAACGGATCTTGCCGATTTGTAACTTTTCTGTGTTAAACCGATGGAGCTCATGCATCCAACAATCAATGTCATCGTTTCAAAGTTTGTTTATTTTTTTATTGGACGTCGCCTATTTTGACTGCAAGAGGCGCTGATAGGAGCCCCTGCATCAACCAATCAGTGGCAACGTAATGAAAATAGGGGTTTCTTGTAGCGCCCTCTTTGTTGCCATGAGTTTCAGCGAATGTCACGGCCTAAAAGAATTAAGTGAGGTCATAGTCTACTGTAAACACTACTTCTGTGACAATTTTTATTATAACTCCATTCAATATTAATCTAAGGCAAATAGGTTTTTAAAACAACGAGCTTTACATCTTTATTTAAGATTAATTGCATAGAAGGACACAATTGGATTGGAAGCTATTTTTACAATGGAAATATTTTTAATAGCCATTATTTGCAAAGTTAACCAGCGTTTCTCAGTCCTTTTTTACCATATGGAATCGTCTACTCCAACGCCTACCGGAAGTCAGCTTGTACGGACCAGACTGTAAAAGAACCAGACTTGTTTATGGAAATTACTTACTGATATGCACTGAAAATAAATTCTTGTTCATGTTTTTCCTATATTTCATAAAATAAATTTTAAACCAAAGCAATGGCGGAGATTGTGGAGCAAAATTCTTTTCTTTTTTTTTTTTTTTTTTTTTGATACAAGAATAAAACTTCGAATCTGATTTAATAAGAATATTTTAAATAAACTTCTGAAATAGTTTTAGCACTAAATGCTTAATTTTCTGATAAGAAGTAAAGTTATTAAAGCTATAGATCATGAATTTGTGTTATCTTTCTTCAAAAGTGAGATTTAACAAGCGATATTGATGGAAAACGCTTCTATTCCAAAAATTCCGTTCACGTATGCGTCATATTTAATGAATATTAACGACTTATATGTTAAAGGGTCCCTGAACAAAAATTGTCCACAAAAGCACGACAAAGCGTTAAAAGACTACAGAAGATAGTTAATCAATCTTCTTAACACTAAACTTAAAGACGTATATTTAAGACCCAACATAGCTAACTGCATGCCTTTTCCCAGTAGCATTCAGTTGTATTTTTTGGATGAAAACTTATGATCAAACTGTCTATCATATTTTCAACGCCTATATAATAGTTATATAACCAAAACTATCATTCTTTAAGACTGTTGGCAAAAACGAAAAATGCACTTTGTTCAGCAGATCTAAAATGTAGTGTAAGAAATTAAAACTGATTGCTAATTCAGTGCAAAACATATTTTTAATGATAGTTGAAAAAAAAATTTCATTCTCAAGCATTCATCTTATTTTTTTCTTTCCATTCACTAATAAATGATTTTTAAGAATAAATATAAAAACTTAATTTTATTACATTTTTATGACTGTTTTTAGGATGCAAACTGATAGATAAGAACAAAGCGTGTTTTGAAACAATAAGCATTGACTTGCAAGCAATTTAATTTTTTTAAAAAATGGTGTTATATACAAGCAAGGCTTGCATCTAAAACATTTTTAAGGGAGTGATCTTAAAGAGTGCATATGCATTTTCTCGTTTTTTTTTTTTTTTTTCATTAAATACTGAAGAAAAGTAGTTTTTACCAAAAAAAGAAAAATTAAAAGCAAGATGATTTAAATTAAACAAATCTTCTGTCTTATGAAGATAAATGGCAGTATCTGCAGAAATGAGTTTCCGAAACATTTGAGGAACGCGTTTTGAATTTCTTGCTAACAATAAGCAATTAGTGAAACTAGACGTTTTTTTCCTCCGCTTATTTTCAGTGGAAACCAAATAGGCAAACTTCTGCAGTAAATTTGACGTAAAATCGAGGATAAAAATGCAAAAAAAGGGAAAATTAAAAATTAGCACTTAC
Organism: Uloborus diversus; assembly: GCF_026930045.1. Taxonomy (NCBI): domain Eukaryota; kingdom Metazoa; phylum Arthropoda; class Arachnida; order Araneae; family Uloboridae; genus Uloborus; species Uloborus diversus. The sequence continues at coordinate 94,259,189 of NC_072736.1, read as the reverse complement.
CTCCTTTTACTGCCGAGTGCAGTATTGTTACTGACTGCTTTTATCCTGACAAAAAATTAATAAGTTTGATTTCGTTAAAAAAATAAAATCTTTTAAATTAAGATACTGCTTTGAAATTCAAAACTGCCTAATAGATAAATAAGTTTCTTTGGATACGAAATTTTTATGATGAACCTCCTGTACTCAAAATTGTTCACCGTACAATATGATGCTATTAATTCCAAATAGTTGATTCAAAAATAAACGTTCCTTTCTTGCACTTTCAAGCACTCAAGATTGCTTTTATTGCTGATATTTTGTCGGTGTACGATGTTTCTCAGACGGTGTATGACGATCGGTTGCCCTTGCGATTGGTAGTAAGTCACGTGATCATGTAATCTATTTTTCACACTGAGCATTGCGGATAAAACAATCATGAGCGGATCGTATATTTTGATAGAGTAGATACAGAAAGAACCATTGAGAAGGAATACTAATGGAGGGAGTCACAGCAAATGTCTCAGTGAAATAATCTTGGGACCCAATGTTTCCCAGGTCAGGTGACTTGTTTGGCTGGGAAGTTGTCGCGTTTTGGCACGCAATCGCTCTTTTGGCATTAAATATTTTTCAGACAACGCGACGGCGCTTACTATGAAGTCGGGGCTACAAATCAGAACAACCCTGGCTTCTACTCCTTTACCGCATAATAATGAATAAATAAATAACAGATACAAATACAGGCCTATCATTCAAATTCCCTCTCCCCACTTCTTTCCGGTTTTTAAAATATAATGTAACTGCATTTTTCACGTACTTTGATGTTTATTTCCTGAATGACGGGCATGTACAAATAGTTTAAAGTGTTCTGTTATTGACTGAAAATTTATGGATCCATATGTATTGTAATCAATGTTTTGAAATGATTTCATACGCAGGCATACTAGTATTTAAATTGAAGCATAAAAATAGCAAATCTTTATTCTTGCGCATCTGCTGTTCACAGGAGCTAGGCGAGAAAATACTCGCCAACAAAGCAAATGTACACAAAATGCTTAAGAGCCGTTAAAATAATTACTAGTCAAGTTAATAGTGTTTTTATGGAACTAAAATGTTATTGGCACTCAAGATATACAATGTTTTATAACTTTTATAGGCAAAATAAGTACAAAAATTTCAAAATTATAGGCAACTGTGGAATATGTATTCTTTGAATGCATATAAATGTTATTTTTTCTTTATTTAGAAGTAAAACACATTCGTACATGCTAGGGAAAAGTTACTGGACCTCCTGGTGTGGCTTTTTCCTCACAGTTTACAATGATAGAATACTGCACTATTAATATAAGTCTAATTTTTCCCTTCTACAGTTAAAGGTTGTTATCATGCATGGCTTCAGCTAATGAAAACTTAATCAGCGGTTACGGTCAACTCGAAATTGCTCCCCAGGTCACATGGTACTGTTGCCGTATCGGGATAGTAGGGTTGCACTCTCTCCATCTATTCCTTCTCAATGGTAAGAACTCATGCTGATTCTTTAAAAACGATCTTGTGTTGAAATTTCTTATTCTAAATAAATTTAATTGAAGTTCTTTATATGGGGTTTTTAATTTTTATTCTACCCATACTAAAATAGATCTTGCTTTTATGTGTTTATTGGTGTTATTATTATTATTATTATTATTGTTGTTTTTTGCTATTGATCCAATTTTAACAGATTTTTTAAATTTTTTATTCTACAGCTGCGCACATTTCGAACTGCATAAACATCTAGAGTTTTTAACCGCTATAAAGCAGATAAATTTGAAGAAAAAAAAAGATCAGAACGGGTTTCAAAAAATGAAAATTAAAAATCCAAATCTATCTGCTGTCATTTATCGTGAAAAAATTAAATTTGACAGAAACATACGTCAATTTTTAAAGGATTTTTTTTCCTAATTTTAAGGGAACATTTTTTCCTATTTCAACATGCTCAATGTTTCATTACCGAGTTCTCCCTTTTTACTGGATTACTACACAAGAGGTATGGCGTACTTGACCCGAACTATATTTTGAAAAACGACTTGAGTTTCAAGAATAAATCTCAAATTATTATTCTCATATAGTTTTATTTAAAACACAGAAGCACCCTTGTATGCATAATTACTAAGAGTGGAAATTTTACCACATAAAATGTTCATTAAAGTCAATTAAATAGCGAATCTGGAAGAAGCTTACCAGAACAATAAATAGATTTTGCAGTACAGTAAGTACACTGTCTTACTCAAGAAATTCTAACGTGCTATTCTGTCTGCAACGGTTAAACCACCACATCTTGAATATTCATCATAATTATGAATTTTCCTTTACAATGGCTCTGAAGAAGCACGAGAAACATTTTGAGCTTCAAAATTAAGCAAGCCTGGCGACAAAATGTATTCGTACACCAGACTACTCCTTCTAATGTAAAACGTTTGGTAACTGAGATCGAAAGTCTGTTGAATATTACAATTCATAGTTACATTACTCAATTTTCAATGAATTAACTTGACTATAATTTCATAAAAATTAAATTTTAAGAAAAACTTCGATCAGTCTATTAACAGGAAAAATACTCACATTTTAAAAGTCAATCTTTTTTCCCCATGAGAAATTTAGATGAACCTTAGAGTGTGTTTTAAATGTATTTAATTTTAATTGTTATATGTGTCGTATGATCTTCAAATGAGTTTTAAATCTATCCTTTTTTTTTTTTTTGAAATTTATATCGGTGAACAAATCAAAAGAGCAAAAGAATTCTTTCGTGCAGTTAATAGTAATTTTATGTTTTTAATATAAGTTTCGAAAGATTTGTAGTTAGTATTAGTTTAAACAAAGAAAAAGTCTGTACATCCATTAGACCTAAAACTACAAGATCTTTCTCTTCTCTACAAAGTTCTAGGTTGTTTGTCGTTGGTTACAAAAGTCAGGTGCAAAAGTGATTATATATGGTTCAGAAGCAATAGGATTGCATACTATCGAGTATGGTGTACTGTGACAGGCTGTGACTAAGTAATTGTATCTTTCTTATTACTGGATGGTACTTGGTACCAAGGGTCCCATCAAGAGAAGTCAGGGCTCTTTTTTTTTTAAATCTCATTTTGGGGTGACTTGTTCTTAAGTAGTGTTTCATAGCGTGAAAGGAGGTGAGGACCATGGCCCTATGAGAGATGGGCACCTCTTGTAATATTGCGTCGTTTGATGCATCTTGCAAATAATTTCGTCGGTGAACTCGATATTTGAAAAATCTTAACGTTTAATTGACATACTTTTACGTTTATAAAGAGTCATTACTCTGCCTAACATTGTATCTAAGGCGCAAATAAAATTTTATGAAATTGGCCAATCCGATCATAATTGGTTAAAATCATCAGCCATCTCATTGGTGGTCGCATCCCACAAATACAACTTTTGATCGAAGTCGCTTTTGTCATTACCTTTGCATAAAAATACTCTAATTTCTATACAGTATGCTAAGTTATATATTTGTCTTTAGCTATCACTAATAAAAGTAATATTTGCACTATTTTTTACTATCAAAAATAATTCAAAGATAATATTAAGTCTTAGATATTAAGAAAAACCTCAATTAAAACAAAGTAACTTTTTTTAAGCAGTCTTGTAAAATATGGATTTTTGCTTATTTTTTTGAAAATCCCTTTATTTTTAGTTACTTAATTTAAATTACTGTTTTCTACATTTTAAACTACCTTTTTTAGACATATCAACATTTTTTAAATAACTCTTTATTAAAAAAGGTAACATAATCCCGTTTGCGGAGAGAAACTTCTGCAGCAAAACTGTATCTTTTTAAGAGTAATCTTTTTAAGTAATAAGTTTACTTTAGGACATTAATCTAAAATGAAATAAAATCTCTTACAATGAAACTTAAAATCCTTATTTTTGACTTTTCTCTGTAATCTAAAAGTTTCACATGCCAAGGCTTAACGTAGAAAATAATTTTGAGATCTAATCCCATTTCGGCAGTTCTTGTAAACTTCTTACATCATTATTTCTAATCTGCAAGACAAGTTGGATACTATAAAATTCAAGTGTGAAACAATATTTAATGAGAATAAATTTATTTTGTATTAATACTTTAAAACCTCAAAAGCTTTCTTTTGCTTGTTTCTAGTAAATATTTAATTTGATGTTTTGAAGAAAAACCATTTTATTCTGGAGTTGTTCAAACTAGATTAAGTGAAAAAAAAAAAAAAAAAAAAAAAAAAAAAAAAAAAAAAACAGAATCATTTAAAAGCACGTCAAGTATTATATTTATTTAATTACTTTAGTGGTTTAAGTAATTAAAGTAAAAAAGAACATTTTTCGTTAAAACACACATTCATTCTAATGTAAAAATGTGGTTTCAGTTGCAAATTAATGATAAACAATGGAGATCACAGATAAAACAGAATATCTAGTTTCATGTATTTAAAATAGCAATGTCGGAGCATTCTGGTTGAGCAACTGGTGAAAAGAAGGACAAAGAAGCCGTAACAATGGAAATCAACAATCTTAAGGGGTTACAGTAAATCAAAAGTTATCAAACGATCAAAAAAAATTCTTTTTTCAAAACTCAAAATTATTCCAAACACAGGGAAAACGTTTCATCGCTTTAGTTCAAAAAAAATTTATAAGTGGTTTGAGGTCATGATCGCTATGTGATCTTATGCAAAAAAAACCATTTAAATTGCTTTTTCTCGGTGATCTTTTCTTTTGTGTGTGTGTGTGTTTTCATGTCATTAAAATCCCTAAGGATTTTTTTCTATTAAGGTAATACTTTTTTCAGTCAGTATAATGTATTTGACAAAACTGTGCATTGGATACGTATTTTATAAATTACTCAAATGTTTAGAGCATGTTACACCTTTAAAAAAAACCAGTTTTTACATAATTAGTCGCAGAAAATTTATTTTTAAATGTATAAGTAAATGAATGTGCAGGTTTTCGTAGATGATTATTGTGATGCTCTTTTTTAAATAAGAGCAAAAGCAAAAAATGCCTAAAATATTTTTAAAAATTTAAATTTTCCAAACTTTTTGAATTTTTAAAAAATTGCGGGCAATATTTTTAAATTTTGAAAATAAGTTAATTGTTTTCAAAATAAGTGTGTATGTTATGGTTTCAAAGAAAAACAAAATTTACTTAAATTTAAAAATATGTTTTGAATTTAATGTGACCCCTTAAATAGCAAAAGAAACCTTTGAAAAAAATTTTTTTTCACATTTAATCTTTTTCAAAGTAAGCTTAATGTATACCTAGTACATACGTTTAAAAAAAATCAGTCTCTTTCTAAATTTTCTACAAAAAACCTAGCAATGATGCACGCCAAAAGATTCTGCATTATCTTTCATTGCGAAACCTTGTAATCTGAATTTCGGTAAAAATCGTGTAAGATTTTTGTATAGATAATTTGGTGCCAAACTTTGTGAAGCCGAAGGTTTTTTATTTTGTAATAATATTTTTTTTAATGAAATATGTACTTTCGATATTTTTCTTACTTCGCACATTTCACAGCCCTTTCATTTTTTTTTTTTTTTTTTTCAAAAAATACGTTGTCTGAGTGTATTGACAAAAGAACACTAAAAATGAAAATCTTGCTGAATATATGAATAGATCGCAATGTAAACGCCGACCGTCAATTTTAAATATGCAATAGAAAAAGCGAAAACAAAAAATTCTCAGAATGACATACAAACATGAGAAACATATTGATGCTGGCAAGGTGTAATTTGGAATGTTATCCGTCAGAGGGCTTCCCGCTGGAATGCTACCCGTGTCACCATAATGTATGTTTTGAGGTTCACGCAAGATAGAAGATAAACGATCAAATTGGTACGATCGAAACAAAATGAGCGGTGCGGGTTAGGGCTTCATGTTTCTGCATAACACGTGTTCTATCATAGCATACGATTTATTTTATCTTTAAGCTTTTGTGATGGTAGCAAAAGCTCTTTTGATGAAATGTTTTGACTGACATTGAAGGAAATATTTATATAAAGGGAAATTATTCCCATGTGCTTTTCTGCACGACTTTTATTACGCATGTAAAATTGTATTTCAAAATTCGATGATGGTATTATACTTGTTGTTAGATGCTCTGGAGCGTGATATTGTGTTATTTAAAAAATACATTGTGAAATAATTAGTATTTTTTAGTGCTATCATGTTTGCTACTGAGTTAGCCCCTCTAACTGCTTGTGTATGTTTCGTTTAACAAATTCGCTTCAAAAAACGCACTTTTTTTCAAATAGTCAATTTAAAAGTGCAAGAAATGAAATAATTTAAAACCTATCCCATTGAGAAATGAAGATCCATGAATCCGAAAACAAGGATCACAGTAAATTTTTTCTTTGCATTATTCACACCAAGGGGTTGAGTTTTATAAATGTACTTTCCATCAAATCATTTTTATTATAATAGGTTGTTAGATTCAACAGACAAAATGGATCAATAATCTATTTTGCTAGTTTTTAAACAAGAATGAAACTGAAACTAATTACACATAACTTTTGGCCTATCAGAAAACAACGAGCATGTTTTGAGCTATACATTATACTTATGTAGAACCCAACTTAAACCATAATTTATCTTCTATAATTACAGTATACTTTACAAGTAATAAGATAGAAAAATCTCAAAATTAGGAGTACATTTTTTTAATGACAAATTTCGTTACACAATGCTTTTGAAACTTTGTTTCTCCAGAAAAGCCAATCTAACTTCACACACAAAATGTATTTCATGTAACTTCAGTTGTTGAAAAAAATATATGAAATCAGTGGGGTTTTGAGAAACTATGAATAATTCACTTTAAGTTATGATCCACTCTAAGCTCTTGTGCAGGTTTAAAAATTGAGGGCAAACATTATTTTTAAAAAAAGTAGTAGTATAAATTCGAAGTACCTTTTCATAACAAGTATCAATTAAATCAATTAAAAGTAGTTTACAAATCACATAATACTTACATTGCATGGAATTACGTTTTAGCGCTGTGAGCACTTAATGGATTCTTTTCTTAGCCCTAGAAACGTTTTATCAAAGTTTCATTATGTATCACGTAAAATAAATGCCTACAAAAATCGAAATAAATTGATGTCTTCTAAATGTCAGCATTCAATTTAAATGTATGAGTGTGATTGGGTTGCATGTTTTGCTTTCTAGAAACTTGTTATCTGCTAATTTTCATTCTTTCAAATTTAGTATGATTAAACATGAACTTATGTTTTTTTTTAAAAATAATTTTACATACTGAATAACCGGAAGTTAAATAACATTTAAAAAATAACATTTCATAAAGCCGAAATTGTCAACGAAATACTGTAAGTGACTATTTTAAGGCATCAAGTGTAGTTGAATAACTTCATTGGCTGGGAAAATGCTTAGTTTACCAGAATGTCATGAGTTAAACTTTATTGTCTTAAGTTGAACACTTTCTTCACTTAGGGTAAGTGCACCATTAGTCGGCTAGTATACAATAGTCGGCCACAAGGACATAAAACTGCTTATAAATAGTATACGCATAATTCAAAATCGGATTTGATGCATTCCCACCTTCATTTACCTATTCCCAATTGTCATCCAATAGGGTAAAGATACCGGTAACAGACATGCTTAAGACATCGCTCACAAGTCAACTCAATGTTCTGAGCCTTTTAATGTATTTGAATCCTCACCCCTCCTCCGAAAAACTTACTAACGAGCCTAGATAATTCATTTTACTTCCATTCGTTCACAACGAAGTGTCATTATTTTTATGATAAATTTTGTTTTAGATGTAACTTTGACTTTTACTTGCATTGTTTTGAGGTGAAATTATTTCCAAAACTACAGGTTTGATTTTACGTTCCGTATGTTCAAATTTTGTTCTAATGAACACAGATCAATCAAGTGTCAATCATAGTGATAAAAAATTCTCTCTTTATCGTTAATGAATTTTATGGACTCTTTTGTTCAGTCTTTACGTTAATATAAAGTTAATAGAGAAACCTTTTTGCACCAAAGGGGGGGGGGGGGGAAAGATTAAAATTCTCATGTTTTGGAAGTTTTCAAAACTCCCCCCCCCCCAAAAAAAAAGATCCGGTTCAACGAGGGTTTTTTTTCCATTCGTCAAATGTCCACTTTCGCAGTATATGATATCATTTTAGTGATGTAGAACGGGGGCTCTCAAACTTTCAGATTCTGCACCCCCCTTTGAAGACTGAAAAAAGATCACGCCCCCCCTCCTCCTCTCCCCGGTACGTGATTAATACAAACAGTGTAATAGGAAACTAGAGCTGATATGGATCGCTGAATTCCAGTAAATAAAGAGAAAAGCAGATAGTTTCATACACAAAATTTTAACTCAACTGTTCAAAACTTTATTTTTAACAGCTTATAACTACAACATATGTGAAACTCAAAATGAAAAAAGTAAATACAATTTTTTCAGATAATTTAGGATCGAGGTGAGGTTGGCGTGTCCATTTGTCACTTTCACAACATTAATGAGAGGACTGACACTCTTATATGATACCCACATGTGACCATAAAATCGAATATCATTGTTTTAACTTTTTTATCTGATATATCATCACGCTCCCCTTGATATTCTTTTCTGACTCCCTAGGGCCCCTCCCTGCCTCTCCCCTAGATTGAGAACCACTGATGTAGAAGATAAGTAATATAAAATCTATTGCATGTGATGCATATTTAAATTTGTTGCACTTTGGAAGATATTTTAAGATAAAACGTTACGAAGACATCAATAATGCAGAATTCTTTCATAATTGCTGGAATAATTAATTTTGTAAGTACACTTCTGTGCTGTCAATTCCATTTTCAATTTTGTTCAAATTTATTCACTAAAACCCCATAAGAGTAAGGAAAATTAAACGGCCGACTACTGGGCTCATGCATGGCCGAACACTGGATTTCTATGGCCGACTATTGGAGCATTTTCTTGGATTAACAATAGTATAGTTTTTAAAATCAAAATATTTTTAATCCAGAAACAAGTTAGTAATTCATTATCAGAAAAGTAAATAAACTTTTACAATGTTTTTGTTGCTGTATTGATTGCTGAAATTTATAGGTTAACAAAAATCAACAACCAATCTCTTAAATGGCCGACTAATGGAGCTTTTACCCTATATAGCGGCTCTATTACAGCCTTGAAAAAGTCGTTTGTGAAATTTTACTAACCCGGAAGAATTCGCTCGGGGTCCTGAGTCATCCCAGTCACTCAAACCTTATATTTTTGAGTGTGCAATTTAATGGATTTGAACTCGGGTCTCAGTAGCTTGATTTCTTTCAAAAACACCTGCCAGTAGTTGGTGTTTTTTTTATTTCCTGAAAACCCACATTCATTTCTTGGAGAAAAATCCGCAACTGGAGAACAAATACAACTCGGGGCAAGATCCAAAAAACTAAATTAATTGTGTTAAATGTGAACAATTTACTTGCAGCATTAACTCCAATAGTACCTGTGATAAATACATGTAAAATTTATTTTAATTTCGGGAATGGGTTACGTTTAGTTTCGGTGGTTTTTCTTTATTTCGTTCCTTTTTTGAAATATGCTAAGTATTGCTTAGAAACGTGTTGTAATAATCAATTTAAAGTATTTTAAATCATTTCTGATGTTTAAAAATACCAATTTTAGAAATTGTCAATGGTCTTGAGGTAAATTTCCACATTGTATAGGGGAGACTGTTGTACCTTGACCCATGGTGTACCTTACGACATACACTCTAATCTGCTAGCGCTTTTCTCAGTGAGGAATCACGGTACTATGTCAGCCATGACAGTCTCTCCACCTGCCAGAGTGAATTGTAGGTTGGAACTCAGCTTTTATGTGAACAGTGATTGTTTTGTGATTTGTGCAAACAAAAGTAAATAATTCCAGTACTAGTTAAATGAAACTGGACTTTTAAAGACTAGTGTTACCCAACTGACTGACCATTATACCTATTGCCTATCTCTTGGTAAGTGTATTCAACATTTAGTCTATACTTTTTACATAGCTGTTAAGTTAGGGTAGCCACTTTTGTATAAACATACACCCTCGTGTACCTTAAAACCAAGCTCCATCTTGTGCCTTGAGCCACTGGATCAAGGTACAATAGATACAATAGGTTGAAGTGATTGTTTTTTTTATTTTATTTTAAAGTAGGATTACATTATGCCTCGAAGTAAAATTGGAATCAACAGGGATCCAGTAGGTGTTGAGGCATTGCAAAATGCTACTGAAGCAGTAAGAAGTAATGATCCTGACAAAAAAATGACTTTTAGAGAAGCCCAAAAAGTATTCAAAGTGAGCAGGTCAACCATTATTAGACATTTAAGAAAGTTGAATGAAAGTGGGTCCAATAAACTTGTATACAACGTAAGTTATGCAGTTAAGCAAGTACAAGAGTCTGTCTCAAGGTACACGAGCATCATGTACCGTGGACCAAATTACATAAAATTTGTGGAAAATATATAAAAATAGAAAAATGTTTTTTTTTTATAATCCGAAATATTTTTTACCTATGCAAAAAGGCTTGAAGTTAAGTTTTAATAACTAAAAACCATAAAAATCACACATTCTTTTTTTGAAAATCAAAAAGATTTAGAAGTAGTCCAAGATACAAGAGTCTCCTCAACAAAACCATTTATTAAGATTTTGTAAATTTGAAATGAAACACCACTTTTTTTTACCGTGTCTGTAAAGGACGTATTCTATATAGCCGTGCGTCTTGGTGATGGCATGCGCAATTTTGTTATGCGTTTGGCACAAAGTTGTACCGATGAAGGGATAACTCTTATTCTTCTAAGATGATCACGAAAAGCCTGACATTTGAAAACTGTTCAATATATTTGGACTGATATAAAAAACAAGAAATCTGAAAAGGTACCATGAAATGAAAATGCTAATTTACAATATTGACTATTTATAATTTACTCTTTATATATTCCTCTTAGAGTTTGAAGAACTTTCTACGAGGGTAATTCAACAAATTTATTCCAAAAAAGCAATTTATAACAATATAAATAAAATATTACAAATATTTACATTGTCCAATACTTGTATTTTATTTACCTTATAATATATTGACGCCTGAATAAGAGAGAAACTCATAAAAACTCTCCGAAAATTGAATTCCAGGTCACACTCAATTGAATGAACGTGCCTGTGACCGTGTTTCATCAGATTCTATTCAAAACCTTATCGCAAAAATCTCAAACACGTCCTGGAATTTGAATCAAACTTGATCAAAATCATAGACGTTCTATTTCTTTGGTTTATTAGTAAGATCTTTCGCATATCATATAAAAGCGCAGGTTTTTATGTATGTCATTATGCGTTAAAAAATAATGCAATTTACGTTGTATCATCTAAGTTCAACAGTAATTATTTCCATTTCTTGCTGTCAAGAAACAGATTTAAGTCAAAAAACATCGTTGAAGGGTAGTTTTAATTATAAATGTGGTAGGACAATCTTCATATACACTGGAGATTAAAATTGATCAAATAAATGCTGGGCAAACATATAAACCCTTAGAAAAGGCTAAAAAAAGCACAATACTTGTTTATAACGGTGTCTTTCTTTAAGTTCTTAGAAGTAAATAACTGATTCGAGAAAACAATGATTTCACTGAAAAGTGGCCTAGACATACATTTCAAACAAAAAGACAAAATTTGTGGCAAAAAAAGTACTTTTTACATTTCTTAAAACAGTCATCGAACATTACTTTCGTTTCCCACGCTCTTGTAATGCATGCGCAAGAGACGTTTTACAGATAAATTCATTTCAAAATACGAAAGCTTTTGAAACAGCATTTAATTTTACAGTTTTGAAATTTGAACATTTCACGTTGTTTTTCTGTTGTTATGAATTAATTTTTAATATAAAACATCCAACAAATAGTTACATGCTTCAAAAAAAAAAGAGACACCCATAGAGTGGGGACTAATAAAGTGAATAATAAAAAATAGTCTTCCACCACATGAACACATTGAAGTTTAAATAAATAATATGGAGGAACTGAGCATTTGCAATGTATTAGAGACAATAAAGTACCAGTCTTCGTCATTTTATATGACATTTGAGCTTACTTTGTAACATGTGATTAATTTATTTTATTTGCTTCACACGAATTGATACATTCGTCGCTCTTTTATACTAATAACGACAGTTAACATCTATGATGTTGTTTTAGAAATCCATTCTCAAATCTATGCAAATAATGCTTTTACGCAACTCCCAGTAAACGCAAGCAGTATTTTAGAGTCTTTTTTCTTTTAAATGGACAAAGTGAAAGAGAAAATCATGGTTGAGGACTTCAATTTTAATAAAACTTCCGAGATACGTTAGTAGTACTATAAGAAAAAATAAAGTTTTTTGTTAAATATGAAAGTTTTAAGTCATCGATATATAGCACCCCAGCAACGAGTGTGACACAACTCAAAACTTTGGAAAAACGTATTAACTATCGATTTACGAACTGAATTCAATGCTTTTTCTTTCCACAAAACTCGCAAAAAGTTAGCTCTCACAAATGTTGGGGGGGGGGGGGGGGGGGGGGGAAACGACATAATCAATAGTGAAAAATAAGTAAAATTGTTATAACTTAGGAGAAAATATTTTGAATTCAAGTGATGATTATTTATTTAGACAACAAAAACTAACCAGTAAGCATCACACCATCTTTTGCTCGAATTGCAATATTTGAGACTAAATCACATAAAACTGCTATTGCGCAAAATCTTGATATTCGCAAATGCTATTTCTTTTTTTTCTTTTTTATTTATTTATTTATTTATTTATTTATTTATTTATTTTTTTTTTTTTTTGAAGTTGTGACACTTTTGTTGCTAAAGTGCAATGTGGTGTTGATTGTGTGATCATTTTGCTTGTTAAACTTTAAAAACTCCTTCATGCAAGGTAAAATAAGAATAAAGAATTCGGTGGGTCACTCATGGTTTTGATTGCGAAGGTCAATCGAAAATGTTGTTTTGTTGTTTTTTGTGTTGTTGCTTAGCTCAGTATCTTCAAAAAACATTAATATGTACTATAATATATTGAAAAATAAAACAAAAACAACATTGCTTACTCTTCTCTTTAGTAGCTAAACGATTTAAAAGCTTTAAGAACTTTAAAAAATAAATAAATGAATAAATACAGATCAATTACTCTGCAAGCCACGAGACAGTAATCTCGACACAAAGCTGCAATTATACTCATGTTCTGTAGTTTTATATCTAGGGTAGAAACCCATGAGACCTATTCAAAATTTTAATTAAAAAGCATAAAAGTTGATTTTTATCAAGAAAAGTCAAAATTTAAGATCAATTATTTTATAAACCATGGGTCAGTAACTTTAGGACGATAACTTTTCTCCCTGCTTTGTAGTTTTAGATCCTATTTGAAATTTATTGGACCTAATCAATTTGTTCAATAAGTATATTTTATATCACCGGTTTATACATAATTTTATACTACATTTAGAGTACCGAAGACTTGGATACAGTAAGCTATCTCCCTTTGTTTAATGCAACTCTGATTTTTTGAAAGCTCCCCATCTTTCATCACTGATTTCAGAACATTATTTTGTACCCAAGTCGTCCATGGTATATATGTAGACCACATAAGGCTACGAATAGGAAGAAAAAATAGATGCGTTAATAAACTACTTGATTAAGTCTTATTGGTTTATGTCCTGTATCCAGGGCACGATGAACCTCTGAAATTAGGGGAAACTCGGTCTCATTTTTGGAGTCCCACATTTTTTGTTATTGGAAAATGCACATTGAAACAACACTGACTAATGCTAAGTCGTTCAAACATTTTTATATAGCAAGTTCTAATGATTGCAGTATCTTTCGAACGCAGTGAAAAGCAGAAAGTAGAATTGTTAAACACAGTTTTAGTCATATTTCAGGCCTCCTAACAACTCTGAGGGGAGGCTCTAGTTTGCCGAGCCTTTTGCGTGACCAGGCACTGTCTGTATCTGAATCTACACCACATGGAGAACAATTCAAACTTTGCCTCTGTCTCTAAGTTTGAACATCATGTCTGATATAGTAGTTAAGCCTTTAAAATTTTGACCTTTTTTGGAGAATTATCAATTTATAAGACTTTAATTCCGCTTCAGATTGTAATTTTTTTTCTTCCTTTCGAATGAAAATTACTTTCTCGTGTAAATGTGAATATATATTACTTTGTTTCATTTATAAATCATTGTAAATCACTAATGTAGATTTACATGTACATTCTGAAAAAATATTTAAACATGATTCGACATTTTTGAAAAAAGTACTTGTATTTGAAAGGAAATTTTCTAGGATAATGGGTATAGGAACTAATTTCGAGATTTAGTACTGAAACACAGCGTAATTACCATGTTTGAGTGGAAAAGCACATTATGTATAGTGGCAATACATTGATCGAAGTTTGATCCATCGGAATGTAATTTATTAGCATGCAGGACATGTCAAACGGGTACAATGTCTACAAAATGGTCAACATTAACGAATCACTCAAATCAAACTCCGTGAATTGCAAACACATTATATTAACATAATATTTACTAGAGAATAACTGGCTTATGAATTATCTCGAATATTGCATTTCTGCTGGAATAGCAGCGTACATTTTCAAATGAACAAACTGCAGCTGTAAAATAAAGAAACTCATCAGAAAGAAAATATTTGTTGTTATTGAATGTTTACTTTCTGAGATTATAAGAAAGAAAAAAAACCTCATCTGTCACGAATAAAAATATTAATTGGGCCTTTAAAATTAGCTCTTGTCAATAGCAGTTTCAAAAAAAAAAACTTTAGTAACGAAAAGATTGATGTTTCAACAACTAATTAATCACTTGGAGCACTGATACGAGCCCCCCCCCCCTCTCTCCAAAAAAGTAGTACAATCGGGAAATCGGAAATTAAGGCTGAAGATAATTTGGAGAGGAGCTGAAACTATAGTGATAAAATAAAATTACGTATCAGCTCAAACACAAAACTTAATATTAATACATATTAATTTATTTCAAATATGTAATTATTAGGGTACAGAAAATCAAATAACTAAAAAAAAGTAACCTAGCATAACCTAAGATCTAAGTGAATTGACATGCAATATCAGTTACTTTTACAACATTAGGGGAAGGCCAGCCACAACTTTGCTTTTAAATATTAGACTGTAACTGCGATAATGCGCACCTCAGATTAATTTCAACGCCTCGCTCTATAGTTTGCACCTTTATGTATGGTAATGACTAAAATCCAAATTGTCAGATAAAAACGTGGGAAGAAATTAATACTAAAAGCCTCAAAAAAGTCGATATTTACGAAAATACTTACTTGTTCTCAAAATGTTGCTCAAATTACAGTAAGTTAAGCTGTAACTAAACCTGTCGTGCCCTCCTCTTCCCCCATTTAAAAACCGCTTCTCGAAATAAAAACTGTCCTGACTTTCCTTTGGAACACATTTTGGAACTATAATGTTTCAGGTTTTAAGTTGTGGAAACCAGTAATTTGTTTTTTTATTTTTGTCAAAAAAAATCACTTTTTTAAAACTTAAAGCGCCTTTTTTGTTTTTATCATATCAATTTAGAGTTTCTTGATTTTAGTGTATTTTCTTTAAATATGCACTGCTTCGTAATTTATAATTAACTAAACAGTAAACGACAGTATTTCAATAGCAACACAAATCTTTGAGGATGAAATAAGTAAAAGGATGCAGCAAGGCCTTAAAATAACACAGAAGTCTTATTTACAGGAGTGTGCATCTCTATTCTTTTTGCAACTTAATTCTTAATTCGGATGGGGGCCGTGGTAACCCGATCGGCAGAGTGTCGGATTCAGGGCCGAAGGGTCCTGGGTTCGAGCCTCGATGGTCGAAGACCCACCGTCGTCATTAAAGGGGACTGGGCGACGTTAAATACGCTAGTGGTCTCAATGTCCTCCAAGTGAAACGATACCTCTGAGGGTGCTAGCACCAGGTAGCTATTAGCTCCTGGACTAGTTCCAAATTCTCATTATCTGTTCGATCCGGTGATGGTGCTGCCATCTATCGGCATATAAAATAATGGAGGCAAGGCACTTAGTATGCAGTCCTCGACATAAATACAGTTGTAGTCAGTTGTCACTCTGAATAGGAATAGGAATAATTCGGATGGAGCATTTCAAGTGGCAGTTAATGTCTGAGGGGAAAAAAAAAACTTTTTTTTTGTTCATAACCGTACCTTATTTGTATCTACCAATAAAGACACACGCAAGCAACGGTAGGATATGTTATAGTGCTGTAGAGATAGTCAATAGAATTTTGTTACTGTTTAGATGATTTTTTCCACAATGCTAAAACAGCAAGTAAAAAAACAAGGGAAAAAATGGAAAAAGTTCCGATACTTAGAACTATGTTAATGCCTTTTGGTAAGAAAAAGAGCTTTATCTATTGGCAAAACGTTTTAAAACGGGTAGAAGCTTTTTTTTTTACTTTTTATGTTAAACGAGAGATATTATCTAATAAAATAAGCTTGAAATGCCGTCAAAGCGTCCAAATCGCTAAAACTTGATTGTACCAATGTGAAGCAACAGAATGTGATTATGAGATGATATTTTTACTATTATTGTTATTATTAAAACGGGTGTTTTTCCTTGATCCACTATGAGTACTACCCAACACATATAGCGCAAGTCAAAATGAAATTGACTCTAGGAGAAGGGAGTAACGTCCAGGATACCGGTAAGAATTAAATCCACGACCGCCTTTAAAGCGCGTAGGCAACTACCAGAGCTAGCGCGCAGTGCCACTCTGTAAAGGAGACATTATGAGAAGTAGTATATTTTTGTTTTTTAGCATGCAGCGAAATAGTTTTAATAAAAACTAAATAAACGCTTCTAAAAATATTTATACTTCCTTCAATTTTTTTCATAAGTAGCAACTAGAAGAACATGGTAAAACGGCAATTCTTTAACTTAACGTATTCTTTAGCGGTTTCATTTTGTCAACTGAACTTTTGTCAACTGAATTAATTATTACGGGATTTTTAATGAAATACATTGCTTAACGGTTTTTCCTTGAAGGGAATCGTGTAAAAAATTTTGGCTGTCAGTTTCATTATGTCTTGCTTATTTTGTTAATTTTCTATTTCAACTGTTTACTGTTCATTCTCCTTTCTTTTACTAGATGTTTTTTCATTCAAAGACTCACTATTTGCATTGAAAAAGAGATTCCCTGAAACCTCAAAACACGTGTATGCAGTAAATCTGCTAATTTTGTGCGTCAAAACGTTTTTGTTCACCACGTAATAAAACGTGTTTTTTGATGCATAATTCACTCGGTCTGGTCCCGTGTTATCGATGTATAAGATCTTAAAGTCGGTCGACATTTTAAGAAAAGCGACTAAGTTAAGTAGGAGATAGAAGGTTCTAAAAACGATGATCAGAATTTTAATATAGTGCATTGTTAAGTAATGTTGCAGCAGCTTAGTTAGCATATGGACTGTTAAAGTGCTCATTTCTAGGCTAGCTCATAAATTAGGCTATTTTTTTTAAACACTTGTTAACTTTAAGATCTCTTATTACAATAGCGGGGGAAGGGAGGGGGCAGATGATTTGTGCGTCAAAATGCATGTTTAACTACAACCTTTTAATTGCTGGTTGTATTTATTCATTTTTTTAATTTATTTTTTCCTATTTTCACCAATGTTTGACTTTCTGGTAAGACAATGTTTTAAAAAGAAAAAATGATAAAACTAATAAAATAAATTTATCAAACGATCGAACGTACTTCAAAATTACTTAATGCTAATATTAAAATAACAATTTTTTTAAATACACGGGGGACACTCGTGTGTTTTTCCTCCGTACTTATAGAACTACAGCTATTCGCTTTGGCAACACCACTAGTTTGTTGATTTTAAAATTCGAACGTCTTCAGTTATTGGCTAGAACTTTTTCATGTAAGAACACTGAGTTTAGAATCCTTTGTAAACTTATGTTGAAAACTTACCTTTTCAACTTATGTTGAAAAGGTAATGTTGTATAAAGTTTGGAACTATCACTTATAAGTTTGTTGATGGTTTAAAGTTCTCCCACAGTGAGGTAAAGTCACTGAAATTGAATCTCATTAAAATTAGCAGGTATGATTTGTTATTTCGTTCATGTTTGATAAAAACGTCAGTAGTTTGTTTTGAAAATGCCTTTTTATCATTTTTAGATGTTTCAGAAATAGCATTGTTTGTTTCATTCGAAGTTATGATTTAAAAAGTGATACCTATGTATTATTTTAAATACTCCAAACAAAATACATACCTCTTCAAATTATCCACTCTACTAGTTCGAAAGTTTTGTTTAATTTAGATATTTAAAAAAATTACGAAAAAGTATTTTTTACGAATCTATAAAATAAATTTGAATTACATGTCTGATTCCACTGATTCAGGTAATATGTCAATAGGAGCTAATATATACGTCTTAGCAACTAGTTTGGTAAATTATATATGAAAATGTGCTGAGATGACAAATATGCTGGCATCTTAAGTTGTTCTTTGTATGTCTTTCAAAATTTTGTAAAATGGTATTTTTATTGCCTATATCAAAACTTCCAGTTTCTGTGGTTTGCATTGTGGTTATTGAGAGGATTCATCCGGTAAAAAGTAATATTACCTATTTCGTTTTAGTAAGACGCTAAAATGAGCTTGAATATTTTAAGGCATGTTCTTATATCCGTAAAACAACTTAGGAACTCCCTGTATGCTCAATGCTCTAGTGTATAACATACATAACTATGTAAAATTAAAACCGTGAAGTAATTGCAAATGGCTAAGCATAGATTCGCTACGAGTTTTTTTCGTTTTAAGTAAATAGTTTATTTCCCTTATTTAAAACAAAATTAAGTTTTCGGTTTCAAAACTGAATATTCACCTAAACTAATGTGAAAAACGAACATTTGTTTAGTTTTTTTAAGAAAATTTTGAAAAGTAAGATAACCAATCCTAATAATATTCTTGTAAGAGCTCTAAATACTATTACTAAAGAAAATAAAACGTTAGTGATTATACACTAACGAAGATAACAAACGATATACGTGACACCTTTACCGAAGCCTGGACAAAGCCGTTTAGAAATTGCTTGTCACGAATTCCAGTTAAGGAGAGAAAATGAGCACTATTGCTTTTTTTTATACCCGGGGTTAGTTTGCAAACTTTTAAACAACCAAGTCCACTCTTATAAGTGAAGTTTATAGCGATCCCCTTCACACTCGACGCAATAAATCTTAAAAAGTTTTAAAAAAAACTAAAATGCGAGGTATTTTTTGACAGGATGTTTATTAGTTGAAAACGAGCTTTATTGAAAGAAAAAGTAAATTTTCATTCACATTAAAAAAAAATATGAGTTGAAAATTGTGCAAAATGTAAAACAGCTGTCCATTGCTGTTGATAAAGGCAATAAACTCTGCCGATTGTTGTATTTAGCAGGTACAGTAAGCAAGACGCCTGCTGCTTGTTTCGGTACTTAGCTTTATTTCCTACGTATGTGGAAAAAAAATCATAAAACTACAATGGTTATATTAACTTGAAAGCATTTAGAACGAACAATGGATTCCAAAAACATTATTGAACAGATAATGGGAACTGTGTCAAAGCTCCTTTTGGATTTGGTCAATGCGTTCCTAAGGCGTTGGTCCTAAGGTCAAGGCGTTCTGCACTAGTTTGCAATGGTACGCCAGTGGTAGCATAACTGGACGTTGTCCGTGGCTATTCAGCTGCGAACATTGTCTCTGTAATTTGTTTTGCTCGTTTTCATATATTTTTTTATTTAATTATTTATTTATTTATTTATTTTTTTTGTACTTGAAAAATAAAGAGTTTTAGTTTCCCTTGTCTCAATAAAGCTTGGTGAGTGGGAGATAGTGTATCGGTTTTGATTTCATTAAATTTAGAGCTTTTTAAAAGAGCTGTTTAAAGTAAATAAAGAAATCATCTAGCAGAAAATTTTGATACAAATGCTTCGCTGTGAAAGTTGTGGTAAGTTGAAAACACAATGACACTGTGCTCTTAAGTGTTAAACAGTGTGTCTAGATGTTCGGTTATCGCGTCAAATCATAGCTGTGAGTTTTTAACGAACGAAATCACAAAAAAAAAAAAAAAATCCTCAAACTATAGAATGTCCCGTGAAACTTGATTTCCATTCTGTTTGTCATCATTAGATTTCAAGGTCGGGTGGGGGGAGGTGCAGTTGATTTTCATCTGGAAATGAGTGATGTGTGCGAAGAAATTTCCCACAGTTACAGCAACGTGTAGAAATTGTTGAAGCTGTGCGGACTAATATGCAGATATTGATAACACAGGGGAACAAAATAATGTTTTTTCATTGTTTCCCAGAGTTTAAGAACTGATTTTAGGTACGTTTGTTATTCTGAAACGAAATATAAAATTACTTTTCTCGTGCTGCTGTTTTGCCCAAAACGTGCTGTTTTAACTCCATTTTGCGCACTTCTAACGCAAGTATAGGCTTCTGAAACAAGGACTGCCTCCAGTATATTTGCCCTATTTTCATTCTGCAATCCAGTTACGTTCAGGAAAATTCACTACATGGAGTAAATATCTGGTGCGTTTAATAGCAATGCTTCAACGAATGAAGGTCAATTTGTAAATTCTTATTATACATTTATTCGCTATGAGTAATCAGTGACAAGTTGGAACTTTGCACATAATATTTCTGGGTCCAATTAATTTAGGAGGAGGGGGGCAGGTACCCTAAACATAAGTTGGTCCTGTGCAGTCAAAGCTTAGAAACATAAACATTAATGAAGAACGAGGATTGGTGGTTTCAGGGGTGTTGAGGGTGTTGGAATCACTCATTCAAAGTATTTATTGGGAAGCAGAGTATCCCATACTTGTAGAAAAAAGGCAAATAAATAAAGGAAAGCATCTATTTTTTTCCCTTAAACAATAGACTACTACAATTTTAGTCTTTTTGGGGCCCTTCAAAATCGGGGACCCATGGTCAACAGCTTAATTGATCTTTTTGGTAACTGAGTTTTGATTATATGTATAACACATTAGGAATAAAAAGTAAATGTATATTTTTATTTGATTTATGGATGTAATTTAAATCCATATCCGTATGTTATATCTGAGAAATATGAGTTAATGGGTAAAAACTGATGTCATATTTCACATCAAAACAACTCAGGGGCCCAAATTCATACGAAATAAGTTCCAAATACGCGATAATCAAAATGTCTGATTCCCTGTTTAAGGCATGTTCTCTGAACTTGACCTTCCAAATACTAGACTCTTTCCAATTTTAGTCTTTTTTATACTTTTTTTAGAGAGAGAGAAAGAGAAAAAAAAAAGCTGAAAGACCAGTCGATTGCTTTCTACGACAACGGTTTCAAATTTTGGTGACATGGTACAACAAATGTCTCAATTAGAACGATGACTATGTAGCGAAGTAGCGGGATAATATATTTAAATATTCAAAACCAAAAGATTTTCGTTTTCTCTATAGTTTTCCTTCCGATCAGACCTTTGAAAAAAAGCCCTCATAGCTCCAGAAGAAACATTAATTAATTACGTCGCTTGCTGTTGCAACTTAATTTAAATTTTGAAAGATCATTGTATCCCGCCAGCATAGTTGCATGGAGTTTTGTTTGCGTATCCATATTCTTCTTCAAACTCCTGATACAAATATTTAAAAAACACAGCCTCAAGCCTTCAATCTTAATTAAAACACGTTAAAAGTACTTCTATTTTCTGAAAATATTTAAATTTTCTTTTTTCAAAAGTTTTGTGAATTTTGTTTAAAAATTCTTAACAGAAATTGCAAAAAATGTCCAGCATAATTTGCTACAACTGATGACTCTAAAAAATGTATGTTCATTAAAAGACATCAAGAATATATGTTGGTATTTTATAAAAAAAAAATATAGTGAAAAAGATCTTAAAAGTGGTAAAGCTTTTTAATTTTAAAGTTTGCGAAATTTCTTTTTAGGAGAAAGCATTCAAGTAACGTATCAAACAAATACTCATTAATTACAAATGATCGATTTTTTTAAATCATACATAAATTTAAGATGTCAAAAAGCAAGGTTTCTTAAAGTCTCATGAAAATCTGAAATGTTTTTAGTCGTTAAAAATGTGTTGTGGCTGATTTCACAAAGAATGGCGGAAGATATGTTTTTTTTTTCCTTTGGGGGCTTTGCGCACGTAACATACAAACCAGCATACAACTATTCTGCAAAAGGGTAAAAAAAAAAAAAAAATTAAAAAAAAAGGTTCTATATTTCTGCTTAATATGTAGTCAACTATCAAAACAGATGTGACAGATTTATAAGATGTTAAAAACTGCCAAGAAAAGAAAGTTAATTTTGCACTTAACCATAACGACTCTAACAAGCTAGCACAGAATGGATTATATGGCGTTTTTTAACATAGCTATATTAATAGATTAGTTTGTCTAAAAATCACTGTTTGGGATAAATAGGTTTATTTTTTAAACCCTTTGAAAATAAAAGAAATTTCTCAAACATCATTATATTATATCAGATGCTAAAGTTATTCGACTTTTGAATTTACTTACTTCTTTAATATTAAAAATTACTATTCAACCAAACACAGTAGCAAAAATTACTTGCAAACTTTTGAATAGGTATACATTTATATCATTTTCTTTTAGTAGTAAATATATGATTACTTCAAATTTATTTCTTATCCTAGAAGTATTTTTCTCCTGAAGACATGAGCAATCTTAATTTCAGCAATTGGTCCAAGTGCTATCCTTAACTTATTAAAATTTTTTTCAAGATTATAATCCACTTTTCATTTACTAAATGTTTCATCGTAAAACTTTTGATGCGTCTAGTGTTTCTTTCCTAAACTCAGATGTATATGTGGGTCCATTTCCCATAAAAAGAACATATAAAAAAGTATAAAACATTTGGAGTTTAACTAAGCCTATTCTGATTTTAACAAACGCAGTAAACTCCCATGATAAAATAAATTATTAAACTAAACGCTGATCATAAAAAAGGAAGAAGAGTTCCTTTATTCCAGAAACAGGATAAAAAAGATACAAGTCATAAGTTGGTTTGAGCTATAAAAATGCGCTCTAAATCAGAAGATGTTTTAGCTCAAGAGTTTAAAATTTCGAAGAAAACTTCATCGCATAAAGTTTTAAGTGTGCTTAAATAAAAAATCTTTTTATATTTTAGAAAGCAAAATTGTGGTTCAAATTGATATACATGCTTTACTGTGCATCGTTTTATTTAAAATTTTCTATGGATGAGGTCGATGTATTTTCTAGTTGCAATAGGAAATAAAGACCAACATGTTTCTAATTTTTACAAATTTAACCTAACTTGATTAAAAGGAAAACAAAATTTGCAAAATATTCATAGGTAAATATTTTCTAGATAGACATGCAAGTAAAAACATGTAGAGTACATGTGAGGTTTGAGGTATACCCACTAGCATTTTACAAACCTCAATACAATTCACCTTCTCGGGGGAAGGATCTATCCTAACAGTCCTTAAAGATTCATAAACTACCACTTTAGGATTGGTAGTATGTGTTAAAACGAAGGATTCAGAAGTATTTTGACCCTCACGCCCTCCCCTGCCATACCTTTGAATATAGCAGATAAGGAGTGTTTTTAACCCTTTTTCTTTCTTTCTTTTTTTTCAGAAGTGCTGAAACAATGCTTCTTCAAATAAAAACATTAATTTAAAAATGACACTATTAAAAATTTATAATGTAATTATTTCAATGCGACTAGCTTACTTCCTAAACGTATAAAATTACAATAAATAAAAACTGTTTTTTTAAACGCAAAATTGCAAGCTTTCTTTTAATCAGGTCGGTTGTAAATAACAATTTTTACCATAGTTTGATGCCTTCTTTAAACAGTTAAATATTTTTTTCTTAACCATCTTCCATTTTTCATTATGAAAAATTTCATGTTACTAAAAAGTCAAAATCAATAAAAAAATGTTGGAAGAAAAGCAAATTATTGTGGAAAGAATATATTTCAGGTATACTAAAAAAATCGATTTACTAAAAAATCAATAATGAAAAAAATATTGGAAGAAAAGCAAATTCTTGTGGAAATTTTATATTTTAGGTTAAATACTCTCGCTGGGCAAAAATAAATAACATAAAATAATATTTATGTAAAATAAAAAATATATATATAGGTTATTCTTTGAACTCTGTTTTAAATCCATTATAAAAAACAGAGTTTCTCAAAGTGTGGTCTGCGATCCACTGGTTGTCAGCGATCTCATAGAAGGGCTTCCACAGTACACGGTACTAGCCTGCTGAAAAGGGAAACAATAAGTAAAAGATAATTGCAATCGATTCGTCGGACTGGTTAACTATTAAGAAGAAGTGTATGATTTACGTCATTTTTTCAAGCTAACAAAGCACTCAAACATCTTGACTGAAATTCTTACTGAAAATTTCGACTCACCTTGTACAGTTCATTTGTGTGATTAATCATTTTATACAGTTTGTTGTGTAAAAAGTGTGAAAAGAAATCGCTTTTGGAATATTGAAAAAGCCTTGAAGTTGAAGATTTTAACTTTCCTTCCCAAAACCTCGGATATAATGAAATCAAAATAACAACTTAATTCCCATTGACTCATGTGTGAAGATTTAAGTCACTAGTACATCACTTACGTAATAATTTGCAAATAATTTTATTTAATAGTATTTAAAAAAAAAAAAATCATAAGTCGTTTTACGTTTGTATAATTAAATACAGGTGTTTATGTCAGTATTGTAAATTAAAATCCTAATGCTTCAAAATCATACAGTTCAAACGAAGACTAATCTGACTTAGTTCAAAGATTCCACCAAGTTAGTTATTACTAGTGAACTTGTATAACAGAAATAATTTTATAGCATTTACAGTAAGGCATTGCTGTTTGAACATTTTTTACGTCCATAGCCCATACAATAATGCTATGCAACAAAAGGTAAACCTAAGTTAAAAAAATATATATATAAAAATAGGTAAATAAAAAAGCAACTTACAAATACATACTAGAACGAGCTTATGTGTGCCTCATATGACTTTCTTTTACTACATTTTAATGGCATTTTCCCATTATTGGTAATTTTATTTTGATTCAATAGTTTACTCTCTAAATATCACCAACAGTGGCCAAATTGAAACCAGATTTTAAAAAATAAATAAATAAATAATAAAAATCTCCAAATTTGTCGCCAAATTGGCGACAAAACTTGGCGACCGAAAGACTGGCGATATATCGCCAAATGTCCGCCAAATTGTAACACCACTTGAGTTTACATCGACATTAACAATGATCCCCCCCCAAAAAAAAGGGACAAAAGAACCCTTAAAAGCACCCGAATGCAACCAAAAGGGGAGGTGCACAATTAGACCCCACTAGGAGTCTACGTACCAAATTTCAACTTTCGAGGACATACCATTCTTGAGTTATGCGACATACATACACACATACATACATACGTACACACATACAGACTTCACGAGAAAACTCGTTGTAACTAACTCGGTAATCGTCAAAATTGATATTTCGAGTGTCTATAGGGTATGGTGGGGAAAGTGGTTAATGGGGTAAAGTGGTCAGTCGTCAAATAAATGGCTATAGCTTGGAAATAAAGGTTCGAATGAATGTGAAAATTTTATTATAGAGTAGGGTAGTTAGAAACTACATTTTGAGTACAAAATTTTACAACTGGCAAAATGTTATTCGGTAAAAAAAAAATATTTTGTGTCAATATGAAAAGTTTTTAAATCTAAAGACCTCTTTTAACTTCCTTGGGAAATTTTGTTTGTTAGAATTATGAACAGATTGACTGCATAGGAAGCTTCCTACATGTCTCAAGAACTCTTACTCATTAGCAGTTAGCTGAATCTATTTTAGATAATTTTTTAGAACAATTTTAGTAAGATGGGGTAAAGTGGTCATAATATTAGGCTTAACAAGTAGTGTTCTTCTAATGTCACTTAATCATTAAGTATAAGACAGATATAAATTAAATATTAATTTCACTTAAATATGTATTGTTTTTTCAGTAAATGGTGTTAAATATACGAGTATATGCGTAAGTATACGCATATACTCGTGTAGGCACGTATATAGACGTATTCACTTAAGTGCACCAATAAATACATATATGGGTATCTGCAAGTATTTTTAATCTATACAGATATACATTCGACTATAACGTATATACTCGTTTATATATATAAACACTTATATACTCAGGTAGACACTCATATACGCGTACGTACTCGAGTAGACACTTACATACAAGCATATGATATACAAGTATACAGGATGAGTTTAAACTTTTAAGCAAATTATTAAAAGGTGTTAGAGGGGAGGATAAGAAGTAAGAATCACATAAGGAAACAAACACAATACTGACACGCTACATGCACGCAAAGTCAGAAAATGATGGATGCAAAACTGGTCAAAAATTTATTACATAAAGACAATTTTACACAACATTTTAGGTTTCAAGAAAATTTTAAAGCGATTGATGAAATTTGCGGCCTGCAGCTGTGATATATGTGCGTCACAATCACAAAGCACGCTCTGTTACAATAACGAGACTTTTGAAAAACTTTCATCAGCCGATGCGCCTTTGTTGAGATGCTTGTATTAGAGCTACAGGCCGTAATTTTTAACAACTTCTCTAAATATTTCTTAAAAACTGAAATCTTGGGCAAAATCATCTTTGTGTAACAAATTGGTGATTTGTTTTGCATCCATCAGTTTCTGGCATTGTGTGCATGTAGCGCGTCAGCGAACGTAAGTTCTTTATAATTCTTTGCTTCTTATCCACCCCTCTCACACCCCTTAGATTTTTGCCCAAGATCTTGTTTCCACTCTGTAGGCACACATGTATATAAGCTTGTATACTCGTGTATACATACATGTACTTGTGTATACACGTAAATGTACGTATATACGTCTATACAGGTATATAACCATGTTTGCACGTATACATACGTATACGCGTGCTTCACAATGTGAGTAGATACGTACCCCCAAACATACACTGGATGTATCCACGAATTAACTCGTGTATACCCGTATATTTGTGTATGTACACTTATATATGCGTGTATACGTCTACTGTACACGTATATACTCATGTATGCACGTATATACTCAAGATACAAGTGCATACACTCATATGATGTTCGTTTACACACATATATACCCGTACATACACGTGACACGTATATACTCGTGTATACACGCATACACTCCTGTAGCTTATCACGTATACATGCTTATATACACGTATATGCTTGAGTAGGCACGTGCATGCATGTATCTGATGCATACATGTATCTACTTATATATGAACGTGTTTACTAATGTTTACACGACACGTATATACTCGTGTATACTCACATATGCTTGTGCATATACTTGTAACTAGAAAAATAAGCGAAATATACAAATATTGGTGTTGTTTATAATGGTTTTGCATCTATTTTTAACTATGACCACTTTACCCCATGCTATGACCACTTTCCCCCACCCCAAGAGGTAAAGTGGTCATAAATACAAAGGGAAAAGAAAGGGTTATAATGCTACTTAAATCAATATTTATTTTCCTAAAACTCAATGTACCGTGTTCTTTAATAATGCAATGTAAAATAAAAACAAAAAAGTTTAAGTGTTTAAAGAATTTATTGTATTTATTATTCACCCAAGTTGAAAACCTACGATTTTATGACCACTATACCCCACCAGACCCTACGTTCTTAGGCACTTATCCACGTGTGGTCGAGTCGAAAGAAAAACTCAACGTTCATTTGGGGGTTAGCAAAATGGAAATTAAGCTCGATTTTTGAGTGAGAATTTTTTCGCGAATACAATACTTACTTTTTTGTAGCATGAAGTAAAAATGAATCGGGTGAAGTTTTTCTTTTAGCTATGTAAAGTTAATAGGTTTTCCTCTTGTGGTCTGTCGTGGCATCACTTTTTGAGCCTCTGTTATAAACTACAATGTAAAAAAAAAAATCTCGAAATTTAAATCTCGATGCTAATTTGAAGAATTGTTTTTGTAGTTGCAAAGCTAATATTTTAAGATGCTTTAGTGCAGCAAATATTCTCCAAAATGTAGTTAAGTTAAGAACCATTCTTGGAAAGTCAGCTGATTGCTATAACTTTTTGGCGCAATTTGCAATCAAAGGTTTTTACACAGACGTCTAAAAACATCAAATGATATTTAAAATTAAAACACCGATATTTTTTAATTGGTTAAACAAAGTTTTTAAACGAATGGTGTTGACATTCGTAATTTGTACTATACATTTATTTCAACAGAATTTTGTTGCATTTATAAGTATGTTAATTATTTCTCTTATACTTTATTTTCAGTTTCTTAACTTCCTAATATCTGTACCTCAGAGCCAGACTTACGTAAGTTCAAAAATTGCTATTTTCCGTGTATTAGTGTGTTGTATGTGTAAGTCGATTCCCCATCGAGCCATGTGAGCGGCAAACTTTAAAAAAAAGTAAATTTTCAATATTTTACCATGGTTAAACGAACGTGCGTCCCGTAATTTCCATGCGCCAGAAAAAAAAATCATCTCTCCTATAAAATTATTGTAATGTGACTAATTTGTACTATGCATTCACTTCAACAGCATTTTGGTGCATTCATAACTATGTTAATTATTTCTTCTATACTTTATTTTCAGTTTCTTAACTTCCTAATATCTGTACCTCAGTGCCAGACTTATGTAAGTTCAAAAATTGCGATTTTCCGTGTATTAGAGTGTTATATGTGGAAGTCGATTCCCCATCGAGCCATGTGAGCGGCAATCTTAAAAAAAAAGTTATTTTAAATTTTTTACCAGGGTTAAAAGAACGTGCGTTCCGTAATTTCCATGTGTCAGAAAAAAAATCATCTCTCCTATAAAATTACTGTAATATGACGTACGTCCTTCTAGCTCTGAGGTACAGGTATTACATTCCAAAAATTATGACGCACATTAGAAGCCAAATTTTGTTTCTAAAAATACATAATAACATTAGTCGTACTTAGAAGGCTCAAACACATTTTTTTTCATATCAGTATTTCAAATTTCAAAGAAAATCGCAGTAAATGTAACCATACGATATCAAAAAAGCATTTTCTTTTTTGCATTTTATGCACTTTTGACATCGTTCTGACATTGGCATTTTACAAACATTTATTCATACTTAACGAGTCACAGCAGGAACGATATGTGGTATTAATATCTAATTTCAGCTACGCTGATATCTATTTCGACACTTTGACTCGTATATCGAAGCAGTCTCAATTTTAAAATATTTCAGCATATTTAAAAATCGTTCGAGGAACGTGTCGTTTTTAAGACACCTGAGATACGAAAGAAAACGAACTTTTATCGTAAATTGAAACTCCTGTCACGTCTGACATCGAGATCTCAAGTTTAAATCAGAAGAAAA
Source organism: Uloborus diversus (assembly GCF_026930045.1). Classification (NCBI taxonomy): domain Eukaryota; kingdom Metazoa; phylum Arthropoda; class Arachnida; order Araneae; family Uloboridae; genus Uloborus; species Uloborus diversus. The sequence goes on along the minus strand of NC_072736.1, from coordinate 94,229,747 downwards.
GTCGAAATATTTTTATCGCCATTCCTATGTGGCGGCTGTAGCAGAAAATCTTTTAAAACACGCCATGAAAAAGTCTTAAACTAAAACTATAAAACAGTAATAAAGAGAAAAGAAAGAAAATATACATTTAGACAGTTTTTTTTTTCAACCTTTTTCATGTAACCCCTAAAAGGCCAGAAAATACATAAAATCCTTTAAATTCCTTTTTTACAATTATCTCCTTCTACAATGATACATTTTGTAGTACTTGCTAAAGATTTAATCTACTTTGAATAAAGTAAAGAACGTTTTGTGTACAGCTCTAACTCTACTGGGCAGATATTAATCCTCTTTGTACCTAAACGCAATCCCCGTAAGGTCGTGATTGTTATTCTAAGGAATGGTGATCTTTGCTGACAAATTACAGAAGACAGCAGAATTGGGGCTTTAATCTTATGGGAGCACACGGATTCTTTTTTTTTTTTTTTCGTAGCGATGTTTTACAAATTAAGTGGTAATCAGCAGAGTTCATCAAACCTGGGCTTTGGAGCTCGTTTCCAAATTCTGAAAATGATAATAGTCATTTTCTACCCGCAGAAATTTTCACATGTTTAATGTAATTTGGCATGAAAATAAAAAAATTTTATATCTATCATCAGAAATCATACTTTTAGTAGTTTTCTGTCTCAATTAGAACATAGGACCGAGGAATGTCAGTATTAAGTACTACACCTGTTATTTCTCATAATGCAGTAATGAAACAGAAAACCAACACCAGAACGGTATCCTGATACTGCTTGCTATGAAAATGCTTGCTATGCTTGCTTCTTTTTAAGCGACTTTATAAAGCAGGTTATGATTTCGTCTGCGGCTTTTTCTGTATTTTTTTCGTATTACTCGCAGAATACTGGACTGATTTGAAAAACTCTTTTTTTGTTTGGAACTAGAGGGTTATATTTTCCAGACGGTCTCATGCAGTGATGTTCCCATCAATTTTTCTGATGGTATACTCCCAGTAATTCTTTGCGCATAATATGTGTATACGATCATATACATAATATGTCCTGATATGAACATTTTGGAAGCTTGAGGGTGTACGCTATGTGTCTAAAAAATGTTTAAGAGTATACGGCGTATATGAAGTATACCCTATGGGAACACCACTTGTCCCATGTTAAGTTTGTCTGGATCTGATGAGGAATCTCGGAAAAATCTAAAAAATGTTCAAATTTCATACGTTATGGCTACGTAGATCAGCTTTCGTCAGCTGCGCGATACGTCACAGGTCGCACGGTTTTGGCGTGAACGAGGAATTTTTCCGACTGAGGAATCTTGTTTTCAACATTATTTAATTCTCACGCATCGGGATGTTTGATTTTCATGTTGCCGCCTGTCAAATTACAGTTATAGTCTTACTAATGTATTTATTACTCATGAAGCAAATCAGTAAATTAAATGTATTTTGCTACGAAAGTATAGTTAAATTACTTAATTTAATATAATTTTTTGGGGGGTAATAATAACTTCATTTAGTCATTATTATTATTTTTTTAATATTTCAGTTTTGAAATATATTTAGTGTTCATTTCAAGGGGGATTAAAGACAAAAATCGGTATCCCCGCTCCCTACGACGATTAAATTTATATTCTTTAATACATTTATCGTCACTGGTGTCCAATTTCGGAAGTTTGACAAGTATTCTAAATTAAATATTTCGTGACGCCGTCAGTTTAATTTACGGTTATAGCAATACTAATTAACAGAATTCGAAGGAATTTTTTTATGTACTATGCTCCCCGATTAGAAGTCGCCTGGACCGATTAGGAAAATTCTTTTTCTGTTTGAAACGGTATACTTCTCCCGGTCGTTTAATGATCCGGGTATGAGGGATCCTGGAGAAATCGAGGGAGCTCTTCAAACTTCATACTTAAGCTTTGTTGTTTGTAAATTCATAGCGTCTCACTTAGTGAAACGATTTTTATGGGTTTTTTTATTTAATGGACAGGAGTGATCTAACGTAGGTTCCAAACCTTTGCGTCACCATATTTGTCCTTTAGAAAAAAGCTATGGACAAAAAACAATAAACTTCATTTAATTTCAATATTAAACGATTAAATATAAAATCCATTGTTAAAGAAAGTGCTATAAAACAAAGGTACTTTCTTTATTCAGTGTTAAAGAAAGTACCATAAAACATTAATATAAATCAGGTGTGCCCCTTAAGGGTGGGGGGGGGATGTGTTTGAAGGGGTTACTTTTCCTTTTTACTTTGGGGGAGTAATCCCACCTAAATATTTTCCCTGTATTAATCATTAGTAGTCATATCGCAAATTTTGAATAAAGACTCCTCTAAGGCAAACAGGAAATTCATTTAGTATCTTTGCTCTAGTAGTATTTTGATCTTCATATGTACAACATAACAGTAGATATTCTGTTTATCTATAACGGATCAAGTAAAGAGAAATGTGACTTTTTTTCACGAGTTACGTGACACGTAATATTGTGAAACATAAAATAGTTGGGAAAAACATTAACATTTAATTGGTTCTAATTAAATTAGAGCACGAATGAATCCTGGAGAGAAACAAAGATCAGTTTTCATTGTGAATCGTATAAAATGTTATGCGGATTAAGATTTTTTCTTTTTTTAATCGACTTCAAAAAAGACGTTCTCAATTCGTTGGAATCTTTTTATGTATGTCCCCCGTAAACTCAAACACGAACAGACCAATTTGGATTTTTTTTTCTTGTTTGAAAAGGTATATACATCCCAGGTGATCCCATGGTCATCAGATCAGTATCTGAAGATGGAATCCTTGAAAAATCAAGAAAACTCTTGAAATTCCATGGGCAAAGTTAAAGCGACTTCTGTTGTTTTTTATTGACTCTTGAACTTTTTTCGGAAAGCATACTTTGTTAAAGTCAAACTGATGATCAAGCCAATTTTCTTTGTAAATAATTGCGCATTTGAAAAAGCCTTTCTTCACAGTCTTTGAAAGTCTCCGAGACGATTTGCTCTATTTCTATGTCTATTTTGCTCCACTTAGCTGCTTTCAGACTCCTGTTTTCGACGCTTTCTCACTCGAGGTGTATGTAAGGAGTGTACTACATACTCAACCCTACGTACTTATTTTATATTTACAACACTAAAAAGCAAAAAACCAATTATTTTCAAATAAAGAAGGAATCAACTTCAAAAAACAAAGAGGAACTAAAAAGGAAAAAATAATTTGTCATATTTATATACGATTTCCTGCCCAAACGTATAAATCAAATTTATTTTACAATTCCAGTACAAAATTCAATTAAACACCCATTTGTAAAATAAACACTGATTTTAAATATTATACGATTAATTTTTTAATACCTAATTAATAATATACGGTCTATTTTTAATAACAATTTAAAGTCGAAGACTCTTATAAACTACTACTTAATGTAACTGACAACCCACCAAATCCTGAGTTTTTTACCGGTTTTTTTCCGAGAAAAATTGGAAAAAAATGGAAAAAATGATTTTTTATGAATAAAAATAGGGTATCTATATAGCTCTGTGTTTCTTGAAACATATAAAGGGTTAGGCATTAAAAAATATATGCAATCCACACATCTTTATCTGCTTGACAGAAATACACATAAAGGCAAGTTTACTTAGAAAACTTTTTTTGTTAGAGCTTTCTTGGTCAAACACCCGAAATAAGTAAAGTCATCTTTCAACCAATAATATTGGGTAAGGTTAAGGTGAGTCTAATCATAACCATTACATTTTCTATTTTAGACTGACTTTGAAGGTTGCAATAATAATTGTAATTTTTGACTTTCAAATACGATTGATATTGTTTGAAAGGAAAATAAGTATGATTTCCCTTCCTTACAATGTAACTTTACTGTCTGAAAATGAAAGCTATTGAGTTTTGATTTTTCCCAAAACAGTCTATAGAGAGAGTTTTGATCTGGTCTTAAATTGTTTTTTTTTTTGTTTTTTTTTCAACAGAAACCCCCAAACCAAAACTGCATAATGGTTTCTAAAGCTGAACCAAAACTTAAACTAGAGTTTCAGTTTATTCATACGGCCGTGTTAAGCACAGTTGTAAAAGTAGTCATACCTGCACTTTTGAACAAAACTGAGTTATTAAAACCAAGTTTTTCCCTATTTTCTATTTTACTTAACAAATAAAATGGTTAGTTATTTTTGATCAGGAACTATTTTTTTAAAAAATCTGAAAAAAGAAAAAAAAAAAGACATTTGAATCAAATGTATGGGTAAGAGCCAAATTTTAAAACACAGTATCTCAGCTTGAGGTCAGCTGCAGATTCCTCTTTTGTACCTAGCACGGCAGTATACAGAATGTAAAAAAAAAAAAAAAACTCGGGCATCATGGAATGGAAGTAAAAAATTTCATTTTAATGAGTGTCTTATTTATTTTTGTTTCAAATTTATTAGAAAAATAATTACAATATATCTCCTAGTTTATGTATTGTTTTTCGATTGTCTTACAATTTTAAGCAAAATACCTGCTATTTTTAAATTTTATTCAAGTAGAACGATAATTCGTTTGCTTAATTTGCTATGGCGAACAGCATTTGATGCGGTATGTCGCTGCCAGTGGCTTGGAAATGATAATCGATGTCCGGAAAGTCTACAAAAACGAACAGTGAACATTTCCACGAGAGAAGTTGTTCGTAAGATGGGGAAATTTATGACCGTTATGTGCGACTAAGGGCAAAAAACTGCTCAAACAGAAGTTTTACGAGCTCCAAAAAGTTGAGGCATTCGTATGATTCCAAAGAAACAGAAACGTTTGAGATGGGCCACAAGTCCATGCTGGAAGAGACACCTTTCACTGATTTACCGCTCAACCAGCTCATAACACCCAGAACAATAGGATTTGGTCTGTAAACACTCAAAACATCTTAGAAAATGTTCGCCAAAATCCGAAGTCAGGCTTTGTCTGTGATGGAATCAGCACAAGCTACAAAAAATCTCTTGTTTTTTGTGGATGAGGGTCATAAAATGAATCAAAAATGTACCAGAAGGACATTCTAGAAGCTGTTGTACTTCTGTGGACCTAAGGGCGCGTCAGCACAGCAATGTAGACTGGACATTTCAATTTGACTTCACACCAGTTCATAGGGCCCAAAAAGATAAGAATGGTGCAAGGCGCATCATCTTTGACATACCATCATTTGAGTGGACGCTCTACTCGCTAGACCTCAGTCTCATTTAATACTGTATGGCTTGTTTTAGAGTTAAAGATCTTCCCTAAACTACACATAAGTTTGGACTCTATAAACCAATTGCTTTACAGGGAATAGGATTGATTAAACTACTTGCGGCTCTTGAATGAAAATTTTAATAAGCAGTCTCACGCACCTCTGTATTACTTAAAAAAGCGGCCACTTTAAAACCAATTAATGTATTGATTGCTAAAAGTCTTCTCATATTATTTTTTTTTCTGTGTTTTGTTAACTTATCAATTTTTAATAAAGTTACATGGAAAATTGCTTGCCCGGGGTTTTTTGTTTTCCGCACCCTTAACCTTTGGTTCGCGCAGTCAGCAGTAACATAGTTCTGTGATTAAAGTAATGCTTGCTTGTTTTATGAAGAAGGAAAATAAATTCTTCTCTAAGGATCTTGGTTTATTTTATTTATTTATTTGCAAAAAAATATTAAATGTTTTTTGATTACATGCAAATTTATATTATCATTCAACAATTTGCATTATAAAAGTTAGGCAGTATTTTAACATGAAAGGAAGGGGTAGGGGTTTAAGTAGTTGAAATTTCTAATCACTTTTTGCTGAAAATTTCAATTAAAACTTCCTGAAAAGTTGAAAAAATTCCTTTTCTTTTTTCAATTTTTCCGGAGTGGAAATAAACCGCTTCGGAAAAAAGTTTTTTCTGTTTTTTTCCGAAATTTTCCTTTTTTTTCCGATTGTTTTTATCTCTAATCAGGTTAAATGCCCCATTATAAGTAACATCACCAAACTTGTTAAAATCATCAAAAATGATTTAAAATTAACCAAAATAATGCAAATCAATGCCAATCATAATATGAGCACCAAAATGACGAATCAAAATCAAATTTATTTTTTCAAAATGAAAATTAAGGAAGATGAAAATGTAAAAGGTTTTAAACTGCGTTAAAAAATGTCCCTCTTACCTTTTACGTTGCGTAAAAAGGCGTTACTGGGGCGAATTATCTGGTGGTGGGTGGTACCCCGACTTACTCTCCCTTATGAAAATATAATTACATATCAAATGACATTGAGATAACAGTCAAATAATAAAACTAATGGTTTAGAAATTGATTGAAATTTAATAAAATGTACTTTGAAGTTTTAAAAGAGTTTATTCAGGGCAAAAAATCTAAAAACAAATTTTTAATGCTTTCATTTTCACACTACGATCTGCGAAGTGCATCTCAGAACCCCAAATTTATTTCCGGACTCATCATAAAATCTTATGTTGAGACTTCTTTCCGTCATGTTCATATCCAGCAAGGAATTTAATCTCCAACTACTTTCATCACCCCGTCTTTATCCGGCCATCAAATTCCCTAGAAGAAGCTGACAACTGCATTATGAACTGAAAAATAATGATAATTTGACAAGCATTTCATCACAATTTTTTTTCTTGTGCATTCAATAAACAATCCTTTGTATTAAAAATCAGTATTCAGTTTTTAAAAAAAAGAGTCACTGTAAAAAATATTTTGTACATACTTTTGAAACATACGACTTTGCTATTATAGTGTTTATTAATATTTAATATTTACTGATTAGTATTAGCGTAAGAGGCTTTTTATTTTGAGTACGTTAAACTATGTTTTGTGTTTCGTTTTCAGACAAAAATAGAATGAAAAGAAAATTAATTAAATCCGAAACAAATGAATGCCCACGGAAGAATGATCATAGCCCTCCATGCTCAAACTTCCCTCATTACGTTTTTGAGCTTGAAATCTCGAATCGTTTCCAAGTTAGCCTCATTCTTCCCTGTTAAAACTCACTCACTATGATGATTCTTGCCTAAATAATATTTCTCTTGAATACTGTCTGTAATAATCTACGTGTTCCCATAAGTTAACCAGAGTTTTTCTAGAAAAATGGACTTTGATCGTTCTTCCTCGTAGCCCTTCAAATAATAACACACGTCACATTAATAAAAAAAACAACTTGGTCATAGTGTCAAATACATTTTTCCCGCATTACAACCTATATTTACAGCACAACATTAGCATTTACATGTACGGATGTAGAAGATTCCCAAAAGGAAGTCTCGGGAGGACACCAACCTGCCAAAAATGTTCTTATTCAACTAGTTTTGTCGGACGGTGCGACAAAAATGAGGATTTCCAGGTTTTTTTTTAATTTAATGGTGAGTAATGTCTCTTGTGATCCATGTAGTAGGCATGTTCGTATGGTATCGTTTGGTAAAATTCGGAGTTTTATTCAGTAAGGGAGACTGTTGTACCTTGACCATGGTGCATGGTTCGCCATGCACTATAATCAGATGGCGCTTTTACCTAGTGAGGAATCACGGTACTATGTCAGCCATGACAGTCTCTCCACCTCCCAGAGTGAGTTGTAGGTTGAAACTCCAGTTTTTATGTGGACAGTGATTTTTTTTGTGAATTGTGCAAACAAAAGTAAATAATTTCAGTGATACTTAAATGAAGTTTTACTTTTAAAGATTAGTGTTACACAACTGATTGACCATTATATCTATTGCCTATCTCTTGGTAAGTGTATTCAACAACTAGTCTTTACTTTTTACGTAGCTGTTAGGCTAGGGTAGCCACTTTTGTATAAACATGCACCCTCGTGTATATTGAAATCAAAATCCATCTTGTACATTGAACGACTGATCAATGTACAATGGGTTGTAGTTTTTTTTTTTTTTTTTTTTTTTTAAGGTAGGATTTTATTCATGCCTCGAAGTAAAACTGGAATCAAGAGGGATGCAGTAGATGTTGAGGCATTGCAAAATGCTATTGAAGCAGTAAGAAGTAATGATCCTGACAAAAAAATGACTTTTAGAGAGGCCGAAAAAGTATTCAAAGTAAACAGGTCAACCATTATTAGACATTTAAGAAAGTTGAATGAAAGTGGGTCCAATAAACTCGAATACAACGTAAGTTATGCAGTTAAGAAAGTATAAGAGGTCTGTCTCAAGGTACACGAGCATCATGTACCATGGACCAAATTATATAAAATTTGTGAAAAATATACAAATATAGAAAAATATTTTTTTATAATACGAATATTTTTTTTTATTTATGCAAAAAGCCTTGAGGTTAAGTTTTATTAACTAAAAACCATCAAAATCACACATTCTTTTCTTGAAAAACAAAAAGCTTTAGAAGTGGTCCAAGGTACAATAGTCTTCCCTAAATTGGGACTTTCCTCTTCCCAAAATTTAAAGTTCCGGATGCCTCTGTATACAGACCTTTTAAAATATTGTAAAAATGCTAAGGGAAAATAAAGTTATCATTCTATAGAATTTACACAAAATCAATGAGATAGATTTTATATTTTCTTCGCTTCATCTTACATCTATGTTTGACTTCTAACTGTTTATGAACTACATCAGTAATTCAAGCTCGTACCTGGCAGGTATTCAATAACTGCTATATACGCAGTAGCTAAATTACCTTTTTTAAGACTTAAAATGTTTATTAAGTACATTTTTAAGTAATCATTCTCATCTAGTTGCATATCCTGCATGTCTATTTTGAATATATATTCCTTGTAAGATACTAGAAAAATATTTTTTTTTCAAAATAATTATTTGAATATGGTTTTTAAATTCCTTATTGGTGCTGAAACTTTTCCAGAAAAAAACTCTACTTTGTTGCAGTGTTTTCTTTTATGCATTTATAAATTTGAATCTTTCTTCTTGATTGAAAAATCGTTCCCAACAACAATTTAATACCTCAAAAAGAAAGGATCAAAAAAGTAAAAAAATTCTAAAACACATTCGTGTCCTCAAATTCTTTTCCCTTTGCTTAAAAGTATGTGAATAAATGTAGTGCAGGAGATATTGATCCAACTCGGACTTAACAAAACAAAAAATTTTAACTGGGAAAAACAACTAACAATGGGTTCTGAAGCTAGGAAAATTAGAGGTCGGAAATAATACTTTTTATGCAGTTGATACTTTCCATAAACCTAAGTTATTCATAACGTTTTTATGTTTGAAAAAGGGCGTACGTTTATTATTAATTACATAGAGACGTTTCTAAATAACATGTGGAGATTTGAGGCTGAGGAGCAAATAGATGTAAGTGAACTGATAAATTTTTGATAAAACGGATGCGAAGCTCAAAATTTTGCCAGGCTTTCACTGAGAAGTTTCGAAATCAAGCTTTATATCAGCAAGTACCAGTACTATTAATACATATCTTGCTGATACCACTTAACAGTTTCTTCAAGCATTCGTAATGGTTATCTCCAAGCATAACAGTTTGTTTTTTTAAAGAAAATAAGTATTAAGTATTAGTTTTTTTTTTTTTGAAATTTCAGAGAGGGGGTATTTGGGGGCAAGGGAGAGTTATTAATATAAATTAATATACAAACTAAGTGTAAACAATATGACTACATGTTTATTTCAAGTTTCTAACTACTAAAATGAAATTAAAATAAATCGTATAGGCTAGGGTAAATATGTTTAACCCTAGCCTATCCCTTTTTAGTGGAACGGATCTCAGACGGCATCCTTATACAAATAATTGCTGATGATAAAGTAACCCGCAAGTTTCAACAATGAAACTCGCGCCACAGCATGATAATTTGATAATGTTTTCGTAATGTGTAACATGCATGGAAAAACCTTATTGTGTCAAGGCTGAAATTGATCTTCCAACTTAACAGTTTTACTGGTAAGACTGTCATTTTAGGAAAACGAAGGAACCAAAACAATTCGCAACTCCAATAAACTATAGAGGCGCTGCAGTCACTGTCTAATGGCGGATGAAAAAGGTAAAACAAACAAATGCCGTTACTTATAACTTGCTTTATCGCTTTGTGAATGACAACAACTTTTTCATCGTGTTTGTGGGAAGCTCCTTTTTTTCTATTCTTCTGAAATTACATTACACCATAAACAGCCTGAAGCCTGTAATTTATCCCAAAGAAAACACGTGGAATGAACTGTTTTACCTTTTTCGGTAGTATTGTTAACCACCGCAAGGTAGCATATTTGAGCTCTGGAGTTGCGAATTGACGTTATCTACAAGACTTTAGGGTTAATCCACTGGTGTTAGGGTTAAAATTTCAACTATTAAAATATAACCAAACAGGCAATTGCTTCGTTCAAATGTAGAAAAAATTTTCACCCGTCATACCATGATGGGCGACTTTCTGGTTAGAAATAAAATGATGCGAGTAACAAGATCGCCCGTTTGGAGACACGGATTTGTGCAAATTTGCCGGTAACTTTCGTGAACGGCAGATTCGAGCTAAAGCCCCAAGTGATTAAAATGAACTATTAAATAAATCTTTAAGTTCAATCACAAAGCAAACAGAAACATATAAACGCACACTACGCATGCTTATACGACATACTTAAGATCACTTGAGGGTCCATTTGGCTCAAGCAATCCTGGCTAAATTAAACTTGTACTTAAATTGCACATTGTAAGAGCCCAGGGTGCCTATATCTGGAGGAAACTAGGCGTCGAAATGCTCCGTACCATTGTCAAATGCTACTTAATGTGTCACTTGAAACAACCGATCCCATGTTGCAGAAGTGTACTATGTCTGCAAATGGTGAGGTAACAAATGCAGCCCTATTGAAATAAAAAAAAAGGTTAACAAATCCCCAAGCACACACACAAAGTAATTGGATAATTAAAACTATTAAAAAGTAGAAAGTCACCCGTCAAGATATGATGGCATAAACAAATTGCTTCTACTCTTCTACATTTGAACGAAACAATTGCCTGTTTGGTGATCTTTTGATACTTGAAATTTAAACCCTAACTCCAGTGGATTAATTCTAAGCTCCAGTGGATAGCGTTAATTTTTAACCACTTTTTTTTAGTCTTCATTCCCCTGAAATGACTGTCTTTCCACTAAAACCGTTAACTTACCGGATCGAGTTCAACCTTGTTACAATAAAGCTTTTCCCTGCATGTTAAACAGTACCGATACATATTATCAAATTACCAGGCCGTGGGGCGAGTTTCATTGTTGAAATTCACGGGTTACTCAATCATTGGCTATTATTTATATGAGGATACCATTGTATTGGATAAGAAATATAATCTGCCAGTCTCTTTATATTAAAAAAAAAAAAATAAGGTCAAAGAAATTTTGAAAGGAAATCTGTGGCGGGGGGGGGGTTTAGAATTAGTTTTTTGTAATTAATTTTTTAAACTCAAATTTCGCGTAATTGGCCATTAAAAGGATGAAAAAATACTTGCACATAATAATATTATATATCGTTGGAAAGGAGGTGGGGATTTTTCGAGTTCTACGCAATTTGTTTCAATGCTCTAACTTATTTACGGCGGGAGGTATTTGCGTTTTTAGCTCGATTTTTTTTCAGCTGAAATTTAGGCACTACTTTCTTTAATAATTCTTTTAGTAAAAAGTGAAAGAACTGTCCCACAGTTATCTTCTTGACACAATTGGAAAAAGCAACATTTTTAGTACAGATCTATCTCGACCAATGCTCGAAAAACTAAGCTTCTGTCTCCAAAGGAAAAAAAGTTACAAGTCGTTTTAATCAAGTTCGAAAAATCTCATCTCCATTCAAATTACTGATATTTTATTTGGCGTTGCCTTTGTTACGTCTTTTAGATTTGTTTGTTTCTTCTTTCTTATTTACAAATTTTAAGGGTTTCGATTTTAACGGAAAGTCTTAAGCTCAACTCAATTCAAGCTCGGAGCTAAAGAGCAAAATATATTACTAGAGATCACGCATATGAAAGCGACTTTTGGAATGTAAAAAACTGCAGTTTTGCAATGTTCAGGAGCCCCTTAGCCCTCACGACTCTGTAAGTGGGTACGAGTTATTTTGAAACCTAACTCATAATGTGTTTAAAATTATTTTCTTTTCAACAGACGTTTAAATTTTTGCGAATTAAATAAGATGCGAAGCAATCTTCTGGGGTGGGCGAGCGTCAGTGATCAGAGGGCGGAGTCCCCTAGTTGTGTAAAAAAAAATTAAGTAACATTATAATAAGTTCCATTAAAATGTAAAAGGATCCGCACATTAAATCATATATTTTTTAATGCCGATTAAAAGTTAAACAATCCGTTAACTAAATGTTTATGCGGAAAGCAATAAAATCTCCAATTAATTACAAAAAAAAGAGCCTACGAAACAAATATGGGGGTGGCACAGAAGACACATTTCAATTCCTGCTAAGTAAGAAAATAATTTAATCGTTAACTATTAATGTATCTTCAAACCTGAACTGTTTAAGGCTTAAAGTAAACATACTTGAGATACATTTTGACACTGTATACCAACATGAAACACAATCTATATCTCAAAATTTTCCTTCATTATTCCTAACATGAGTTTTAAACTAGTACAATTTCCATAAATCAGTGCCTTATGTGCTTTGTATCGCTCAAAATTTTTCACTTTTGCTTTACCAAAAGATTTCAGATTAAATTATCATTTTGATTACAATGTCATTCATAATGGAAGAAAGAAAATTCACGAAGACTTGTTATCTTAATATCGAAGAAGAAAGTTTCTGCTTTACGATGCGTCATTTGCATTCAAAAGTTAAAAAAATGGCATCATAATTAACGAACTCGAAGTTCCATAATTAAATATGGAAATGAAGGTCTGCATTGGTTGGAAAAAGCTATATGTTTGAGTTCGACATAGGTATTGTTGCAAGACTTTCTTTTGTTGTGTTACAGAGAGAGTAAACAATTGGAAATATTTTAATGAACCAAAGTAGTGATTTGTGATTCTGTATGATTACATTTATTCATCAGGATGTGCCTAATTTTTCGGAGATACGTAGTTGGATTCATATCTTCTCGGTGGGTTTCAAATGGAGGAAGATGATGAGGCTTTTCAGGGAAGCGATAATAAAAGTTTTAAATTGCAGTGAAACGTCAAAAATGTGAAACGTCAAAAATTATTTTTATAATGAAAAATTTAAGTACATCGAATAAAATTTACTTTACGGTGAGCAAGGTGTGATATCAATGCAACACCCTCTAGATCAGTGATTCTTAACCTTTTAGGCTCTTCTCCTCACTTGGAACACTGATGTTAAGTTATGCCCACCGCCGCGCCGTATGTAATCAATAAAAGTTATATAATTGAAATTTAAAACTAAAACTGATAAGCATAGTAGAAACTGGTTATTGAATTAAATACAAATAATTTCGCACACAAAATTTAATCTTATTACACTTTATTTTATAATAAACATAATATTACTATTACACGCTAAATCAAATAATCATAAGAACAAAAAAAAAATTTTTTTTTGACATCTGGAATTCAAATTATGTTTTTCGCAATCACGAGTGTGTGTGTGTGTGTATGTAGGCCCGTGTGTTTGTGTCAGTGTGCAGGCACGACTGTGTGGGTATGTGTGTGTGTGTTTATGTGTGTGTAGGTGTGTGTATGTGTATGCGCATGTGTAGGATATGGTTGCAACCTGAAGATTTTCGCTAGAAGAGCAGCATCGGGAGGGGCCGGTCGACGGTGGTGCTGCAGAGGGAGGCGAGGGGAAAACAAAATCATAGGAACTCAAAACTGTCAAGTGAGAATAATAAGCAATTGTGATTGCTCAAAAAAAAAAAAAAATGAAGTATCTAAATGAGGTTAACATGTAATAAATTCACATTCGCAACATTAGTGAGAGGGTGTGCATTTGGTTTTTTCTTTGGTTTGGTAGTGGAAATTTCTAATAATACAACCTGTCGAGTAGCAAGCAGATCGTTTCGGACTGAGCTGAAAGGTTTCTCTCGCTGCAGCAATTTTTTTCTGCGTATTTATTACTCTTAATATCTGCCTACGCGCATAGGTAATAACAAAAGAAGTTCAAATAGGAAGCAATCGAAAAGGCATATCAAGACATTTTTTAAAGTATAAAAGTATTTGCCATCGGTCCTCCATTATCGAGATAACTTATTAAAGGTCTAAATTTAGACTTGGCAAGAAGTTAGATGTAACCACACAGTTCCAACTTCTGTATGTAGCAGACTAGCACATTCATCTGCACTGCAAAGCGTGTAGAAATGTTAAATTTGGCAACTTAAAAAAAGGCAGGATTTTAGACCTCATATTTCGATAACGGGGACACGAGGGCAAATATTTCCAGCAACATCTTTGGCTTTGCTCTTTCAAATTCAACTTATTTAAGTTTTATTCATTATTTCACAAAAAGGTGGCTTCCAGTATACTGCGGAAACTGTGTTTTAAAAATCCTCATTCAATGTCACAATTGTATGGTCTGAAGGAACTGCATTGTTACAATGAATTCTAAAAGGCTGTCTAAGTCAATGGTTCTCAACCTGGTTGGGGATGGGGGGGGGGGGCGCCACCTGGGGAGAGTAGAAGTCCAAGGGAGCGTGATTGTATAAAGAAAAAAAAGCAAAACTAAGTATAACAAAGTCAATTTTACAGGCACGTGTAAATATTTTGGGCATTATCGCTTTTTTGAGGTTTTAATGCAATTTTTTTTATAAAAGCCGTTACAACCTGACACTCAAAAATTTATCAAGGATTAACAGTGGCAGACGTTTCATTGGTGTTCGGAAATTGATTGGTATCCCATGCTAACAACCTCACCTAACAACTAAAATTAATTTGTTTTTAGCTTCATGATTCTTTCAATTGATGTGTTCTTATAGAAATAAGTTAGAAAAAATGGAATTGTATTAATATCACATTTTATTCACGAAATTATTATTGATATTTTCATTTAATAACCTGTTTAAGTTGTCCTAACCAGCATCAATTTCATATTGCGGTTGTCTGGGTTGACCTTGCCTCAGTTTTCAAAGAGGAACTCAAAACCTGAAAGGTCGAGAACCCATGGTCTAAATTATCTTTGTGCTGCTACAAAACTATCATCACTCATGTGATTGACAGCTCATTTGTCACTTCGTTGAGAGCACAAGTTGTTCTCCTGTCTACTTCTCAGATATTGTGGAAAACTTGCTATATGAGTCTGTTATCACCCTTAAAAAAATTCGCTAAATTTGTTTAATATTTGGCCTTGAAAAGTTTAAAAAAAAGGGGGCAAAATTGTAATTTTTCAAAAAAAAAAAAAAAGAGAGGGAGAGAGGGGTCAAACAATAAATAAATTTGAAACTAGTTCTAGCAAACAGTAGAAGTAGCAGTCAGTGAATCAGTTGCAACTCTCAAAGACTTTTACACATTTCGTAGAATATTAAGCTGCGGCCCTTTAAGACTGAAACATGGAGAACATGAAAAAAAAAATAGTTTCTAAAGTAGCTTCTAGTTTAAAAAGTAGCTTCTAAATAAGTACTAATACTGAAAAGTTACGTAATACGTTATTTAGAATATAAGTGGAAAATTCAAGCAATTTTATGCGACATTTGTTCGCCAATTTTAAAAAATGCATACGCTCAAATAAAAATTGTTACACACGATGCTATTTTTAATCTGCGGCTCCAATTGTTTCTCATGGTAAATAAACGTGCCTCCCTTCCCGTTGTTTCAGTAAGGAGAGTGATTACCAAGATTTTATTTTATTATTCTAAATATAATAACATAATAAAAAATGCTAAGAATATAAAAGACGCATTTTTTACAATCAAAGCTAGGCAAATTTAAAGCAGAGGCTGCAACTTTGTTTCACATTTGGGCTTGCATTAATGCAGATTTACATTCGTGTTATTTCAGAAAAAAAATTCCCTGATAGAGAAAAAGTTTCTAATTGATCAAAGGACAGTAAGAAAAATGTCAATAGAAACTACGAAAAATAGAGGAAAGATACCAGAAAATTGAAACATCTGTTGTTTTAGATAAATAAGACATATCAATACCCAGCAAAAGTGTATTGAGGGTTAACAAAATTCATATTACATTGAATGAACTTGAAACAGAACTTTAATCACGAGAAAGCACAGAAAATACAGATGACGATTTTAAATGGAATTATCAGCTTTCAAGAAAACGTAAGCGAACTGTTGCGTCATCAGCATCGACAAGTCAAATTACACTTTTTATGCCTCATACAGCCTTAGCTGCAGATCTACCTGGTGTTTCAAATAAAGTCGAGTCCAAAATTGTTACAACAGTTCTGGCTTATTTCGACTTAATTTCTCCGAATCAACAAAAATATATAGTCGATAAAAACAAAGTAAGGAGAGAAGTTGAGAAAAAAAAGAGCAAGCTAAGAGAAAAAAAAGATGTAAGAGCGGTTAAAGGGGCAGCTACAAAGAGTTAGTATTTTGACGGCTGCAAAGATGACGCCCTTCAAATGACATTTAGCCTTCAAAAATTAGCATCTGAAGCACATGTAGCACTGATGGAAGAACAAGGTAGCAAGTACATTGGTCATATATCGCTAAAAGCTTGTGAAAATGCAAAAGAAATTTTGCAAAGTATTATTAAAGGCTCTGAAAAAAAGAATAATATGAGTTTGCTCAACTTATGGGTTACTGGATGCGACGAAACAAATCTAAATACGGGATGGAAAGGTGGAGTAAATCATTTACTTAAGACACATGTCAAAGAACCTTTGCAGTGGAACAGCGGTCTACTGCATACTAATAAGTTGCTACTGAGGCATCTTATTCTGGAAATGGACAAAGAAACCACATTCATATCCTGGAGCTATAATAATTGAAAAAAAAATTCAGTCGTCAAATTTAATAAAATTGACTGCAATCTTCTGGCTTTGAATATAGCAGATTTAAAAATCTTAAGTACTAAACAACAGTATTTGTATCGAATCTCTCCTGCCGTAAATGATGGTAGTTTCCCTTCTAGCGTGGCTTACAGTAGCCCAAACAAACTCAGTCATGAACGATGGCTGACAACTGCAAACCGTTTGTTGCGCTTACATGCATTCCAAGTCCATCTGGAAATATTACACTGCTTGTAAAGTATGTATTGCTAGTTTTCATGCTCCAATGTGGTTTGAAATAAAAATGAAACCGAACTGCCAGCATGGTGCTCAACATTTTTCGAAAATGATTTCTCTTGCAAGGCGACGAAGTCCATACAACATTAGGTGAAGCTGCTGTATCCACGGACAAAATTTACTTTTTAATTTTTGCTGGTCTCTGGAAGTGGATAATGGATCGGAAAAATTTTATGGCAGAATCTGCAGCTTATCGTCTAATTTTGGCAATTTTTGTCAGGTGAAAATCTCAAAGCTTTCAACTTCAAAAAAAATTCTTAAAAACCATATTTTTTGTTTGTGGGTCATTCCATAGTGACTAACGTAACATTCGTAGCTGATTTTCAAACTCTTTTTACTTACACCGGGAGTAAAAATAAATGTGTTTTGGTTTAATATGCAGATTTAAAATGTACAAGGTGACTATTTTTCATTTCTACCAAGAATTTGGAGCAAAACAAGCGCTGGCATGTGTTTTTTCACCAAAAAAGGCATCGTGACTAACGTAACATTTTTGTAACCCTGAGAAACAATGCTTATGTTACGAGGCAATTTTTTCTGAAACTTACGCAGGCATTTAAAATTGGCCGATATATTTGTAAGAGGTAAACAATCTTTTTTTTAAAAATTTACTACAGATTTGTTACAGATGAATCTTTTTTGGCCCTTAATGGTACTTTTACGAAAAACTGTGTGTGACTAACGTAACGTGACTAACGTAACCATCGAATAACAAGCAATGAATGCATATAAAGAAACTTTTTATAGTTAATTTCTTGCTCCTATATTACCTTTACTCATTTTAGGAACCTTCTTTGTGTTGCATTATGGTTCTTTCTTTACTTTTTTTTCCATATTAGTGTAAAAAATTGAATGGAAGGATTCAGTTCAATTAACTGAATTTGAATGTGGGAAAAAATTAAACAAAAAAAAAACTGCTTTTACAAACTGAATAACATTATTCTTGGGCTAATTAAATCCTAAATATCTCTCTTTTAAAAAATTAACTTTATGCAAATTGATAGTTTCATCGAATCCTAGTCTTCTGCCGATATACTGGTTATCGTCATAATAAACTCCGTAGTACTTTTTAATGGCATAATATTTTTTAAGGTTTACTGATTCATCGAACGAATAGTGTTGTGCATGCTTTTGAATTAAAATGTAATATTGAAAAAAAAAATATACGAACGTTTTTGCAAAATGCGTTTTAATTACAGGTATCACCGCAAATGTTTGAATTTCTAAATGATCATTCTTGTATTTTTTGAAATCTATGACAGCAGCGCTTATTGTCACTGTGTCATGTAACATCTTCAAATGTTTTCAACGAGCAGTCATTACTTCATTTTAATGATAGGTGGACATGTATTTTCTAAAAAATAGAGACGTTCTCCTTTCTTAAGACTCTATTTCTATTAATTTAATTCTTAAGTTTGAACTCTTGTGTTGAATGCACATTCAGCAGAGTACTCATTTTGCTTTACTCGCCTTTTTTACTTTTTAATAATTCTTTAAATTGGAAGTATCTTTATAAAGACCTTTAAAAAAGTATTTTTCTAAGCAAACAGAAGCTCTATACAATGTAATTTAACTGGTATTTTTCACCCTTTATATTTTTAATCAATATAGAATGCCTACATATTCAAAATTGTTCATGAAAATGTACATTAAATTAAATAAGTTTTAAATATTAGCAGTCATTTTTTAAATGTTACGTTAGTCGCATGCAAACTGTTACGTTAGTCACAGCTCAAATGTTGCGTTAGTCACACTAGTTATTTTATATCTACTGATACTGAAATGAATATTTTGCACATTTTAAGTAGATATGACACAGATGTAAGAAAATAAAAAGTGCTGTTTGGTTCAATCATCTGGTTTAGTTTTTAAGCAGAAAATAGTACATTTTCGTGACTAACGTAACGTAAATATTTTCAGTGAAATAACCAAACTAATTAAAATACTTATCTTACAATGTATGCAAAAAAAAAAAAAAAAAAAACAGTCAATTTTATTGGGCAAACATTTAATCATTTAGAATAAACATAGCTCTTTTAAAAATTTGCAAAACATTTTACATTACACAAGAAAACGTAGACGCATGTTTTTTGCACATGCTAAGCCTTTTCTACAACCTCGCACGTTTAGAGCCAGAAGAAAAACACCGAATGAAATTTTTGCAAACTGTTACTGGATTTATGTACTAGAAAATATGCTGAATGAAATGATAGCTCACAATTAAGGCTTTGTGGAAAAAAAATTTCTGAGGTTGAGGTTGACATTTCTATGGAATGACCCTTGTGGGTACAACAACCAGTTCCCCCAGCGGACAGGTGCCTCAGTACCCATGGACATATCAAAAAAAATACATAAATAGTGAGGATCTCAATTATACTCAATTAACCGAAGTTTTTTTTCCCTTTTTTTTAAAATTTTCCATAATTTTTAACATCAGGGAACTCTTTAAAAAATTTATTACTCTTAAGAGAGTTAATGATGTTATGAATTATACCAATATGTTTTGAAACAAAAAATTAACTATATTCATGATAGTATGACTCTCTCTGTACCTACATAATAACTTCAATTTATATGCAAATTGAAACCTTTAACAAAATTAAATCATTACAAGAAACTGAGTTTAGATTAAACCAACAAAATCTAGAAAAGTCGACTTCAAATGAAAACAGGTGGGAGTGATCCTACAACAGGTGGGGGTTACTTCAACACTATATCTTCAAGCCCTACTTCGAATTCATCATCATTGTTGAAAGCAAATTTCGGACGTTGATGACAAGGCACCATTTTGAAGTACTTCACGTTGTAGGCAGACTTAGGTGTGACTCAGGGAGACTAAAAATTGCCGTCCGTTATGTGTCCTTGGGTACAGAGGTACGCCACTTTGGTTTTGCAAGCCAGTCACATCGACAAGACCACAGTTTCACAACATTAAAAATCAGAAGCAAAAACTTCAAAATATAGAGAAACAAGATACCTACAACAAAAATGAATAATACAATCCACGACGGACGAAAAAAAATCATTTATGTTTTTTTTTTCTTTTTTACTTAGATCCTGCTAAAACCGAAAAAATGTGATAAAATCTTTAATGTTCGTTTGATGGCACTGAAACTTCCAGGGGAGGGCTGTGACACACACCTTGAACCCCAATAAGGATCTCTCTCGACGATACCCAGAATTTCCCGACCTACGTCCGTAAGTACAACCGTCCGTGGGTACAGCTGCTTCCCATAAGCAGATAATCTTTGAAGTTTTCTCAAATAATGCATATTTTGCTCATCCAGAACAGCTACTGTTGACAATGTTGGTTGACTTTAGAAAATACATTCGGGAACTAGCAGTTAGGCGTATTCTCAACTCTAGGAACAAGAAGTCGACGAGCTCGGATGGTGTACAACTTTTTAAGCGTCCTCCAAACAATTTTGAAAGTCGTTCATTATGTTGATTTAGTTGCTCGGAAAAACTGTGTTGTAACAGAGCTACCTCTTACAATACATCTAAAAGACGAAGACTTGAAAGAAATGTTCAAAGAACAGTTTATAGAGTTAACTTTAGAGAAATTTCTCTGTCACACCCAGGCTGTGGAACGTTGTAAAAAATTAATAACCTAAGCTGCAATAAAAATTTGTGATGAAACTGCACGGGATGGCTATATTCGTGCCAAACTTCAAGTTATTAAACAACTTCCATCATTTGATAACAAGGGACAATATTATTTGAAAAAATACTATTCATTATGCATGAAGCATTATAAATCAAATTCGTACTTTTTTTTTCAAAAGTTTATTCTCCTTATATGTAATTTTAGAAAATGTATGATAATATTGCGTGATAATAATTACTATGATTAATAGTGCTATTTTATTAATCAGTCCATGAATTAATTTTAAATAATAATTTTCATATTGGTTTTTAAAAAAATCCAATATTTGTTTTTCTTTTTTCTCCAATTTTTGATGTTAAAAAGGTGCAGTTAAATGCTCATTAAAATCAATAAATCATTTTATGGACTCGAACTGACTCATTATCTAGCATTTTCGTTGCATTCCAGCAAAATTTTTGGAAGTTATTTTGAAAAACGATTTTTTCTGACAATAATTCATATTTCACTTTTTCTTCCCTTTTTCAGTGTTAAATAAGGCCGGCTAGACATTTTTAAATATCTAAGAAACGTTTTATGAGTGCTAACTAACTCACTACGCAACTTTTGTGCGTTATCTAAAAACTGATTTAAAAAAAAAAAGTTTATTTTGGCTCACCCTATTCTCCATATGTACAAAATACGACAGAGTTATGATCTCAATATTAGTAATCTGACTTCCCCCAATAGCACGAAACTACTGCAGCGCGAAGTTTAAAATCACTTGTTTTCTGACAACTCTACTTTTTTTTTGCAAATTATTTATATTTTAACGGAAATTTAATGTTACCTAAACGTTATTTATATTTACTTGGCAGATTATTTTACAATTTAATGAAATTTTGAATATCTTCATTCAAATTTTATGGTCATTTTTTAAGCATAAAAAGCGACTATCAATGTTTTTTTATCGTTTTGTGACGCAATTTGTCGCTTCAATTTCCTCCACTACATATTTTCTGAAAAAGACCGTTAAAAAGTTAAAAGGAAAAATTATATTGACAAATAAGCAGTTATTTTGTGACATAGTGTAAACACACCTTACCAAAATATTTGTCCAAAATTCGACAAAAAAAAAAAAAAAAAAAACATTAATACCGTAAGGTAAATAAGTAATTACCATGGAGCTCTTATAAACATGGCAGAAACTATTAGGACTGCGATACAGACTAAAAATGTCTTCAAAATAAGAAACCGTTTTAGAAGCAAATTAATGAACTCTAAACTAAACTAAAAAAAGGAAAACACAAAAAAGAAATAACAATGATAAACAAATAAATACTATTAATAAACAATTGTGGAAAGAGATAGACATAAACATAAATCTATTATCAGCTGAAAACTTTTTTGACAAAAGTTAGGGCTTGCCTCTTTTTTTTTGTCAAAATAACGTGTTACCATTTTTTACTCATGATGATATCAAAAAATAATAATGTCTTATTTATAACAAACTTCAAACACGCTTCAAATAGCCATAGCACCTTTTTCAATTTTCATCGAAGAAAACACTAGAGGTCTGACGATACATAACTCTTGACAGTTTTCGCGTAGTTGTTAAGAGTTATGGGCCTGCCCAAATAAATGCAGAGTTGTATTGCTGAGACAAGATAAGAGAATATTCCATCAGACAGAAAGTATTATTGCTTTCATCGATCACACGAGAGGCGCACCTTTCCCTCCAATAATCGGTTTTCGAATAATTTTCGGGATGGGAGTCTTTAATCATCACTCTTTTGTGAGTTATAAGCTCTGTAAGAATTTCGGAAAAATTGATAAAATATACTTGGCGCGAATTTTATGCGATTGCATTATTGCGAGCCTGAGAATAGGTAATTTACATCCGATCTTATTATTTTATAAAATGTAGATTATCACTTAAACCAACTGTATCGCCAAAGTTTTTGACATTGCCCTCAAAATATATCAATTAAAATTTAATTGAACCCTCACCTCATATGGAGAGTATAAATATTTTAGAGTTACGTATGATTATGAAGAAAATTATTTGAAGTCTTGAATTTATTATTCAATTTTCTGAATGCAAAGATAGAAAGGAATTATTAATTTAGCTTCGCGTAGGTAATTTACATCCAATCTTCTTATTTTAAAATGTAGGTTATCACTTAACCCAACTGTAACGCTAAAGAAAGTTTTTGACATTGCCCCCAAAATATGTCAATTATAATTTAATTGAACCCTCACATCGTATGGAGAGTATAAATATTTTAGAGTTACTTATGATTATGAAGAAAAATATTTGAAGTCTTGAATTTATTATTCAATTTTCTGAATGCAAAGATAAAAAGGAATTATTAATTTAGCTTTCGCAAACCAGAAACTATGTACATAGAAAAATAAGTAAAGTTTTGTTCATACATTTATTTTCGTACTAGTGGTACCCGCACGGCTTTGCACGTAGCTGAAAATTAAAAGGTCATTCGGTTCGCCTGTATATTTACAAATAATGGATGACGAATTTCTCGCCAATTGGCTGCGTTCATTCGCTCTCCCATTCCACGTCATGATAATTTCGTAATTTACTCGTCCATCTTATGATAATTTTGCTCCGGAAAATGTTCTTCAAATTGAAATAGAAAAAACACAAAATAGAATTTTCAAAAAATCGCTTCGAGGTGAACCCCCTCCCCGATTCGCTCCCGCTCACTTAATTAGATGGATCATCCTGTGGTAGAAAAGTGGTTCCTTTTCAACCAACAATCGTCTGCCATTTTCTGGGCAAGAAATTCCCACCGGCACATCCTGTAAGCTCACTATCGGTTCGTTTTCCGCAATTTTTGTGGGGATTTTTCAGTTTTAAAGTACCACTTTACATAGCAGATCTTATGTTTTGAAAAAAAAAAATTCTCAAAATAATTTTCTCTTGGAAATTTACTATTGGAGGCAATTCCAGAACAGAAACTAGATTTCGCATCTTCCTAATTTGTAACTCATTTGTAATTCGGCATTATGTGAAAAATTAAAGTATATCCCTTTCTCGTCAAAGAAAAACTAATTTATGGTTTTTTAGATTCCGGGTAAGTCTGAATCGCTAGAAGAAATTCATTAATTACGTAAGGATGATTTTGGCCACTTTCGCCCCTCTCCCCCCATGTAAGGGTAATTAAGATTTTCAATCCCCCCCCCCCTCCTTATCTTACGTAACATTCCATTTCGATTTTCAAAACAATAAAATAACAAATCTTACATTTCTGGAATCGTTATTAAATTCTTTTGGTGTAAAAAAATATTTACTAATAGGAATCTAGACTGAATGTTTTTCCGATAAATATTTTTTGTATATAATGCGATACTAGTTAAAAATAAGACATGCCATACACAGTGCGATTCTTTTATTATATTTTACACTATTCATTCTATGAAAAACAAGTAAAATCAGCTCATCCTTATACGTTTTTACCTTCCCGAAGCAAATAAAATATGATCAGTGCCAAACCACTTGACCGCGCAATTTCTAAAGTAGAATATCGACTTGAAAAATATTACGTAAGAAAGGGTCTTCCCCCCCCCCCCCCCCAAGTAAGGGTATGTAGAGATTTTTTTTCAGCCCCCTTCCCCTTGGCACATTTACGTAATTAATGAATGGCCCCTTACGAGTATTTTTTAGGCTGCATCTAGCATCTTTTATGAATTCTCGAATCTTTTTAAAATGAACGACTTTTAAATTAACATATACATATCTTTGAAATATACCGTATGAAATTTTTAATTCGTAAGCAAATTTATATGTACTCTTGGTTGGTAATAAATTATCAAATTTAAAATTCACATTTCGTGGGGTTTGAAATCATAACAACGATTTATTACTAGTAATCAGTAGAATCAGTGGCGGATTTACTGGTGAGGGGGTTGGGGGACCACCCCCTCGCTGACCGTCCTTTTTTGAAACCAATAATATGGAATTAGAGGAATTATTAGTAAACGCTACTAATTTCAATCAAGTACATTCCAAAAATTTCTTTTAAATTAAGTTTAGACAGTTAGTGTAGTCGAGGATGGATAAAGTTACTCACTTTTTAATTTGAACCTAAGCTCGCCCCTCCCCCCTCCCTTTTTTTTAACTTTAATAATTTTTATGTTTCTTTAAGTGTCTTTCAACCTTTTTCTTCCATGGACTACACTATACTAGTAAGATAATACATTGCTGTACCTTGGAACATTGGGGAGGAAATAGTCCCTAAAGGGGACATTTGACACTTCAAAGGAGCGATAATTTCGTGAGGGACGATAAGGGGCAATTAGTATTTAAAAGACAGGATAAAGGGGATGCAATTGACTCCCTGTCCCCTACATGACGGGTTTGAGGGGAGGAATGACTTTTACGGGTTTCAACTGCCCCCTTGAATAGACTGTAAATTCGCCCCTGATCAGAGCAGTTAAATTTACAAAATATTTTTAATGAAAAAAAAATGACCTAAGGTGCATTAGATTGGTAAATCCCACGATTCACATTCTGATCAGAAGCAATAACATATGTTACACAATAAACTATCATAAATCACAAATATGAACAACTTGCAACGAAATTGTTGGTGAAACACAATTATTTGCTATTAAGTCCCTATTACAGCGCTCCCCATCATTTTTGTACTTAAGAGCACATACTAGAATATCGGTCGCACCGGAGGCACCATTAATTGTTTCAAGATGTTACTAAAGAGGTGAACATAACAAAGATATGTACACACAATGTGTGCAATAAAAGGTAATTTTTAGGTAATCTCAAAAAAAAAAAAAAAAAAAAGAAAAAGAAAAAAAGAAAAAAGAAAATTGATTAAAAAAATCTTACATACAAAATAAATAAATACTAAATAATGAAAGCAAACTATACAAAGTCCGGAACATAAAATGTATAAAGTTCAAAGTCAACATGATTGAACTACATTTTTTTTTTTGTCATTGTTTCGTAATTAGTCGAGCAGGATAAATTTACAGGGTAGTAAGCTGTCATCATGGTGCTCACCTGTACTGCCATGGGAAGGTATAGCTAGGCCGGATCAGCAAACTCTGCGCCCCTTTCCTACCCGCCCCGCAAAACATCACCAGGGCCCCAACGCTAATTTTTGATTGATCTAAAAGTCTTATGTTCTCAAAAACGCAAATCAAATAGAATTTTTCGATTGAGACTTGGCCTGGCTGTCTGTGTGCTATACATAATTAGATAATAAGTTCTTTTTCCAAAAGTTAATTTTCTCGACGCCTTAAGGTATGTAAAACGAGCTGATGTGTGCATCACATGACTTCCTTTTACTCCAATTTAATGTCATTTCCCCATTATTCGCTATTTTAATGTGATTCAATATTTATTCTCTAAATATCACCAACAATGGCCAAATTGAAACCAAAAAAAAAAAAAAAATTTGTCGCCAAGTTGGCGACAAAACTTGGCGACCAAAAGACTGGCGATATATCGCCAAGTGTCCGACAAATTATAACGCCACTTGAGTTTACATCGAAATTAACAATGATTTCCCCCCAAAAAGGTGCAAAAGACCCCCTTAGGAACATCCGAAAGCAACCAAAAGGGGAGGTGCACAACTAGACCCCACTACGAGTCTATGTACCAAATTTCAACTTTCTAGGACATACCATTTTTGAGTTATGCGAGATACATACGCACATACGCACATACGCACATACACACATACGCACATACATACAGACGTCACGAGAAAAGTCGTTGTAATTACCTCGGTGATGGTCAAAATGGATATTTCGCGTGTCTATACATTCTTAGGCACTTTTCCGCATGTGGTCGAATCGAAAAAAAAACTCAACATTCATTTGGGGGTGAGCAAAATGGAAATTAAGGGCGATTTTTGAGTGAAAATTTTTTCGCGAATACAATACTTCCTTTTTTGTAAAAGGAAGTAAAAAACGTAAGAAACGAACCAAATGCAGTCCCAACACCGATTTCTTTGCCCACCAAATGGCGACCAAGACTACTTCAAAAGGAATCATTTTCCCCTTCAATTGCCGTAGGATGATCTATCTAGTTAAGTGAGCGCTAGCGAACCAGTTCCCATGTCTATGTTAGTGCCAAATTTCATGAAAATCGGTCGAACGGTCTAGGCGCTATGCGCGTCACAGACATCCTACAGACATCCAGACAGAGATATCCGGGATTGTGCAAAATAAATGAAAAGTCCCGATAGATTCTATTACAATTTAGAATTTACATTTTTTCCTCGAGTTTTTCTGAGCTACTGGAGGTGTAAGTTTATAAAGGATATGAAGCGAAACAATTTAGTTTCTCAGTCTTTATGATCGTTTTACCCTTCCTTGAAAATAACTTCCAAAATTTTGCTGAGTTTTGAACAATAAATCATTCCCGAAACCACCTAACCGATATGTTTAAAAATAATTATAATGCCTCTGGGAAAAGAAAACCTGTCTGAAATTAGCGACAATTTGTTTTAACCAAGGATGCTACTTACTGATGCACGCTAATCGTGAGCTGATCGAGATAAAAATCATAATCTGCAGAATCTTTCTGAAGATAGCTATCACCAGGAAATGTACTTTTTGTATAACGTTGTTTAGTGTGCAAAAACTGAAATCTCGAATTAGAATTTAAATCGCTAGATTCTTTTTCCACGGAATTTTATTTTGAATAATAATAATAATAGAGTAAAAATATAAAGAAATATTGTTATAGTGTTTATGAAATTATGTAGTGAAATTATGTTAACCATGTGGGATTTTAGTTAGGAATATAACAGAAAATTCTTGGTGAAACTGATTATATTTAATAAAATCTTTTATCATGAAGAAATTGGCAATTTCTTTTCCCTCTTAAATTTTAGAAAAGTGTTAAGAAATATTTAATCTTTCTTTCTTTCTGTTTTTTTTTTTTTTTTTTTTTGCCTCAAGCACTTAGTTATGCACTTGAAAGTTAAATAAATTCAATGTTTGCTATTTTTATCCCAGAAAAAAAGCTCTGAAAATTACCTTAAAAAAAGTGGTATTAAAAAGAGGTAACGTTTGCCTCATAATCATTTGCATACCTTGGCAAAACAAGTAGTTTTTTAATTTTTTTTTTTTTTTTTTTTTTTGCTTCTTTTTCTTCTCTAAAATATACTTTACTGAAAGTAACTCTCCTGCTAGTAAATATTCCTTTTTTTGAAGATAATGCAGGAAAAAAAAGCTTAAAGAAATTATTTATAAATGCTTTATCATGCAAAAAGCTACTTTTCTGAATAATTACTTTCTTCTGTTTTATTTTAAATGCTTCGTTCTGATTCTAAAAATACCTTTTTAATTTTTGTACGTAAATAATTGTACTATCTCAGGCAATAATTTTTTTTTCTAACGTTAATGTCCCGGTAATAAAGTTGTATGTGCAGACACATTTTTACTTCCTTTTACAAAAAAGGAAGTATTGTATTCGCGAAAAAATTTTCACTCAAAAATCGCCCTTAATTTCCATTTTGCTCACCCCCAAATGAATGTTGAGTTTTTTTTTCGATTCGACCACATGCGGAAAAGTGCCTAAGAATGTATAGACACGCGAAATATCCATTTTGACCATCACCGAGGTAATTACAACGACTTTTCTCGTGACGTCTGTATGTATGTGCGTATGTGCGTATGTGTGTATGTGCGTATGTGCGTATGTATCTCGCATAACTCAAAAATGGTATGTCCTAGAAAGTTGAAATTTGGTACATAGACTCGTAGTGGGGTCTAGTTGTGCACCTCCCCTTTTGGTTGCTTTCGGATGTTCCTAAGGGGGTCTTTTGCACCTTTTTGGGGGGAAATCATTGTTAATATCAATGCAAACTTAAGTGGTGTTACAATTTGGCGGACACTTGGCGATATATCGCCAGTCTTTTGGTCGCCAAGTTTTGTCGCCAACTAGGCGGAAAATTTGGCGATTTTTTTTATCTGGTTTTAATTTGGCCATCGTTTTTAATATTTAGAGATTAAACTATTGAATCACATTAAAATTGCCAATAATGGGAAAATGACATTAAAATGGAGTAAAAGGAAGTCATGTGAGGCACACATCAGCTCGTTTCATGTCATATTTAACATATGGCTTTTTCTGCTGTTTTTTAGTTTGAAGAAATGATATGAAAGGGACGGTGTTAAAAATATTTGCGCAATTTATCAAGTAAAAATAATATTTATCTAGCTTCTGGCACTTGAAAAAAAAATTCCGGTTTCATATAGATTTTTTTTTTTTTTTTTTTTTTTTTTGAAAAATAAATTTACGAATATTTTTCTAAATTACGGGGTGTTCTGCATCGCTCCAATTCAATATTGATAATCTAAAAGAGAAATTTCTTTGCATTTCCATTCAATTATAATGTAATAAAATTTCTAGTTGGCTTGGTGATATTATTTGGCATCTTCCTTTGTTATTCTTTGTTTATAACTTGGACCTACCTTATAATTTTTTTTTCTTTAATACATACTTTTGAAGCAATTTTATAATAAATTCAGGTACAGCAAATTAAGATCACTTTGTGTTTTTAATATGCAAAGTTAATTTTTTTATTCGCTATGTGGTAAGTAAATAATAAATCACATGAACCAATGACATTGCTTAAAATACCATTTTCAGAAGATTTTGTTAGAGCATCTGCCAGCGATTTTTATTACTCGTAAAAAATGAAGTGAAAGTTAAATCATTAAATGAAAGTTAAATCATTTTAAATTCACAGGTTATTAAAATTCTGGTAATGAATCTTATCGTTTCCTTTCTTAGCATCGAAAAATAGTGTTTATTTCTATTTATGTTTTTTAATTACTGGCTGACTCGGCAGACTTTGTTCTGCCACATAAATTTTTTCTAGGATTCAGAAACTCTGTTGGATAATTTACAGTTTCGTCAGATTCGCAAACTGTATCGATCAATTTGTATGATACCAAGTCAACAGGTCGTATCTCGAAGTTCATTAATCGTCAACCTCCATTTTTTGCTGCCAAATTTTTGCACTTTCTACCATCCACAAAGATGCATGTGTTGTGCATGCGTACATCGCGGTCAATGATATCATTTTCTCGAATCAATAATGGTGCTGAAATTAATGAGCAATTTTATGTATTCAAAATTTTCATAGACAACAAATTTTCATTTGTCGATATCTGAAAATGGGTTCGAGAATTGCACAGCAGATGGATCTTGTAGCATTTATACGTACATGTTTTTAGCTGGAGCTTTTCAACATTACAATACAGTGGCGAAGATCTCAAGTAAACTTTAATCTCATCAACGACTTTTGAATGTAGAATGACTAAAATGTTTGTCTGAAATCACTTGAAGAGAATAACAGAGTGTTTAGTTACCTTTTGATGTACACTGCTTCTGGGTTATTTTGAACATTCAGTGGCAGCTTAAATACTGAATGCGCTGTTCTGCACCCATCCAGTAAAGCTACTGCCATGCCAAATGATGCAGCGGATAATGCGATGTCATCTTTAGATCATATTTCGGCAAGAATTGGCAAAATGAGAAATGTTTTGCTAGTTTTACATGGTCGATACTTCCCTCCCCAGAAAAAATGCACCTTGACCTGCCGAAACTGCCAGAGGTATAATCGGAATGTCACTATCCAGACTTTTTTTTCCTCAAAATTGAGAATAAAAAAATACCTCTAACCCCAAAGTTTGCCCTTTCATTCTTTAATCGCAAATTTCCCAATTATCAAAATACCCCTGCAAAAGAATTAAAGAGCAAAATTAAAAATCATTGCAAAAGCCTTGCTTAAATTATTCAGACATTTTATTTGTTAACAAATAGCAAATGGCAACAAATATAGATTTTAAATCTTTGAGAGTTTTTCGATGTTTTGCCCATAGACTAATAATAAGATAGTCTTATTATTAGTCTATGGTTTTGCAAAAGCGTTGCGTCATTATGCTGCCGTGTGCAGGTAAGGGGAGGTAACTGCAAATTTTTCTTTTTTTTCATTTTTTGCATCTATTGTACGTTATTATTGTAGCTACAGATTCGGCTTTTGTTTTTAAACACAATTTATTTCACAGCACAGGAAAGAAAGTTTGATGAAGATATTTACAGTGATGAAGATGACTCATTTTGATCTTATGATCCGTATATCTTAAAGATGAATATATAACACAACTCTTTTCTTAACGTATGCGTAACGTAATTCTACAAGAACGCTAATATTTTTGTTACCATTTTTCAAAACCAAAAATGAGTTGCCAGATCTCAAGTTTGAATATGATACAACGAAAACAGAAAATACAAAATTTGTTTGGAGCGACAACATCCTCCCACCTTTTGTATTGTGCACATATCGGCTAAACCAATACAAAATGAAAACCAGAAAATATAGTATAATGCAATAGACATGAAATTTCAATACTTATGAAAACTTTTGACTAATAACTACTAATGAATATAACAATATCTAATGCTAAACTACTTAGATATAACTATAATAATGAGATAAAATAAAATTAAAGTCTTTAGTCCAGTCTATAAGTCCAGGCGTTTCACAGGAACAACTCGTCGACCAAACCGCGTTTGTTTCACAGCCTGTAATTTTTCTTGAGGGAATGCTTCAGGTTGACAGCATTTTTCATTTGAAGCAACAGGTACTCCAACATCATCATCAATAATATCAGAAGCACCTTCCACATTTTCGGGCATATCTTTGGATATATCAGGAGAACTAATTTCCAAAGGATAGACTATTTGAACTGGACGGATGATTTCTCCATTAGCCACACGTAATCTAACTACTCGTTCGATGTTATCCTTACCTTGATATAGTTTGATGACACGTCCTAAAGGCCAATTTAAACGTTTTGTGTTTTCTGAGCCAATGAGAACAATATCACCTGGTGACAGGTTCTGTCGTTTGGTAGATAAATGAGGATTCCGTATAAGTTCTGCTAAATACTCCTTTTGGAATCGTTGACGTAGATGATAACGTAGATTCTGCAGGTATCGAATGCGATTACGTATTAGATGTCTGGTATCTACGATGCCCAAATCCACAGTTTCATTTCCTTTTATGTCTTGTATAAAGTCAGAAGGTTTGATAACCCTCAACTCATTCGGATCATCATAAACATATCTGAGAGGACGTCCATTAACTATGCTTTCACATTCACATAGAAAAGTCACCATTTCCTCGTAAGTGACAGAAGCACGGCTTAATACCTTTCTCAAAAGTTCTTTAACGGTGCGGATCATTCTTTCCCACCAACCTCCATACCATGGTGCTGTAGGGGGATTGAAGTGCCATTTAATCTGTTGGATAGCACATTCAGATGTTATTTCTTGCCAGTTGAGGGAGTTGAGAGCTCTAGTTGTTCCCAAAAAATTAGTTCCGTTATCAGTGTACATAATAGAACTACGTCCTCTTCTAGCAAAAAATCGTCTCATGGCTTGCATAAATGCTTCAGTAGACAGAGATGTCACCAACTCTAAGTGAATAGCACGATGTACCGCGCACGTAAAAAGCACTATCCAAGCCTTTTGCCTTCCTTTCAAATAAACAGGACCTGCCAGATTAGCCCCAGTCACTTTAAATGCAGCTACACGATTGATCCTATCAATAGGAAGAGGAGCAGGAACAACTGGTACTACAGGTTTTGATGTATACCTCTTACATGTCATACACTTCTGTAAAACTTCTCTAACAACTTTTCGTCCCCGAGGAATCCAAAATCGGTCACGTAGATGAGACAAGGTAGTTTGTACGACTGCATGGTGAAGTGACTTATGAGTATATTCTATGAGTCTTCTGACAATTGGATGATCTGGCAAAACTATGGGTCGTACAAAATCTTCTGGATCTTGCCCTACGATTAGCCTTGATCGAACTTTCAACATTTCATTTTCTTCGTAAAACTGAATTGTCTGAGAGTACTTCTCCCTAATGTCAGTTGGCCATTCTGATTGTATTATTCGTATCAGAGTTTCCTCACCCCTTCGAATTTCTTCGTATGCCAGCTCCTTGGTCAACTTGGAAGAATTCACTTTGATATTCTGGCAAAATCTCAATACCCAGGCTGTCAAGCGGATGATCCTTGGATAACTGGAAAAGTATAAAAATCTATTTCCAAAATGCTCCTTTGCTTCAATATTTAGATTAACAGCTACTGACTTCCGTCGTTCTAACATCGCTTCGTCAGGAAGAATGATCTCAGTGTAAGGCCAAAATTCTGGACGTTCATAAAGCCACTTTGGACCCTCCCACCATTGACTCCATAAAAGTTCAGACCAATCACATGAGCGGGAAGGTAAGTCTGCTGGATTGACATCTCCAGGGACAAATCTCCAATCTTCTATGTTTGTAAGTTCTCGTATTTCTTTCACTCTGTTACCTACAAACGTATTCCAGGGTTCTGTTTTAGTAATCCATCCCAGAACTATCATGGAATCTGTCCAAAAATACGTCTTTAAAGGCAAATTAAATGTTTCTAATACTGTTGAAGCAATTCTAGCTCTAATAGCGGCTCCTAAAAGCTCCAATCGTGGAATTGTTGGTCTCTGAAGAGGAGCTACTCTAGCCTTTGCTGAAACTAAGGAGACTCTCACTTCTTCCTCTTCTCCACATCGTAGAAAGGCACAGCAGGCATACCCATGAGCCGATGCATCTGTAAATATGTGTAAACTGGCCCTTTCGAAAGTTCCATGCAATATCCTACGAGGGATCCTACATTTCTGGGTAAGATCTAAATGCTTTGCCCATCGTTGATAGCGTAACTGCATTTCTGGAGTTATTCCTCCACCAAATAACCCTTGTGCTATGGTTTCTTGTCCAGAAGGAATGAGTTTAAGTTATTGCACTAAACTTTTCTCAATATATGAACGATGGGATCCGTCATCCATAAGTGCACGAACACATGCTTGATTCCCTTTATTTCGTATTCTTATCATGATAGTTTTTAAATAAATTTCATGAGCTGCTGGTTGCAAGGAAAATAAGGCTGTAGTGTTCCTTACATCTGTCATAGAATTATCTGTCTCAAAATTACGCTTCTCTTTCCCTGACAAATCCGGGCAAAGTATCGCATAATGTCGGCGACCACAAATTTTGCATTTTACATTGCTGTGGCACCTTTTTGCCATATGACCTGGTTTGAGGCAAACGAGGCAGCATCTCTTACGCATAACTTGCGATTTTCTGCCCTCATAAATCATGTCCGATATTTTCTGACATTCCTGACTTGGATGAGAACGATCGCAGAAAACACAGCTGAATTGTCTTGCGGTTGTGCTTGCAGTTAGTGCAGCAGCTGTAGGCTCATCTCTCGGTACTGGTTTATGGGAATCTTTTTGCTTTATTCCACTTCCAAATGCAGTTTCTGCTAAAGCACGATGCTCTTCGCCTTCGACTTCATGACGTAAGAAAGTCATCAAATTTTCAAGAACCTTCTCCTTTGTGAGAACAGAATCCTCTTCTATGACTTCTCTGTTGAGTCTATACCTATCCCAAGCCTTTAAAATCTCGACAGGAAGACATGACTCCACAACCGGGAAAAGCATCGCTGCATAATTAGACGTTGTCACACCTAATGTTTCTAATGCCCGTAAATACGAACCAAGTTTATCGTATAAATCAGTTAGCTTAATGTTTGATTTACTGTTTACTAGTGATAAAAGATCTCGTATATAAACTTCTATCAGTAATTCCTTTCTACCAAATCTGGACTCTAAATGTTCAATAACTTTCGGATAATTGTCTTTAGATGGCGGATAACTTTCTACAATGTCACGAGCTTTCGTTTTAGGCTTTAGTGATGATAACAAATATTGAAATTTGTCTTCTTCTCTTATACTTTCATTCTCGTGAATGTTACAAAATTGTCCCCAAAAAGCCACCCATGATCTAGGCATTAGTTCATATTCCTTTAGGCGTAATCTAGGCAATTTCAAATTATCAGGTGTACATTTACTTGAAATAACAGAATTGCTTTCGTCCTGTTGATTATAATGTTTTTCATATATAACTCTCATTTCTGTGAATCTGTCTCTGTAAGATTCCATCGTATCGTAATCTTCATCCGTGAAATTAATTACTTCTTTAATCTCTTCATCTACTTTAAATAAACGCTCCGCTTTCTCAACGACTTTGTTATACTGAGTGTGAATATCCTTTTCATTATCGGCCTTACTATGGATATCATCAAATGCATTTGCTGCTATTGTAAAAAGGCGCCGTAAATTAGTTCTTTCATTTCGTAATTTTTCTTGCTTAGCAATTAATTTGCGATCAGTCTCGTCTAATTTCGATTATGTAGCCATTTTATTTATCTAAAAATCACCTTGAACATTAACTGCAATGAATAACAAACGATCACTCACTTACGTAATGCAGAGAACAAGATCCTGTCACCGGACGCCAGTTATTGTAACTACAGACTCGGCTTTTGTTTTTAAACACAATTTATTTCACAGCACAGGAAAGAAAGTTTGATGAAGTTATTTACAGTGATGAAGATGACTCATTTTGATCTTATGATCCGTATATCTTAAAGATGAATATATAACACAACTCTTTTCTTAACGTATGCGTAACGTAATTCTACAAGAACGCTAATATTTTTGTTACCATTTTTCAAAACCAAAAATGAGTTGCCAGATCTCAAGTTTGAATATGATACAACGAAAACAGAAAATACAAAATTTGTTTGGAGTGACAACATCCTCCCACCTTTTGTATTGTGCACATATCGGCTAAACCAATACAAAATGAAAACCAGAAAATATAGTATAATGCAATAGACATGAAATTTCAATACTTATGAAAACTTTTGACTAATAACTACTAATGAATATAACAATATCTAATACTAAACTACTTAGATATAACTATAATAATGAGATAAAATAAAATTAAAGTCTTTAGTCCAGTCTATAAGTCCAGGCGTTTCACAGGAACAACTCGTCGACCAAACCGCGTTTGTTTCACAGCCTGTAATTTTTCTTGAGGGAATGCTTCAGGTTGACAGCATTTTTCATTTGAAGCAACAGGTACTCCAACATCATCATCAATAATATCAGAAGCACCTTCCACATTTTCGGGCATATCTTTGGATATATCAGGAGAACAGTTATCTTTACTATACAAACTGCCTTATTTGGTTTCCACTGAAAATAGGACGCGAAAAATACGTCTAATTCTAACATTTTCCTATTCTTAGTATTGAATCCACCACACATTTGTTCAAATATCTCAAAAACTCATTTCTGCAGATACTGCTGTTTACCTGCACACGGCAGTATGACACTTGGTAGCCAAAAAATTTCTAGATAGAGACACACTAATTACCTATCGGTATGATATGTATACATTACGACCTATTCTCATACCTGCCAAATACACATTAAAAATTTCGTAAAAAACGGTCGAGCCGTTTCAGACGAGTTCAAACACAAGAACCGTGACATGACACTTTTATGTATTAGATGTCTAGACTTTTTTTTTTGTATTTCTTTGGTTGGTGCCAAAAATATCTATACGAGGGGGACCCCTCCCCCCAAAAAAACTGGATTTTTGTTCTAAAATATTTTTTTAATCAATTTATTGACACAATTTCTTTAGTTTCCATCAAAGTATTCGCCATTAGACGCAATATACACTTGTTAATTTTTTTTTCCACTGTTCGAAGCTCCCCTGGAGCTCTCTAACTTTCATCCCATTCATTGCCCTCTGCGAAGCAGTTTTGATAGCCTCTCCATCATCAAAACGTTTCACTTTCAAAAAAAAATTCTTCCTTGTGAACAGAAAAAGATCACAGGGGGCTAGGTCTGGCGAATACGGGGGGTGGGAAATGACTATCCACCCGAGAGAACAAGTAGCGGTTAATAGTGAAGGCTGTGTCTGGGAGCGTTATCATGGTGAAGGACCCATTCACCTGATCGCCCGCACGAATTCCAACTCACTCCTGTTTCTCCTAAAATTTCGTCAATCGTAAAACGAATATTCCCGATGATTTTTTGGCTGATTTTCTCAATGTTTTCATCATTTCGAGACGTCGAAGGGCATCCAGAACGAGCATGATCTTCAACACTCATCTCAGCACGTTTAAGCGGGGCCATCGTGAAGTCAGTCGGTTTCCCTCTTTCTACCGGGCCTGCTTCAATATTTAATTGCGCAATCCACGTGATCCCATACTTTTAAGCGCTTCATCCCTTCTCTTCAAAGTTACAATTCGATATGGAGCACGAAAGTCTTAAAACTTCAGTATCTTCAGTTGATTTTGACATATACACAGCAAACAATAGTTCTCATACATATTTCATTGAAAAAAAGATCAGAAAGCAATATAAATAGTGCAATGGTATTTTTGATTATCATACATTTAAGTATTTAACATATGTACTTTTTATGTTTTGAATTGTAATTATTCTTTTAAATTTTAATTGAGTGCGACAAAAATGCTGTAAGTTCAGATTACTGCCGTCAAAACTTAAATAAAGAAAACAGATTATTCATTACATTTTTGAAATTTGTGAGATACAATAATCTGAAAATAAATCTTTTGGTAGTTGATCAGTTTAAATTTGGTGTTTAAAATGACCAACTTCGAAAATTCTCAGACCTTTTAAAGTTTATTAACATTTTAGAAGTAAGATCCTGATTTTACAAAATTTCGTCTTTTTGCTTATGATTATGTTAATCTTATTTGGTCGAAATAATCTGAAAATTTCAACCAGAACGTTCAAGAATAGAGTAAAATTCAGTGAGAATTTTTTTTTTCAAATAATACATAACACATTTCGAGAGTACACACTTTATTTACAAACATAAAAAATAGCATAAAACAGCTTTAAAATTGAACAAATTCAGTGATAATCTGTTACTAACGATGTGACAAAACTAATAAGCACAAAAGTTACTAATGTACCCATAAGCTACAAACTAAGGGTTTGTGTTCTCAAGTTTTCAAAATTTTGAATATTAAAAAACAATAACAATGATCGTAAAAATGTAAGTTCAGAGGAGTTTGAACATAATTACCCAACACATTTATTAATTGCAATAATGGTTGTTTATGTGAATTCCAGCCAAGTTTCATATGAAATCTGAGATATAACTGCCTCTTTAACTATTTTATGGAAAAAAAAAAATTCATGAGAAATTAGAAATGTAATCACATGAGGTTTCTAATTAACCAATTCAAATCCTTAATGTGACTCTTGAGACAGTCACTATGATACTTGAAAGTTGTTAAGAATGAAATTCGTATTTTTGTCTTTAAAGTACTTTTAAGTTTTTAATAGCAAACACTTGGATGAAATTATTTGCGATACACAGTACATTGTTTGAAAAATTATGCTGTGTAAACCTGTTGGCTTATTATGATTATATATTTAATAAATATATAACCATTGTATATGTTCACATTTCATAGTAAACTCAGAAAAATTAGAAAACGCATTTTGATCAGTTTAAAATATTTGATATCTATTAGGACTTTATTTTTATGAATATATTTCAAAATCACCCCCTATCGATTTCGTACATTCAACACAGTACTTTAAAACTATTGAAACTGAAAAGGTCTATTTAAACATACTTGTGCTTTAATGTATACTATTTACACATCGTGTCACACAGGTACCTTTTTAAAAATCTTTCCGCATAAAATTAGTTGAAATAAATTCAATTAGACTCATCTTTAAAAATGACTTAAATCTTACATTTTCAAACATATTAACCTTTAGAACTGTCAATTTTTATTGTTAACTTTCTTTCCTGTCAACGAAAATTAACTAAATCACAACATTAATTTGATTAACAAATGATAATAATCAGAATTTTGAACGATTTTTAGTACATGTAAATGTAGTAACTTTTTTGTGATTCAGACTAAACTTAAATTGCTGTTTTATTAACAGGCAGATACCCTCACACGTTTTTTACGAAATATAGAATAAATAAATTAAATAATACTATAAAAAGAAAAATATAACTTACTCAATTTTTAAGGCATTATCTCCTGTTAGAATTTTGAATTTTCTAATTCTCATCCAAGTCTGCATGTCTGTAACGGACAGCAAACTCGACTCGAACTAAATGCTCTTTGTAAGAAAACGCCGTTCTGTCGATATCCGCTGGCCGTAGGGTTGGGGACCATGGGATAACTCATCCCAGGAATTCGCTCGCTTGAAGCAGGCCCGGTAGAAAGAGGGAAACCGACTGACTTCACGATGGCCCCGGTTTAAGTCGCCCAAACAACTCGGAAACTTGTGTACGGCTCGTAGCATTGTTCTTGAAAGCTTGTTGAAACATTGAGTAATCTATTCCATTTCCGACTTTTCAAGCAGGAAGCAAAACTTCAAGCGCGCTTTTGGTTCTTTTAAATCTGCAATAAAGAGTTCACAGACGGAAAGCAATAACACTTGCGAAAACTAACACCATGATCAGACGTTTTCAACTATACTGATATACTATACTTTCACAGCTGTTTTATGAAGGTCTCTATTTGAGTCATCTAGTTGAACATTCCACTACATCTAGGGTCGGCAGCGTGCCATTTGTCCGGTTTCTTTTGGGTCCCCCTCGTATTCTCAAATTTTACCACTAATACCGCCCCCCTTTCCATTTTTTAACCGAAAATCTCCCTATTATCAAAATATTTCCGCAAAAGAATCGAAGAGCGAACTGAAAACCATTGCAAAAAACCTTGCTTAAATTAGTTTCAAACATTTTATTTGTTACAAATAGAAATTGGCGATAAATAAAATTTTAAATCATAGAGAGTTTCCGAAGCATCATCTAGTGGGGCCATGTTCCGATATTTTGCCGGAGCGTCGCGAAAAACATTCTAAAAGGGGACATTCTAATTACCTAGCGATATGAAGTATACTTTATGTCCTAGTCTCATTTATAACAAATACACATAAAAAATTTCATGAAAATCGGTTGAGCCGTTTCGGAGGAGTTCAATTACCAACACCGTGACAGAAGATTTTTATTTATTAGATTTTATTACTTTTTTTTTTTTTTTTTTTTTTTTGGTACTTTCTTCCGGATTGGGTATTATGAGAAGTATTTTTTAAATTATGTCAAATTTTACAATTTCTTATACCAAAGATATATTTGAATGGCATCATTTCGACGACAAGAAATAAATGCACCTTTGTGCACAGAAGTAAAAGGGGGAAAAACATCTTTTATCGCACAAAATTTTCAGATTACTACATACGCGTGTTTCGGACATTGAAGAAACCTAATTGTCAATGCAAAATAGTGAGCTTTTAGACGTAAGCCCATTATTTTGCATTGAAAAAGGGGTTCTTAAAACCTCGAAACGCGTGTTTGCAGTAATCAGTCAATGTTGTGCAATAACACGTTGTTTATTATTTACCTCTAAGTTTTTACTATGTTTTTCATTTTCATTTTGTCTACTTTATTTTTATTTTTTTTATTTTTTTTTTTTTTTTCCAAGAGTACTTCTCATTTAATAATACAGTTGAGCACATTTCCAACAGCATATAAGTTATTCATTTTATGATGATCGATTTTTATGCGTTTCTTTTTTTTTTTTTTGAATAGTATTTCTAATTACATGTGCTTTGGTGTGATGTTTAGTGAAACAAAAAGTATGAAGATAAAGACTGCAATATATGAAAAATTAAAATTATTACTTTTAGAAACACTTCGGAGCTGTCTCGATATCGATCATATTTGCAGGCGAGAAGGGATATTTGACAAAAGTCAAATAGCAGTAACTTTTATTAAGTCAAATTATGCCTTCGATTCAAGCATCACATTAGTATGTTGTTTAATATAAAATTGATTAAACATCTTGTACGACAGTTGGAAGAAAATCATAAAAAAAATTAATTTTTTGCACGAAAAGTTTTTTTTTTTTTTTTTACGAATAACTCTGAAACAAAAACATACTTTTCTCTGTACGTATGTCAAATAAATAAAAGTCGTTTGCTTCCTTATAAAAATCTATGTTCTGAACACATGTTCACTCGAAAATTAAAGCTATTGAAATAACATAAAACTGTAATACAGTGTTATGATACAGTGACTGTATCACCTGTATCTAGTTCCCTATATTATTCCGATTGCACAATTTCCTTGTACTCCTCTGCAGGGAAATAAGTCCATATTTTGTTACAAATCAAAATCTTTTGATAATTCGCATCAGGATAAACGTTGCATCACGTTTCGTACGTGCTGTTGAATTCGATTGATACATCCAGCTATTAAGGTTGTAAAATTATTGTCTTTTTGTCACTGCTTTAATTTTCAGGAAAAAAATTTGCTGGAAAAAAAACATAGTCCGATGACATACTTAAACTTAATACAAATATGTTTGGTTCGTTTGTCTCGAAAAATATAAAATAATCAATTAGTTTTTTGAAAAATGTAGGTTACGCAGTATTTTCTTTATTAAATTTCGAATTTTATTTTGATAGCCTCTATTTAAATGATCCACGAGCCGTCACTACAATCCCACAAAATAAAAGGAAATACAGTCAAGTCTCGATAACTTAAGTCTTATGACTCGAATATTCCTGTATCTCAAAGGCGGTCCCCAAATTTTCAGTGTTTTCCAATGCTCTTTTCTCGATGGCAGCAACTTTTAAGTCAAAGCTCTCATGAAAGTTTTGTTTTCATTTCACACACGAAAATCCAGCAAAATATATACAAAATAGTTTTTTTTATTTCTTTTTTTCCTTTTACATACTTTTACTGTGTTTTTTATTTTTTTGCATGAGAGAGGAACTTATTTACATACTTTTACAGTCGTCTCTTGATAACTCGAAGCTTTACTCTGATATTTCTTTAGCTCGAAGTTTTCATCGGGATCCAAACTCCTGACGTTGTTGTGAAAACTTCCCAAAATTTGACCAACCGATAACGTTTTAACCGGCCACTTGAGGTTTCGAGTGATCAAGAGCTGACAGCGCAACTTAACGGTATTTATATCCCCCCCCCCTGCATTGAAAAAGGGGTTCGTTGCAACGCCGAAACGCGTGTCTGCACAAAACAGCAATTTTGTGCTGCAAAAAGTTGGTTATTTCCTTTCACTGCTCTGCACAAAGGTATTCTTTTATTTCTTTCATCGCTCCCATGTTAAAAGAATGAAAAATTCTATCGACAATCTCTGTAAAGATTTTTAATATGTTTCTTTCCTCATTGTTAAGTCATTTTATATTGTATATTTTCTCCTTTTACACATTCCATTTGGTTATAAAATGCCGCTAAAGGCGTTCAAGTTTTAATATGCCATTTTTTTTGTGAACGATATTTTATTGTTTACATGTTAAGGCAATCGCACATTTCTATATTTATTCATATTGAAACTCCCTTGTAAAATAGAGAACATAGAAATTTAAGTTTATCCATACAACATTCTGAGGT
Organism: Uloborus diversus; assembly: GCF_026930045.1. Lineage (NCBI taxonomy): Eukaryota > Metazoa > Arthropoda > Arachnida > Araneae > Uloboridae > Uloborus > Uloborus diversus. Next base: position 94,187,685 of record NC_072736.1, on the reverse strand, counting down.
GGGGTTTCGATACATTTTAGTTCTGTGCTTATATAAACTTAAATTGAAAAAAAAAAATCTCTCTTAGACAAAACTTACGTTCATTTACGTTACGTTAAGCCTTACTCTTGCGTTTGTATCCATAAAACTGGAGATTTCTTACTTTTATGATCGATTGTATATACTAGTTGTAATAGCAATTAACAATGATGTTTCAAACATTGTGTTTCATATTTTTAATAATTTTCTTCTGAGTTAAAATTGCAAAAAACAAACTTCTATTCGTCGTGCTGTACAATTTTCTTTGCATGTAGAATTTTTCCTTAAATATCAACGAAAACTAGAAAAATGAAGTGTAAAGTAGTAAGTACTCATTAGCACCAAACAATATTTTAGGAAGCCTCAACCAGAACAAAGTTGATTCAAAAAAAATATCTTAGGTTTTATTCATCTTGTGCAACAACAGAAAGAGCCTAAATTAAGACAACTTATTTATTGATGGTTTGTGATATTTCCATTGAGATAATATTGTGAAAAAAAAACTAAATATTTGCAATGTGTGTAGCTCATTTTCAACAGGCAACACTCTTAATTGACATATCAATCAAGTTATCAATAAAGATTAAAACTTGAAGCACTAGATTAAATATTAAGAGCTACCAAATACATATTAAGATACACTGATTGAAATTATCACCAAACCAAGCAAACTGAGCTACTGAAAAACAACCAGGCCTGGCTTGAGTTGAAAAAGGAAAAAAAAAGCGAATAAGACAAGCTACTTTTTATTTTTGAACCTTTAAGGTTTTACAGGGTGATTCAAAATGAAAGGTGAGGATTCAAGCATGTATGCTTCTAACAGAAAAACGGTAAAAAAAATGATGTTTCTTTTGCATACTTATATCATTCTCAAGATGTCCTATGACAATCTTCCTGACACCTAAATGATAGCATACCTGTACTCCAACTCTTGCAATACACGTTGAAACATGTACGCAGTAACAGAAACAACGAATGCAGAGATCCAATTTTTCAGTTCGTGAAGATCAGTAGGTAAATGGGGTATAAACGCAGTATCCTTTCAATATTCCCACAGGAACAAGTCACATGCTGTTAGGTCAGGTGACTAAAAAAGCTAATTATGAAGTACTAGATCATCTCTCCCTTGATCGCCACTTTGACCAACTGAATAATAAATGGTAAGAGGGATGCATACAATAACAAGCAGAGACATCTAGCAGCTGCAATTTATAACTTCACATTTCCTCTTCATTTAAGCTCCACCAGAGAGCTGTAGATCCAATATTTCTAAATTGGTGGCCTTGTGAATCCCTACTATTAATTTTGAACCAGCCTGTATTTCTCAGATAAATAATTTGGTTAATATGTCTAGATTGTAGGTTTCATCGATATCCGTGCTGTTGAATATTTTTTTCATATTTCCTATATACTTCTTAACCTTTGTTTACAGAGTTTAAATTTTGATAACAGAACACCAGATGAATTGTCCAATTATTTCTGAACTCAACGATAATATTAAAACATAGTACGATGAGATCTAGTGCTTTAAAGAAAAAGAAGTTGAATAATTAGTAATGTGCAAATGAAAATGTACTAATAATTTGAGATCAAGGTAAATTACTTGAAAACTGAAGCTTAGAAATTATATTTTAAAAACTTAACTCCTTTCTTAAATAATAATAATAAAAAACATTTGAAAAAACAAAGCAAAATGGAAATAGAATATTTTTTAAAAACAAGGTTTCCGTTTCTTAAAAATATGTTCAACTTAGAACTACAAAGGCGATTTGCCACACGAAGTACTTTAATTGAAAAATAATTTAACGTCCTTAAAATCGAGCAATACATAATGTTTCAAGGGATCTTAAACTTTTATACAATCATGTTTTTTTTTTTTTTCTGAAATAAAACAGAGAAAGCAGTAAAATATGACTTTTAAATGATATCCGTTGATTTTTTTTTAGACATATTTCATTGAATCTTTCCTTAAAAAATGATTTAACGTTTTATTTTATCGCATTTATGTTACTCACTTTTAAAACCGAAAACAGTTTTTTGTACAAACGAAATAGTTCAATAAAAAAAACGTAGACATTTTTCTGTTTACACACAAAAAAAAAACATATTTTTTATAATAAAGCATTCAAACTGTTTAAAAAATACTGAAAAAAATAGTTTCTCCAGACGACAAATTCTAAATTATATTCAGGAAAAAAAAGTTATTTACTAAGAGAACGGCTTTGCTTTTGTTTCATTAAGGTTTTATTTAGTGAGTAAAAATAAAATGAAGTGAAATTGTTTTAGGAAACTTAAGAAAAAGATTATTAAGTAAACGCCAAGACTTTTTTTAAACAATGATTTTTTTTTTGAGGTTATTTTAAACATTCTCTGGTATCTGAACAAAGAAAAGCAAACATTGAATTATTATCTCATTTTTAGCAAGACGATTTTTTCAATAAAACCTACCCTGTTTTTACCAGTAAAAAAATTTGAAAGCGTAGACATTGATATTCCCTAAGAAAAATATTCAAAATATTAACCATTTTGCCATCAAAATTCAACATTTTCTTTGATACTTGAAATAAATTCTATTAAAATATTTTTCACTTACAGTACAGAACAACAAATGGCTCAGAACTGTTTTGCTTAGTAGAAAATTATGTATCAAGTTTTCAATCGTCCCCCAAATCAAACAAAAAATATTATGATACGATCTTTTTTTTTAATTTTTTGCTGCAAATAGCTGTAAGGTAGACCCATAAAAGTCATGGGTTATTCTCAAATAAAAATACATTTTTATCAAAAGAAAAATTTTATTTCTTTGTCCCTTTTTACGCCAATAATATCACCTATGCTTATTTTTTGATTTTTTTTTTTTTTTAACGAAAATGCGCTTGCTATGGCTCTTTTTTTTTTCGTATTTTAATGTGACATATTTTTACATATGTTATGAATGCGTCTGTGCTTGAGTTTCTCCGCGGTTCCTGACATATTTGCAATTGGTCCAGAATCTCAACTATAGAGCGATTGAGACTAGGTCTTGTTTCAGCTGCAAGCTTATGCATGTAATAACTCATTAATTTACCAAAAATATTTTTTTTTACGAAACTCACATTAAAGGTGGCAAACTGAGGATTTGATGTTAGAGTGACTCTTTAAGTAAAACGAAATTGTTTGGTTGCAAAAACTGCTATTTGGTGAAAAATGTTTGGCACATAAACTGTAGATAAAGAAAGAAAACATTTTGGTCTTCGTTTTAAATTTTACATTGCTTTTAAATTACTTTTAAAAGCAGAGATACAGACAGCATTGAAATGACTGCGTATTTCTTCCAGAATACGCAAAAATACGGTTTTTCGTAGTCAAAAAAAAAAAAAGAATAAATAAATAAATAAATAAATAAAATAAAATAAATAAATAAATAAAAATGTTCGTCTAAGAGAACTAATTTTTAAAAATGCGAAAATATCCTTTTTTAAATCCACAGTAGTGTAGAATTTAATAAAGACGCTTCCATGATTTAGAAATCAACGGAAAAAAATTTCTCTAAATAAAGCATATCGACATTATTATAAGAAATAACGGATTTAAATTATTACTTTCCATTAGTATAGATCAAATTAGTTATTATTTGTGCACTGGAGATTTAAGAAACACATGGTGGAATTTGGCAAATTGATATTTTGGTGGGTTTGAAATTTTATTTTTACTGCTTAATTTGTTTGTTATTCTGCCTCATCGCTTTAATTGGATGTAATTCTATCTAATTATTTATTTATTTTGCACCTCAAAAGAGCTTCCCCGTAACCTCTTACCTCAAAACACACACACTGTTAAAAATGTTACTGAAATTTTACGGTAAAAAATACTGCCATTCATGTAGCCAGAACGTTTAACCGTAAAACTTTTTTTTTCTGTACAAAAAATCAAGAACGCTAATCTGGGGAATATCGGGATTCGAACCTAAATCTGTTTTTTCGAAATAGCTGTCTTAACCACTACCCTGAAGGGACTCGAAGGAGAACGGGAATGGCGAAGTAAGTGCTTTGCTCGCAAAATCACGTGGTACACCTCGTACATACGTGATACACCTGTGGTTAACTGTGGTATTGCAATCGTTTGTTTTTTCCGAAAAAAAATACTGTACATTGTTTCCTCCACTGTTAAGTATCTATTTCACAGTGAAGTTTTCCGTTAAATTTTCCCGAATTTTTAACATCGTATCTGAAATTCTTATCAATAATAGGGTTGTTTCTTTTAAGTAGCTGTGCCTTTTCGTCACCGCTGTAATTCAGGGGGAATTGAGAAAGATGAAGAAGTCGGGCAAAGATATTTTTACATAATTTACGAACTAAAATAGCATTAATTTTAAAACTTTTCTAAAAACATTGGCTGTTGGGTGGCTGTTGCGTCATTACGGTTTGCGAATCGGAGGACAAGGAAAAAGAAATAACGCGGCCATAGGGTTTAACATAGCCTTAGAGTTTTGTTATGATAAAAGATAATCGAATCATTCTTTATCAGAACTTTCAAGAAATAATTTGTGTAAATGTGCAGCAGTACAAACAAGAAGGAAAATTTTGATATTGCCAGTTACAATAATCAAGACTTAAAATAATCTGAAAAAGAAAAAAAAAACTGGTTGTTATAGTGGATTTTATTATAAACAGACGCACGATTTTTTAATGTACTAAAAATCCAAGCATTAACATATTAGTTGTTTTTTTTGTTTTTTGTTTTTTGTTTTTTTTTTTGACCTCATTTAACTAGAGGAATGAATGCCAGGCATATAAAATTAATTTTTTTTTCTGCATTATGGTTTTTGCTTTTTTTTTCTTTTTTTACAAATTTCTGTTACATAATTCCAAGCACATGAAAGAGAATATTCTTTTTTATTCTTTTTCTTCGCCTAAACATGTGAAAAAACTGAGGCCAGCCTTCGTGATACTTTTATACAATGAAGCAAATATTTAACTTGTATAACTATTCGCTCTATATGTCTATTTTAAAAAACTATATTTTTAAGAAAGATGAATTTTAGTTAAAACATAAATATTTAATAGTATAGTTTTTATTTCAGCAAAAAAAAATACTTTTAGCACGTATGTGCTTAAAATTATGTAACTATTAAGATATTAGAGTTTAAAAAGCAAGAGCACTTTCCTTTCATTTTCCACCGTCGTTCTTTAAAAGGAATTAAAAAAAAAAGTCTTCATGAGAATTATGTAGAGAAAAGGAGTTTTTCCTTTTCTTTTGAACAAGATTTCTTCAGAAAAAATAATTACTTTGAAGAACATAATCCAGATAAATGAATATTTTACTGCCACGAATAAATATGATTTATTATTTTTTTTTTTAATTTTACGAAGTAAAGGAAGTATTGCATTCGCAAAATTGACTTAAAAATAATCCTTAATTTCCATTTTGCTCGCCCCCAAATGAAGGTTGAGGTTTTTTTACCCGACCGCACGTTGATATATGTCTAAGAACGTATAGACGCCCGAAATATCCATTTTGACGATCACCGAATTAATTACAACGAGTATTCTCGGGAGGTCTGTATGTGCGTATGTATGCGCGTATCTGCGTATGTACGAATGTTCTTATTTATCTCGCATAACTCAAAAATGTGTGTCCTAGAAAGTTGAAATTTGGCACGTAGACTCCTAGTGGGATGTAGTTGTGCACCTTTCCGTTTGGTTGCATTCGGATGTTCCTAAGAGGGTCTTTTACGCCTTTTTTGGGGAGAAATCATTGTTAATATCAATGCAAACTCAAGTGGTGTTATAGTTTGGCAAACACTAGGCGACGTATCTCCAACCTTTTGGTCGCCAAGTTTTTTCGCCAACTCGAACAAAAAATTTGGTGTTTTTTTAAAAATTTGGTTTCATTTTGGCCACTATTGGCGATATTTAAAGACTTAACCATTGAATCACGTTAAAATGTCCAAGAGTAGGAAAATTAACCTCTATAAAACGTTTTTTTTTTTTTGCTTCAGTTCGTAACAAACTTGCAAAAAAAAAGAAAAAAAAAAAAATATATATATATATATATATATTGAATTGTTCGAAATTGAACGAAAAATTGTTCAAATCAAAAAATTAAATATGTTAATAAGGTGTTCATTCCGAGATCTTTCGAACAACAACAAAAACAAAAATCGTTTGAATTGGACTGTTCACGCAAAATTTACTAGGGGGGGGGGCAGACCGACAGACACATTTTCCGCATTTCAATACCCTATTTTCCAATTTTCAACTTTTTCAACATTTCTTTCATTTTATTATTTATTGATTTTTTTTTTTTTTTTTTTTGTTTTTAGTGATATTTTAATGATGCATTAAGCCTTCTTTCATGCTTTTTTCTTCTTTGTCTGACTTTTACTGGGAAAGTTGTCGAAAAAGTAAAATCATTGATTGGGGGCCGAATCTCTGGAAAGTCTCACGGGACCAGGGGTTGGAATTTATTACTAACAGATTGTAGCCTAAGAGGTGCACTAGAAAAGAACTGTAAACATCTTCATTTCAACTTACAACGTGATTTTTCGACATCACTTCCACTCTAAATTTGGAGACGAGGGGGAGGAAGGGGGAACAGTGAAAGGGCAAAATGTAGCCCACCTGCTTTTAAATACGTCAATAGACGTTGCTCTCAATTCCGAGACTTTCACTGAGCTTCTAACAGAACTTACGCTGCGGCGTAAATTGCGCAGTTTTTTATACTGGATTACGCCAATGTTCCCGATCGGGAGCAACGAAGTTTGTTTGCTTATAGGATCTACATTTTTGTTGGACATTATTATCTGTCATGTTTTGTCATCAAAAGGCTCCCTATTCATTGTTACTCTAGAACATCAAAACAGTTAAAGCATCTTTTTTAAAAATTATAAAAATTTTTATCCGTCTCCCTGAAAATCAGTAAAAAAGCACATTTTGCGATTTTTTGTTGAAAACAGTAATTGCAAAATAGAACTAATTCTTCTTTCAAAAATTCAGGACTATTTTTGGCAATAAATAGAAAAAAATAATAATAAGTCCTCACAAGCGAAACTTTATTTTTTACGATTTTGTAAAGTTGCTGTTCCCATTTGGGAACATAGACGCTTTTAAAAGATTAATGAAAATTTAGCTTTGTATTGAACACTAAGTATAATTGTTTGTTGTACTTCTTTTGTTTGTTTGAGAAATATTCAGAAAGAAACTTATGAGCTCTAGTTTTATACCACAAGGGTGCCCACCTTGGGGGGGGGGGGGATCATGGTGCAGACTGCATCATTAAAATTTTTAGGAGGGGGGTGTTTTGAGGGGTATTTTTGTCATTGGAAGGGAGCTATTGCTTTTGAGAGGGTCTTCACGATATTTAGGGGGAGGGAGAGCTCTAGGTGTTATTGGGGTTGACATTTCTGCATACCAGATGAAAAATTTGGTACGAGCCACGTCACTGATTCTTTCAAAGGGGGGATTTTTCTTTTTAAAAGTATAATTTCACAAATTCAATCATTTTTTGAACAAAAACATTTTTAACATCAGCAAACGTATTAGAAAAACATTAATGCTTCCTTATTATTTTATTTACACATTTATTTGAGATAAATTGCTGCCTGGCACCGTGACAATACGTTATAATCGCATCCCGTCCAAATCAAGACGCGATAGGTCTGAAGAAAATTCCCAATAAATAATTTTTTGTGATTTCGTGTTGATGAGCTACTACTTGAAAAACAGTTAGTATTACTGTCTTATGCATAATGTAACCACTGATTGAAAAAAAAAATCCAATAAACTTCAAGAAAAAAAGAATCATTCAGGAGTATTGAAAAAGCTACAATACTTTCGTCGATAAGAATTATCAATTAAAGTTTTAAACCCACAGGATAATGAAAGAAGATTCATTTCAAAATTTGAAATTTCGATTCATTAATAACCGATTTAACTGCCATTTTCTTGAATGATAGCATGCATTATCTCGTAGAAGCACATGATCTCAGTTTATTAGTAATATTTTTTCGCTGCAACTAATTGTTCAATACAAGTTCAAGATGACGCCGTAGTTATCATCAAAGGAAGTCCCGTACTCGCTCCATTGGAGAAAGATCTAATGATTAAATTGCAAAGCATATCCTCAAAAATATATATAATGTTTGCTTTTATGTATTTTGTGCTTTGCTTTCTTTAATTCATAAGTTCATTGATTTTGTCCTTAATAACGTTACTTTTTATGTTTTTCTTGTTGAGTTTTTTTCAGAGAAACTGATAGAAAGTTAGGGCATATCACATACGGAAAAACTATTTTTTTTTTAACATACTTATCGGTAGAGAAGTATTAAATAGAAAAACATCCATAGACAGTTGGGGAAAAGTGGGGAAAATTGAAACAGTTAAGATATCTTACATTTTTCAAATTTAACAAATGGGAAATTTACTTCGAAAATTACAGTGCGTAAAGAAAAAATTTATTTCATAATGAAACTTAAATTAAACATTAAATGAACTAGAATGAATAAAAAATTTTTGGCAGTACGTTTGTACCTACAGAATAAATGGAAATTGTCCTCTTTAAAAATACAAGAAAAAAAATCTTTTCCTTGAGACGTGTTTTCTATGTGATTATTAAAAATATTTTTCTCCAAATGAATGAATAAATAAAAGAAAGAATAAGTAAGAAAAAATAGATAAACAATAAACGAAAATATGAATAAACTGATAATTTTAAAAGAACAAATTAATGAGTGAATAAACTAGTGAATGAATGTATCAACAAGTGAATTATTAAATGAACTAATTTAAATGAATTGATTAGTAAATGAAGGAATGTAAATGAGTTAATTAATAAATGAATAAATAATAAATGAATGCGTAATTTAATTAATCATTGAATGAATAAATGAAATGAACTATTTTTCTTTGTCCCGCATATTCTTGATTGATTGTACAAAGCATTTAAAATACAAATAAGCTTAATATTTAATAAATAAAAGCTGTACCGAAAATTAGCGTGTATCAATTAATATTTAAAATGTTAATAACAAGAACTTTATTATTTTCTAATAACAAAAAATAATTTTTGACACACAACATATTTGAATAAATAGGAGTAATTTTGAAAATTGTTTGTATTTTCATATATTTTGATCTTTAAAAGTTAATTTTTCCCCGACAGGAATAGACTACATGAGTAACTACATAGTTAAAATATTACCAGGTAAGTGATGCTGGAAATTGAGAAAACGTTTTATCATTTTACCCCCCTGCTACTTCACATTGCCCCACATATACCTGGTCTTTTAACTCCAACGGTAAATGAGCACAACAAATGATCGCATATAAAAGTGCTTGTTTAATTTATCCTTCAATATTGTTAAGTAACACATTGAATGTAATCTACTTCATCAACATCCTCTCGATTGTTTTATTCTTTTTCATCTGGGGGATGTTGCAGCTGGATTTCCCGTTTGTTCTAGATGGGTAGTTAGATTTTTACACTTAATGCCTGAGGACGCTTTTTATCCTTTAAGTAAGGCTGAAGGAACAAACCATGAAGTACGGGAGAAAAAAATAGTTAAGAAAACAACTGCTCAGTGGGTATTAGCTAAATCAAGTTGTAATAAATGCACTCTGACACCATAGCAGATTAAACATTTATTTTTTAATTATTGTTCTCTACAGAACGGTTCATACACTTGATAGTTTATTGACATTTTTTAACTTTTCAATTTACAAAGTTTGAACAGAGCAACGTCTGTCGGATCCTCTAGTAGCTATATATATTCCTGATTTAGATATAAAAGTGGCACTTTATTTAGCTTTTTTGAAAAATTCTAATTGCTGAAAACTTGTGTATTTTGTGCTTTGTTTTCTTATTTTCATACGTGCAATAATATTGTTCTTAATGAAGTTCAGCTTCTTAAAGTCAATATTATGACAAATCTTTGACTTTATTTCTTTGTTTTTGCCTCTAAAACTATTTGAATGAATTGTTTTATTACTTTTACAAGAATAGCTTTCCATCGTTAAATTAAAACAACATGATAAAGAATACTTACCGTTTTCAGCTTTGGGTTAGACTACGAGAATGTTTCTTTATTTGTAAAGTAAAGCATAACGAGTTTCTTCACACTTCGTAAAAATGTAGAAATGGAATTGCCGAAACCATATAAAATAGATACAGCTCTAAACTTTCAAAATCCACTTTTAAATTGTGATCAAAAACAATGTAAAATAATAGTAATTATAAAGTTAATTTTGTTAATAAATGTTCACAAACTAACTTTAAGGCTGTACTTAAGCAATGTGGATTACATTTTAAAGCCGTTGACTTTTCTTAAATAAAAAAAATCTTCGAAACACTGCCTTATTTGAAATGTTTAATATTAACAAAATCTACAAATATCTGTCTGCTTAGGTTCAGCCTTGAAATAAATTTGTTCACAAAACTAACTTCGTAATGACTATGATTTTTCATTGTTTTTGGCAACAATAAAAAAAACACCTAAGTCACCTCCGTCGCATAAAAAGGTTGAGGTTAAGAATTTAAAAGCTCTCATAAAAAGTTTCACTTCAAAAGCCTTAAAAGAAGCATAGTTGCCCCAGAAACAACTTTGCTTACTCCAGTTTCCACTAATCCCAAAACATGACAATGTCAATGCTTGATACCTATGTACTTTGAATGAAGTCAAAATGATGTTTCGTGATATTGCAATGTAGTTTTAGGTTCAATGCAATACAAACTAGTACTTTAATACTTCATAATGCATGAATTATTGTTGCATTGTATTATAAATATTCTCGTGGTTAGTTGGTAGATGAATACGTTTCTATGGCACAAGGGGGACTGCTTAAAATCATTAAAATTCTACAGAAAAGATGTGTTTTCATTTAGCAAAATATTACCGTGGTTTAAGACCGTCCTTAGTTCCGTTGCTATTATCATGAATTCAATAGGGCTTTGTGTCATGCAAAGACATTAGATCAAGTTTACTGGAGGGCATATTACAAATTTAACATGTCTATACTTTGGGATTTAAATAGCACCGGAGAAGTTCTGTGGCATGTTTGATAAATATGTATTGCTACAAAGTATCATTTATTATGTACGTTTGGAATCGATATTGAATGCAATGTTTTTGAAGTGACGAGGAGCGGGGTAATCTGCAGTAAAAAAAAAAAAAAAAAAAAAAAAAAAAATATATATATATATATATATATATATATATATATATATATATATATATATATATATATATATATATATATATATATATATATATATATATATGCCTAGCAAAATCGTTGCGATTTTCAATTTATGCATAAAGATAAAAATAAAACATTGTGTTCCTACAAAATTTACTCAAATATCTTTCCTTCATTTCAAGGGCAGTAAACAAGTCCAAAATTTAATTCAAATTAGTTTCGTTATAGCTCATCAATTACAAATATAACTTGACACTAGAAATTTCCAATATCAAATTTGATAAAAGCACTGATAGGTCAAAACAACTTGATTGTAACATTGCCATGTCTAAACTATAAAAAAAATTAAATTCCTCTAAAGTTGTAAGTAGTACAAAATTTGTGTTAAAGAATTATACATACTCATTAGGGCTCGACCGATGGCATTTTTTGGCCGATGAGCCGATGCCGATTGTTCAAAGATGGCCGATGGCCGATAGTTTTCCTCCAAATGGCCGATTGCCGATGCCGTTGGCCGATGGCAAAAAAAAAATAATAATAAAAAGATCAATTTGAATTATGTTATTACTTTCTTCTATATCTAATATATAGAAGAAAGTATTGGATTCGTGCAAATTTTCGAATTTCGAATTTTGACGGATTCGAACGTTTTGAGGTGTGCTGAGTCCATTTCGACTATTTTTGGAAAATGTCTGTCTGTCTGTGTGTGTGTATGTATGTATGTGTGTGTGTATGTATGTATGTGTGTGTGTATGTATGTATGTGTGTGTGTATGTATGTATGTGTATGTGTGTGTCACGTCTGTGTGTGACCAGTTTTTTGTGGCCGCTCTACAGAAAAAACTATCGCATGAAATTGAACGAAATTTGGTACACATAAGTGACCCTATGTGAACTTGTGCGCATTGGTTTTTGGCGCGAATTCCTCCAAGGGGGGTTGAGCAATGGGACGTTTTTTGAGTTATGCGTGATTGCTATTCCTCAGGAAGTAACTGGCGGAATCGAACAAAATTTGGTCCATATGTTGCCCCTAACTGGAGCAGGTGCTGATTCAATTTTGGTGTCAATAGCTCAAACGGGGGTTGAGTTATAGAACGTTTTTTGTCGTGAATTGTGACTGCTGTATCTCAAGAAATAACGAACGGAATCAAACAAAAGTTTTTTGACAAGTAGCCCTTAGTGGGTATAAGAGCTGATTTTATTTTGGTGTCAACAGCTAAAAAGGGGGTAGCGCAATCGCCCGTTTTTTTTTCTATTGTGAATGCCCTATCTCAAGAAGTAATGCTACGTTCTGTTTGAAATTTGGAATATATGTGAATCCATACGTAAACAGGCTTTGGTTCAATTTTGACTCCAATCGCTCCAAGAGGTGTTGATTTTTTTTTTTTTTTTTTTTTTTTTGCGAATAAAAATAGTTTTATTAATGCAACAATAAGAAAGATAAATCGTAATAGATTGTCGTCTGCGTATTTCTCGTGATTTTAATTGTAAGGAAATGATCGGAAATATTATTTCAATGAATTAAAATTTTTAAATGTTGCCATCTTATGTTTTTTAATAAATAAAATATTTGTAATTAATTCAAGTAAGGCTTTTAAAGTAACTTTCAATTTTCGCTCCTTGCTTTGCTTTTACAATAATTCAGACATTGGGATGGTCGTCAAGTTTTTGCATGTGTCATTTTGTTTTTGTTAGGAATATTGCTTCCTCGTCAAGCATGGGGAGGGATCAGAAAAAGGAAAAATATAGAAGAAAGTTTCGTGATGGCCACAACATACTAGTTTTTAATTCAAATTATGTTTTTCGCGATCACGAGTTGCGACAGGACCCTACTTATTGGAGTTATTGTTTCCAGAAACTGCTCCTGACCCCCCAAACCTGCCCTTCTCCTGGGCGATTACGTGTGTATAGTTGTGTGTGTGTGTGTAGGCGCGCATACATATGTAGGCTTGTGTGTGCGTAGACCTGTGCACACACGTAGCCGTGTATGTCTCTCTGTGTAAAGGAGCTTGTGCATGTGTAGGCTCGTGTGTGCATAGACTTGTGTATGCACATAGGTGTGTGTGTGTGTGTGTGTGTGTGAGCGTGTGTAGGATATGGACGCCACTGACCAGGAGAAGCGGATTTCGGGGAACATTGCTCAGGACCGGAGGAGCCACGCCTGCAGAGGAAGGTGGGAGGGAGTGCGGCAGAGGGAAGTGGGGGGGAGAGAAATAAAATCAGCCTTACGTCAAGGACAGTCAAATGAGAACAATAAGCAATCGTGATTGCTCAAAAAAATCTAACAGAAATAAATTGATAAGATTGTCAGGGGTTTGAAGGATCATTGAAACAAGTATAAGAAATATGCAAAATGACATTTCTTAGCCAAAATAAATAATCGCTAAATATTTAAGAAATGCTTGAAACGACGAGGGTGGGTTTGGGGGGGCACCCACTGATTTTGGAGTAACTCACAACATTAAACTTCGGCCCCAACTTAAGTCTCATTTCATTAGTACAGAACCGCTACCACCAACGTCTCGGAAGAGTTTCTGAATCTACTTCAGCACTTCTGAAGAAAAAATTCAAAAGTGCCTTTGATTTCCGAATTATGTCACCATTCAAAACGTCTTTAATCAATTTCTTACATTACCCCTTCAGAACTGGTGTCCGGTATACCGGACATACTTTTAAACAGCTGCTAATCATTTAATAATTGATTTAATTAGTTGATTTTTTTTTTGTAGTTGACTCTTTACATTCTACTTATTTTAATTTGAAGTAATTTTTCGTTTTGGGGTTGACAACACTGACATATAAGGATTGAGAGATAGAGAGTGGCTCATTTTTCCAACAATGGATTTTCATTTGAAAAGCGAGGTTTTTTCCTGATTTTTTAAAAAATATACAATCTTTAATTAATAGTTTCAAACGCTTATAATATGTTTTATAATTGTCTGTAGAACATTTTATAATGAAGTTTGTTCGGTATTTTATCGTTTTTGTACATGAAATATTGATTTTAAAAATATAAGTCAGAATTATTGGACGTGCCATAACTCTTTTAATTTTTCTCTTACAAACTCAAAATTTTGTCAACAAGATACCCTTTACCATAGTACACTGTGTACGAAATATCAACATTTTTGGTCCAATATTTCATAGTTCCGACTGAAGAGGTGCTCTAAATTCTTCCTAAACAATATATAAAGCTTGAAAAAAAATCTCTAATTTTAAGAATGGTGTTAGTTTTAAACAACTAAGAAGTACAACCTAGAGTTTAATTTCAGAAATTGAGGGAATGGGAGGAGGGGCACTCAAGTGTTCTCGGAAATGCAAAAAATAGTCATAAAAATAGAGTTCAAAACAATCATAAACATTGAGCAGAAAAATCCTTTTAAAACTTGCACCCGAGTTAGTTTTGACGTGCAGTGGCGGATTTAAAAAATACCAAATGTTGCAATTGCGCGAGAGGCCCATAACCATAGGGGCATCGTAGGAGTTGCAAAAATGCTTATGATAAATGTTTTATAACTGCTGTGATAGAGAAATAGGGCCCCAAAATGTATTTCGACGGGCCCCAAACTTGTAGGTCCGCCGAAGCGATACAGAAAAGACTGCATTACTGTGATTCACATTACAAATATCGAAAAATTAAAAATTACTGTCGGTTTAACGGGAGTCTAACAAAATGAAACTAAACCGGTTTCGCCATCTCATATTTTTTCCATGACCTCCAATTCGGCAATACATCACCAAATGATCGTCAGTCTGAGACGCTACATTAATTTTCCATTGAAATAAGTAATAATTAGCCACAAAAAATGAGTAAATAGGCTTTTTAAAACACCCGATCGAAAAAAAAAAGGGAAGTGCACAACTGGAACGTACGCACATCCCATATGCGAAATTTAGCCTTCTGCAGCTTACCATTTTTGAGTTATGACTTATGAGAGATACATACGTACATCCAGCCGCAAGAAACAACGCAATAATTAACTTGTTTGGTACCTGAATGCAGTATTTAAAACTCTTTCAGGCGTGATTAAAATAGAAATTCATACTGAAATTTAAGTAAACAATTGTATATGAAAACAATAACTCCCTTTACTTTGCATTAAAAAGTAAAACAACAAAGGTCCTTTTTTTTTTTCAAAAACATCGGCCAATTCCATCCGCTTTTTGATGTTTTTTAAGGCCGATGGGCCGATGTTTCCTGCAAGTTAGCATCGGCCGCCGATGCCGATGCCGATGGATAAATTGTTGAATCATCGGCGCCGATGCATCGGCCAAGCCGATGCATCGGTCGAGTCCTAATACTCATATGTACTTTCTTTAGTTTTAAGCTAATACTAAATTCTCTATTTTGACTTTAGTGTTTATTTTCTAGTATAAAGTCATTGTTCCTTAATTATATTTGTCTAGCTTAATTTTTCCGTATCAATTACTTCCACCTTCCTTGCCTGACGACAGTTTACAAATTTCGTTTGGAAGCACATTATCACAAAATATTCTACCTAGAATCCTTTAGCCATAAATTTAATTACCGGATGAACCTACACAATGCTGGCGACCCAAACTTTACCTTGCTTTTCCGTCCATTATGCTGACTCATTATGGTAAAAAGAGTTTTGTTACAAAGGTTCTCCATTCATTGGCTCCATTTTACCGCTTTCCGGTTCCGAATAATAGCAGGAAATGCGTTACATGCTCTGAAATTTCCGATATCTCATTAGGAATCCAACGCATTTGTGCAAATCCAATGAAAGGCAGCTAGTGTCATGTCATAACGTATATGCAAAGTTAAGTTATCTTCCACGTGATACTGCATTTGAATTATGCAGGATTTATTTATTTATTTATTTATATATATATATATATATATATATATATATATATATATATATATATATATATATATATATATATATATATATTTGTAGCGTTTACAATTGAAAGAGTTTTTCTGACCATTCCACGTATGACTACTTTTGTCAAGTTTTAAATTGCTGTGGGAAGCGAAACAAAAAAAATATAAGAACTAACGAAAAATGGGTATTTTGAAATATATGTTTTGGAATACATTTTAAATAATTAATATTTTTTAAGGAGCAAAAGGTAATAGATGTCAGCAAGCTCCAAATTTATTTTTTAAGTTATTAAATACGAAAAATTTACAAATTGTATTTTTCACATGCTATTTAGACATCCGATTCATAATGCAGTAAGTTTCCGATTATCCACGAAATAGGGTGGCATGATAACCACGGATAAGTGAATACACGGATAATTGGTAAAATAGTTAAACCACGATACTTGTGTGTGCAATAGATTAACAAGACCAATAACACTCGAATTCATGTAGACTGTAGCTAGAACAATAAATGTATCTAGAAAATGTGCCTAAAAGCCAAAAAAAAAAAAAATATCATCGATCATTATTGCAAATGGATTACATATATCCGCGAACAAAGGGTGCCTACAGATTAACTGAAGATTAAGTTACACCAAAATCAAATGAGAAGGGGGGGGGGATTTTTTTTCAAACAATACTGGTCCAGTCACTCGTTTACATACTTAACTAGTGCAGGTCTAAAAATTAGTGAGTGGTGTAGATTTAAAAATCAGTAAGAAGTGTAGATCGAAAGCAGTAAGTAGTGCATATCAAACATTCCGATTTTATCTAATTGGGTGTCGTGATCAGGGAATGTTGGATGTCACCGTAGAAGGAAAGGGGAAAGAAAAAATAAGAATGTCTAAAAATAAAGTGCGTGCATTTATCCGCATTCCGTTAATCATAGCATTTTTTTCTTTTTTTTCCAAGTGTGAAAAGTCGCAAAAAATCCGCCCTGCTGATTAACCACCCGCGGATATTCGAGAGTTTACGGTATCAGCAAAAAAGACCCCCCCCCCCCCAAAAAAAAACTGTTCATACTACCATCATTCTACTTTAAATCAATTACTTCTCAATTGATTATTAAATGCATTTAATTGTCCAAAAATGTCTCTGACTTAAAAAAAACAAATTAATCAAACTGTAGGGAAAAGGTGGTGTTTTGCATTTCTTTAGACATACACAGTGCGTTCAATAGAAAAGGTGACTGATTTAATATTTGCGGAACTATTAGCGCTATCTATGAAAGAATGATTGTATTAAATGCAAGCACATTTCAAATTCTTTTCTGGATTAATTTCAAAGCGTTCGCAACATCGTTTGAAACGTGATAACGCAAATTATAGAAGAAGTCGCTTGGCCTCGGTAGGAAAAAAATGGAGCAGCGTACGGAGATTAAATTCTGTTTTAAATTGGGTAAAAGTGCCACAGAAACATTTGAATTGATTAAAACTGTTTATGGTAGTGAAGTACTGTGTCGTAAGAATGTTTTAAAGTGGTATGCAAGATTTCGTGATGGTAGAGACAGCTTAGAAGATGATCCAAGACCTGGTCATTCAGTAACAGTTCGAAATGATGAGAACATTGAAAAAGTGACCGAAATCCTACGAAATGATCGTTGTGTCTCCACTCGACTCATCGAAGAGGTTAATGGCATACCTAAATCCACTGTCCATCTCATTTTAACTGAAAATTTAGGAAAAAGGAAAGTCTGTGCTCGCTTTGTACCGCACACATTGACTGATGACCAAAAACATTGCAGAGTGGAACCCTGCAGAGGCATTCAACAAGCGGCGGCCACTAGGGATCCAAACTTCATGGCAAACATTGTAACTGGTGGTGAAACCTGGTGTTTCAAGTATGAACCACTCACAAAACGTCAGAGCGCGGAGTGGAAGAGCCCAGAAGATGCCAAACCAAAAAAAGTGCGCATGGAAAAAAGCCGAATCAAGACTCTCCTCACAATTTTCTTTGATTCGCACGGTATTATCCATAAGGAATTCATGCCAGAAGGTGAATCAATTAATGTTGCTTACTATTTGAGTGTTTTGAAGCGTTTATGGGCGAGAATTCATCGAGTTAGACCTGAATACCAAAACCAAGGGACATGGACTTTTTTGCATGACAATGCGCCAGCACACAAAAGCTTGATGGTACGTAACGTCTTGGCCAAAAAAAAATATTGTGGTGCTTGATCACCCTCCTTATTCCCCTGATTTGGCTCCAGCGGATTTCTGGTTGTTCCCCAAATTGAAATTGGCAATGAAAGGCAAACATTTTGCCACAGTTTCAGATATTTAGGCAGCTATGATGGCGACAATTGGGGGCAATTCCAAAAGATGTATTTGAAGAGCGCTTCAAAAAATTTCACGATCGCTTCCAGCATTGTATTGACTCCCAAGGTGTATATTCTGAATAAATCATCTTGTAAACTAGAAAAAAATTATGTCTTGTACCTTATTTAAAATCAGTCACCTTTTCTACTGGACGCACTGTGTATGTCCCTTTCATTTACAAAAAAATCTACTGAAACCTAAAGAACTGTTTAAAATGACATGTATATCTAAATTTTGCAAAATTGGACATGCCTGTTATTTATGTCGGCATTTAATAATTTTATGTAAAATCCATTAACTTTTATACAAAGGCTATGGCCCTTTAATGGTTAAGCCATTTTCATCCGAAGCAATTAAGTTGAATCAACTTTCAAATGTGGATCAGGATGTGTAACCAGGTAGAAAAATGAAGAAATCGCCAGTCATCCATCAAACGAGTCAACTCATCAAGCACATGTGCTGCTACCATTATCTCCCGATGAGTTGAATCTACTTTTTGTTGATTCAATTTATCAGGATATTGTAAAGCGTTCGGTTTACAACATCCTTCGGTTACACGATTAAACTAGTTGAGTCAACTCAGTTCAGTTTTAACAGCGTTGTGGAGCAGCTGCTGGAGTAATTTAGGCTTATTAAAGAAACATTTGATTCAACTAAGTTGACTCTTGTGAGCACGACGAAAGACACCAGTCAGCTAGTTGACAGTCAACTTTTTCGAAAAGTTGATTTAACTTACCTTCTTGTGTGTAGGAGGCCTTTATGTTACAGTAGTGGTACCCGCACGGCTTTGCCCATAATAGAAAATTAAAAGGTCTTTTGGTTCGCCTGTATATTTACAAATAATGTATGGTGAATTTTCTCGCCAAGTGGCTTGTGCCCATGTTACGGTTCCACGTTATGATAATTTCGTAACTTACTCGTTCACCTTATTATAATTTTGTTCTTAAAATTGGAATAGAAAAAGTACCCCATCGAGTTTTTGAGGTGCATACACCCATGCTACAAACTAACTTTGTGACAAATTTCATGAAAATTGGCCGAAAGGTCTAGGCGCTATGCGCGTCACAGAGATCCGGACAAAGAGACATCCTGACAGACAGAGAGACTTTCAGCTTTATTGTTAGTAAAGATAAAATGAGGCAGTGGGAAGCAAACGGATGTAAGTGGACACTTTCACATTTTGAGTAAAAGGTTTTTTAAAATAATCCTAGGTAGACTTTCATTGATTTTTCTTTTTCTAAATCATGCTGTACAGCAGCCCTTACCAGGACTACTAGTGCTATTTCCTGCCCCAAGACAGAGGAGAGATTCCCCCACCATTAGTACTTGTTATTTCCAGATTTTAAAATTTACCACTTACAACCCTTTGCTTCTAACTGCATCATATGACATATGAAATATAATAAGCATAGAATGAACCTTCTTGTAAAAAAATATAATTTTTAAAATTGTTTTTTAACTAGTTACTTTTCGATCCCTTTGTATTGCAACCGCATTTGTTACATCCCCTAAAAATGCAAAACAATCAGTAATTGATTTTAAAAATTTGATTTAAATACTTTAAATCGCTCTACATTCACTCCATCTAACGTTGAACCAGGTATTGATCGATCACCAAATGGAAAATGTACTTTAACTCCATGCAGTCGTCAGTCAGGGAAATGCTTACGCCATGATGAATTACGGTTGGGTTGAGCGATTGAATTTAAGCCCCGTTGAATGATTTACTCTAAAATCCCATTGATCAATCTCGGAACAAGGCGAAATTAAGTTCTCTAACTCTCTGGATGGAAGAAAAAACATCTATTTCTCTTCGATTCTATTCTCCGAATTTTATTGACTTTGCTAACTTGTCTACTTGAATTTAAATCCCTAAAATAAATGGCTTTATTTCAAATTGTTCATTTAGGGGCTGTTTAAAATCATGTTACGCATCGGAAAATGGAGCGAGATGTAAAAGCTCAGATAATTGACATTTTTCGAAATCAACGAATTGTAAAGTTTCTGTGAAAAATACAGTACATAAAAAGATGACATTGCATTTAAAATAATGCTTGCATTGAAAAGTTATCCCTAACATCTTTGGCAGTAAATTCGTAACTTTAAACGAGAGTAGAAATTTTTCACTTCGCCCCATGTATGGACAACAAAAGAAATATATAATGTATCAATTCATTGTAAATACAAAATGAAATTGTATCTACTTGTACAGGCATGCAAATTAAGCTTGCGTTGCGAAGAGGAAACCTCCAATTTCTCTGTCTCGGGATTTTTCTAACATATCTTTGCATTAAAGGTAATACTTCTTGTCATTTGTAAAAAAAAATAAAATAAATAAAAAAGTGATTTGTGCTTTTCTCAAGAATGTATATCAATTCATTAGTTAATTACTTTTATTTATTACTTTATTTGTTTTATTTGCTTATTTATACATTTATTTTGTGTGTGAAAATTAATTTTTCTTTGTTATCGCTTTATATTTGGACACCATTTACTGCAGCTTTCGATTTTCATTTTTAGTAGCCTTACCTTGCATTTTTTTCTCTCCAAAGTGTCATTTTCTCTCTTTCAAGGGGGGGGGGGGAGGGTCACAATTCTTGAAAAAAGATGTGATATTATTTATGAACAACCCCTTGATGTAAAATAATTTCATCCAGCCGGATAACAAGGCGTAAAATATTAGGAAGTAGTAATAACGTTACTAATTTAGCCTAAGAAATAACTTGTTGCTTGTCCAATACTTTGACTAGCACATAATGAATTTTTTCACAAGTTGGAACATATTTCTCCTTAAACGTTCAGAATCGTAACTAATCATAGATGGAATAGTTACAGATAATCTAAATAAACGAAAAACCACACATATTGAAATGCAATTATTAATATGAAGATAAAAATCAGTAACAGGAATGAAACAGCAAAACGTAACTCACTTCTGCAAAAAAGGGGGAAATCTTCATCAATGTCCAGTGTAAAAAGGTAACACTGCCAACTACAATGGCAAGTGGAGAAATGAAGCAAACATATCCACTAAAATGTTTTGAAAAATCTATTCCAAAATAAAATCAGAGAGAAAAAAAGACCAACCATGCCTACTTACCCTCTGTATAGCCAACCAGCTCTGGTCTGTCATGCAGTTGACATTCAGATTAAATATGTCTTTGTTCCGTTCCTTGGAGGGACTTTTCAAGATCAAAAATGGTCATGAACCACCGCAAGTTTTCAATAGAAAAAAAAAATATATTAACGATTTAAAGCACTTCATAGCACATACTAAGTTACCGACAGTTTTTTTTTTTTTTTTTTACTTCCTTTTACAAAAAAGGAAGTATTGTATTCGCAAAAAAAGTTCCACTCAAAAATATCCTTAATTTTCATTTTGCTCAACCCTGAATGAATGTTCAGTTTTTTTTTTTTTTTTTCAACCCGACCACACGTGGAAAAGTGCCTAAGAACGTATAGACCCCCGAAATATCCATTTTGACAATCCCCGAGTTAATTACAACGAGTTTTCCCGTGACGTCCGTATGTACGTATGTGTGTGCGTATGTGCAAATGTATGTCACATAACTCAAGAACGGAATGTTCTAGACAGTTGAAATTTGGTACACATACTCCTAGTGGGGTCTAGCTGTGCACCTCCTTTTTTGGTTGCAATCGGGTGTTTCTAAAGGGGTCTTTTGCCCCTTTTGGGGGGGGGGAATCATTGTTAATTTCGATACAAACTCAAGTGGTGTTTTAAATCTAGTTTCAATTTGGCCACTGTTGGTGATATTTAGAGAGTTAACTATTGAATCACATTAAAATTGCCAATAATGGGGAAATAACATTAAGTTGGTGTAAAAGGAAGTCATGTGATGCACACATCAGCTCGTTTCTTTGTGTGTAAGAAAACAAGATGGTGGGGATGCGAAGAACTAAATTCACATCAACCTTTAAAGGGACTCTGCTTTTGTTTTTTAGTGAAAAACTGATATTTTTGTATGCCACAAACAAAAGAGAAAGATGACTATATGCTTAGAAAATTCATGAATATTAGTGCAGTCAAGAAAAAAAAGGAACAAGTTAACATATTAAATAGTGTTTTAAATTTGAACGCAATATATGTTCTTCAATATTTTAGAAACATTTCGCCACATGGCTTGTTATCATTACGGTATCAATTATATGCGATTAGAAGACAAACACAACTGAAGAAAAAAGCGAATTATGTACGAAATTTTGAATGTAATGAAAATTTGAATGTATTTAAATATGATGAACTTCTTTAGCTTTGTTAGTGAACTTGCGGAAGAAAGTTGGAACATTTTTGCTACTTTAATTGCCTCTTTCATTTACTTTAAAATCTGTATGATGCGAGGATATGAGTATGAAAATTATTATATTTATCAGGAAACTAAAACTCAACTCCCTTAAGATGGAAATTGAAGTTTAAAGAAAGCCCGTTATTACGTTACTCAAGGGACTGGGTTAAAAACATAAAATATAATAAATGTATGAAATGCAAAAATCAAATAGAAAAAAAATGAAGCTAGTAAAGATGACTCTTTTGAAAGGTATAATATCTATACTTTACGAAAAGGACAAAACTTCACATATCATTTTCTAACGATTTAACGCACCCGGGTTACGGATCCGGGCTTTTATGGTAAAAATAGTCCGTAATGTAACCGGATGGAGAAGTAGCATTTCTTTTTTCATAGATTAACTTTCAACAGCGTGGATTACCTTTTAAAAATCACAAAAGGAAACATATTTCTTATTTTAGAACATTTTTCTTTCATTCCTAGGGAAAACGTAGAACACGGGAAATTCGCAAACAAACAACTTTTAATCCGGATTACATTAAACATTATCAGTATACATAAAAACTGGGACCTGATGAAAAAACGTATAATGCAGGGAAAACGTTTATTCAAGGGACGTAAAATCGGGGTTTTCTCTGTAGTAAATAGAGTATTTCAATATAAGTTTGTGTGAAGATATATTTCTCATAGGACTTACTCATAGTTCGCACATCTAGTACAACACTGTCACATCTGCAAAAACTAATATTCGAGAAAAATCAAATTAAATGTAATGCGCTTTAGCTTAAATTCTTTTAATAACACATTTTACACATCTCCAAAATAAGGTTGATTTTTTTTTCGTTGGTGGCTGTCTTGCATTTTAATAGAACTAATAAAAATGCACCAGGACATGTATACAACTCAAAATCGATAATTTTTGACTTGTGGTGGTGTTGTAATAGGTGTGCAAATTGTCAAGCTAAGTCTTTATTGGAACAAACACCGAATAACAATATTTTCGACACAATGGTGTCTATTCAATTATTAGTTTTTAGAAAAGATAGATAATGTTTCTTTAGATTATAGGGTGTCCTCTACTCCTTGTCAGCGGAATTTTTCTTATCGGCGAGAATTCGAAAACGAAAAAGAGTTTCTCATCCATTATTAATCGAAGACACTTTTCGTACCTGGTAATCTTGCTTTTTCCCCAACTCAGCGTTTTCTTTTCGTTTTATCGTGTCGGATATTTTAAAAATTTTTATCCAAAAAAAAAAGAGTTGAATTACTCTAAAAATATCTCGATTAAAATGAAAAAGGAAGTTTACAGGTTATGTTGATACGCTGTGTAAGTATGTTTTCTGTTGATAGTATTTTTTGAATAATATCTTTCCTCTTTTTTTTTTCCATATATTTTTCACTGTTGACCCAATAACTAGTTTTTTCTTTCTAATATTTTTACGCTTTTAAGAAAGGAAACCGGACAGATAATTTTATTCAAACTTTTGCTTAGAAGTTTACTGATTTAAATTTCTTCAGCTTTTTTGAAATATATGATTGCCAAAAATGTTTAGAGAACAAATTTTTAAACTTATTGCAGTATTTAAATTATGAGGGTTAAAATTATAATAATTATTATTTTGGAAACTATTTCAGACACATTATTGTGTTCAAATTATTCTATAGAAAAAAAAACTTACAGTTTCGTTTGCACCTTGCTTTTTTCATCTACAAACAATTTTTTATGAATAAGAGTCCAATAGACAAATTTACATTTCTATCTCGCATGTTTTCGTGGAAATAGTTTCGCACAGAACATGTTTCATGCTTAAGTATTTCATAAATACTCATGATCCCCATCATCATGGTTCTAGAGCCCTTCAAGACACTGCACACTCTACTACACACTGCACTTCCAGCACACAGTGGAAACACCTTTGGAACACTTTCTTTGGGAAAAAATGTTCCGAAACACTAAAATTTGTTCCGAAAGTAATCCACTGAAAGGAAAGTGTACTAAAATGTTCTCTGAAACGGTTCCGAATGTGTCTGTCTCACTCAGGGTTTTGTTACCGTTAAACTTGAGAACACATTTGAGAACAGAATGGAGGTACAATTAAAAACGGATAAGGAATACATTTTAAGCACACTCGGTGAAATCATCGCTTGCTTACGTTCAAAAATAGTTTCAGCAGCTTTCTTTAAATACCACTTAATAAAGTCTATCAATAGGATACTATTATAAATTTTGCTCAAATGAATCACCGTTAATTAATGTTGTGAATGGCTATATAAAGTAATATTGCAATTCCCGGTAGAAGACTGGGCAAAGGAATTTCCGGCGTTTGATATATACCTCAAGAGATTGTTTAGAAATTAGCAGTAAAACTAGTAATTTAACATTTCGAAAAAGACGAGTGTTTCATATAAATGTTCTAAAAATGTTCCCAATTGTGTGATACAAAGTATTCAAATAGAAGGAACTGTGTGAGTGTTCAAAAAAATGTTCTTAAATGCGTTCCGAAAAGTATTTAAAAAGAATGCTGAACCAAATAAGTGTTCTGTAAAGGGTACTTAGAAGCATTTGAAACCAGTTACAAAAAGAGTGTTTCAAAATGTTTTGAAAAACGGGGCAAGTAATATTGCTTAAAAATTGACAGGAGAATTGAAGTGAAGCTCTCACATCTTTCTAGATGATGAAACAATTCGTTTCTGGAAATTGCCTTTCCTTGAAAATTAATAACTCCTTGAAGTATCAAGTCATCATCCTCTTGTTTTTACCACATAAATTTTGGTCTTTTTCCTGATTTTAACTCCTCTTGGATTTCAAAAAATTGTCTGGAAATTTGAAGTAAAGCCCTGACATCCTTCTAGATGTTTAAAATTCGTTTCTGTAAGCCACCCTTCCTTGAAAATTAATAACTACTAGAAGTATCAAGTCATCATCCTCTTGTTCTTACCGACGGATTTTAGTCTTTTTCCTGATTTTAACTTCGCCTGGATTTACGCTTGATGATCTTTTAGCAATTTTTTTCTTGTCCGTTCTCATTACATGTAAAAAAGCTATACTAGTTATTTTCTTGTATTCGATGCAATATCTAATTCCATTTATTTATCAGGTATATTTTCGTTTTTTTTCTTTTTCCTCCAATCTCTGATGATCTTCATCGACTTCGTTAAAATGTCCAGGAGAATAATACTCTCAAAAATTGGTTAAGGTTCTGATTTATTTTCACTTAAAGGCCTAGTATCAGATCCATAAAGGACGATTGTATCAGTTGTAGTTTTATAAATTAGGATTTTATGATAATATAGCCTGATCTTAACATTTTTGTAAAGAAAACCAGCAGCCTTTTTGCAAAAGTTCTTGCTGTAATTTTTAGTTTAAGTTTCTTAATTTCAATCACAAAAGATATTCAAACATGAAAATGGCTTATCCTTGTCGTTGCTAATTACATCATGTTCAAAATGAGTAACACTTTAAAAAATTTCTTAAAAGTAACGAAACTTGAATGTTGAAAAGAGTACTATTTAGTTATTAAAAACAAAGATATGAAAACAGATTACACAGGGCAACAGTGATTTTGTTGCTGGGGTTTTTGGAACTGATTTCGAATGAATTTGGTACCTTGAGTTAAAATATGACGTACGTTTTTGCTCAGAAGCTCAAATTTCTAAGATATAACATTTAAATATGCATAATACAAGTTGAAGTTACATCTATAGATTAAATAAAACACAAAACAGGGATTTTTTCTTCCTATTGTATTACAAATAATAAGAGATTGATTACCAAACAGTCCAATTAGGCTCTTGAACATGGGTCCCTAATTTTTAAGAGCCTCAAAATGACTAAAATTGTAGTAGTCTTACTTAAGAAAACTTTACCTTAATTTTCTTAAGTTTTTTCCTTTATTTATTTACCTTTTTCACGTGTACTTAGGTGTTGGGTACTCTGCCTCCCAACAAATATTTTGAACGAGTGGTAAAACACCTCAACACCCCTGAAATAGTGGTTCCCCAATAATGTTTATGTTTATAAGGTTTGACTTCAGAGGACTCCACAAAAAAGTTTATTTCGGGTCACCCGCTTTATTAATCAGACCCTGAAAAATACTGTATACAAAGATCCAGCTCGTCACACATCGCAAGAAGCGAATATATGCAAGCCAAGAACTTACACATTGACCTTAACTTGTTGAAGCATTATTATTAAACTTGTCAAACTTTTACTGCAACTGGTGAATTTTCCTTTAAGTTACTAGACTGCAGACTAACAATAGCGTAAATATGCCAGAAGCAATCTTTGTTTAGGAAGCCTACACTTGCTTTAGAAGTGCCCAAAATGAAGCAAAAATTGCCCATTTTGGGTAAAACAGCAGCATTTATCTAAAAAAGTAGAGCTGCTAGAGAAAAACTAATTTCATATTTCGATTCAGAGCCCCAAGCATATCTAAAATCAGTTCTCAAACTCTGGGCACCAAAGGAAAAAAAAATGTTGGCCTGTGTTATAGTAAAAATACTACTGAAAACCGCAGCGGAAATAAGTTACATTATCTTCACTAACCGTGAGAGTGGAGAATAAAAACTTTAAGATGTTCTTCATTTGAAGCAGCCTAACTACCTAAAACACTCAGGGCCAATAATTCGAGGGGCTTTTCATCTACTAGAAAGCAAGTGTGTCTTAAACGAGCTTGGCGAATCACGTCACGCCCTTTTCTTATCTTTTGCCGGACCATTAAGGCGTCATTTATCACTTAAATCCACGAAGATTCATCTCCTAAGAAGTACGTGATGATCTGAAGAATGAGATTTTCCTTTTTGTTGATTTGAAATTTCTTTACACCACACTTTACGAGTAGGATTAAAATGAGTTTTCAAGTAATTGTTACTCCGAGTAAAATATTTACGTATTTCTCATGTGAAGTCGCAACAGCTGCGAACCACTAAATATTAGAATTTCATCAGATTAAAGATTTTCCAGAGACCCTAAACTATAAAACGAAAGCATATAAAATCAGTAAATACAATTCATATCATTTTTTCTCTTTGCTTTATTAATAACTAGTGGTACCAGCACGGCTTTGCCCGTAATAGAAAAATTAAAAGGTATTTTGGTTCGCCTGTAAATTTACAAATAATGTATGGTGAATTTTCTCACCGATTGGCTTGTACCCATGTTACAGTTCCACGTTATGATGATTTCATATATCGCCAATTGGCTTGTGCCCATGTTACGGTTCCACGTTATGATAATTTCGTAATTTACTCGTCCACCTTATGATAATTTTGTTCTTAAAATTGGAATAGAAATAGAACAAAATCGAATTTTCGAAAAATCGCTTCGAGGTGCACACCCCCATGCTACAAACTAACTTTGTGCCAATTTTCATGAAAATCGGCTGAACGGTCTAGGCGCTATGCGCGTCACAGAGATCCAGACATCTTCCGGACATCCAGACAGAGAGACTTTCGGCTTTATTATTAGCAAAGATGTTTGCAACAGTAAATATGCATACTGTTGTTATTTTTCTTTCCTGTTTTCAGTAAAATATAAATAAAATTTGAAATTTTATTTTTTTAAGAGAATTCCCATCAGCTTAGAATTACTAAATATTAGAATTCCATTAGATTAAAGATTTTCTAGATACACTGAACTGTAAAACGAAAGCAAATAAAACCATTAAAAAAAAACATTTCCTTTAATTATCCTTGCTTTATACATAATATTTGCTAATATGAATCCTGTTGTTATTTTTCTTTCCTGTTTACATTAAAATATAAGTGAAATTCAAAATGTTATTTCTTTAAGATACATGCACGCAGAATCTCAACATTAAGAAAATCTATAACTCTGATTTGCTTGAATAATTTCCGCCTAGACTCCTACTCAAGAAAATAAAAGCCCAGCTAAAAGTAGGGTGTTCATTCGAAGTTTCGACACCTCTTCTAAACCAAAATGTCTCCATTAGCTCTCTTTATCCATTATATCTTTCTATTACTTCTATTCTCACACGACAGAATGCAAATTAGGAGATCAGTGTTTTTTCTATTCTTTGAACAACGGTTTGAAAGGAAAAAGAACAAGCACTGTGCGCTTCGAATCAATATCTTACAGAAAAATAGAACAAGGCTGCATTAAAAGAAATCAATAGAAGTAATCTAAAACGTATGAGTACGTGTTAAGTTTATGTTGTGTTAAAAGTTTTAAGAATGAAAACTTCTCAAAAGCAGGTTTCTATTCAGTTTTGAAATTATTTTTTTTTACATTTGCGTTAATATATATCATCCATTAGTCATTTATTGTTAGGACTCCTACTTTAGTTAACATTAACATTATTGTTAGTTTATAGAAAAACGCATTTGCATTTTTTTTAATCAGTGTTGACTTTAAAGAATTAGCAATTGCGATGCAACAATAGTTTGGCAAAAACAGTCTCAGTGTAAATTATTTAAGATGACCCAATAGTTTAAACCATTTATAAAAAGGAAAATTTTTTTTGCTAAAGACAAATACTATTACAAATGAATAAAAAAAAAACATACACTTTTTATCAAACTCTCAATAGGACTAGATTTTAAATGTTTGTAAAAGTCTGATATTAAAAAGGGGGAAAAAACTTTCTGTATTGTACAAAGAGAATAAAAAAAGAAAATATTCAGGATGCAGTGGTATTCCATGAGAAGTGTATAAATTGACATCGCTCTCTTTGTTTTATGACTTGTTTACAAACAAGTAATAAAAAAAGAAATTTTAATAATGTTTGCATCAGTAAAAATTTATAATGTTGTTGTTATTTTTCTTTCCTGTTTTCAGTAAAATATAAATAAAATTTGAAAATTTTATTTCTTTAAGAGAATTCACATCAGCTACGAATCACTAAATGTGAGAAAAAGCAACAAAGAAAAAGCAATGAACTGCCTTATAACCAGCAATAGATAGTCCTGATATTGTGTGTAAGGATTGTAACCTGCAATGTAAGTAAGCAATAGTACGGTCGAATTATTTTGCTTATTAGTGTTAGGAATAAACAGAAAGTTCTACTAGCAATGATTGACTTTTTTCCCTTACTGTAGGGAAATTTCTTATTGCAATTTGATTAATCCTGGTGAGTTTGATTTTTGTCCAATGTAAATGAGCTCTTATGCACTTAATGAGGGTCGGTACTCCGTATACGTGTAATGTTTAATTGCCAGACTGTATGCATCTTTATTTTAGACCTTTTAATGATCGAAACATATAGTTTTTAGTGTTTTTAGCGATAGCTAAAAGTCTACTGGAGTGAAATTTTAAGGTCAACTCGGTTTACTTTAAAATTTATTAAATTTTAATCAAAGTCACTTTTAAGGGAAAAAAGAACATGTTTGACTGTTAAAACAGCTGTTTAAAAAATGTGATTGCTGAACAAAAAATCATTTCAGTATAATTATAATTGCATAAATTAAACGTGGGGAAAATTTCTAAGTAATAAGTAAAGTAGTTGTCTAGAAAAAGGAACATAAATTTTTAAAATTGACGTTTTGAAAAAAAATAGCGTTTGAAAGTAAAATTATACAAACGTTTTAATACACACCAGTCCCATTAATATATAAATTGAGTTATTTTTAAACTGCATAGAAAAATGAACTTGGTATCGCTCGAAAGCTCTTAATTTAACTATTTTATGCATATAAAAACTAAAAAAAATTTTTTTTTTAAGTTTTAGGATACCAACTCTCCTTAAGTGTTACACGACAAGTCTTTAAAGCATGGTACAATTTGACTACAGAGTTAACAGTATTTAAACGCTGAATCGTCGCAATTTAAAACTTTTTTTTTAATTCCTTTTCACTCCTACTTTAAGAACTTGCGATCAATAGATCATTCATTGTTACAACGAGTTTTTTGGAAGCTCCACAAATAATAAGAATCCCTATCTGGTGCAAGATATGAATGTGTCTGGTGGCAAAATATCTAATAATTTCTCCAATATTTTGTCCAATGAAGACAGAAATAATTGTTGTGTTAATACGTAAGCTGTTCAATAAGTAATAAGACTAATTTTACTGCCGCGAAACCACTCATCAGAATGTTAATTCCTGTGGCATGAGAAATGTCTGTGGTCTGTACTAACAAAAGCTACCGATAGTTGGTGCGTACAAACCCATGTTCCTGAGTATCACGTGATTGAATTGAAGCCTGTTGGCGGGCGCCTACAAGAAATAAAACTTAATTTACTGCTGCGAAACCACTCATCGGAATGTTAATTCATGTGGCATGGAAAATGTCTGTTGCCTGTATGAACAAAAGCTACCGATAATTGGCAGGTACATACTCATGTTCCTGAGTATCACGTGATTGAATAGAAGAATGTTGGCGGACGCCTACAAGGCGCAGCCAGTTGACAAAATGGAAGCGTTGTAGGAACAAAGTCATGCGGTCAAAGTTTGTTTTCGTCTGCAAAAATCAGCATCGGAGATCTTTAATAATGATACGTGAAGTTTTAACAATGAAACAATGTTTAGAGTCGGTACTTCTTGATGGTATAAAGCTTTTAAGGAAGACAAGCAAAATATGGAAGATATTGAACGTGAGGGACAACCTGCAACGTAAATCACAAAGACAATGATTAACAATGCTGCTATTATTATCAAGGGGAATTACAGATTTTTTTTTACATCACTGAGTTCTGGCTGTTTCCTCAACTTAAGAAACTATTACGAGGCAAACGTATTGAAAGTAACAAAACATGTTTAAACTCTGTGGAAGCGGCTTTGAAATAGCTCTCACAAACTTAACGTTCACAAGTTTTTAAGAAGTGGACAGAGCTTTGGAATAAATGCATTTAGTCCGACAGAAGTTATACATAAAAATACCATATAAACTATGACGATTAAAGTTGTTCTGTACTTTTTATAAATTTAATCTTATTACTTATTGAACAGCCCTCGTATATTGTTGCAAATAGTGAAACTCAATTTAATGTATTTGAATTGTTAAGAGCCTGAAACAATAAAATGTTCACCAAGAATTCAGTTCAAGGAAGAAATGAATACACATTGTTATGAGTTATGAAATGTGTCTAGGACTGCAGTAGTGTTAGAACCTATTGGGATTTCAGTCTTATAGAGATAGATAGATAAATATGGAGACAGATAGATACAGAGACTTAGATGGATAAATAAACTGTTTTCTTGAAGTTAATAGAAGATATACATTGATAGATATAGATACATAGATAAATATATGTGTGGATAGGTACAAAGATATATACGATTGATACAACTAGATGTACAGAGGTATAGATATTAACTGAAAGTAATACTATACAGCAAAAATTATTTAAAAGTCGTAGAACGTGGCATTCTTCACGCAAAAAAGGGGTGAATGGCCTAAAAATTAAATTGCGCAGAAAAGCAAACCATCTAGATTAGTTGAAAACAAATACGTCGTAAGGTGGAACTCTATAAACGTGCCTTTTCCCCCAAAACTTTCTTTGCAGCCAGCTATTCAGCATAAAGCTGGATTAGAAGTCCTTATCGTATCATTCGGATTTGAAATAAATGTAGTATTCGAGTGATGAACTAATAAAATATGCGCTGTCTTAGCCTGACTGTCCTTAAGAGCTACCAGAGTAAAGTAGTTTAGTATTTTATGAAAAAAATAATTTCTGCAACTAAATTAAGGAAATTTTGAGGAAACCATATTGTGTTCAGTCATAAATTTCCTTTTCATGTTAAAAGAACTGTGTTGAAAGCTCTGAAATAAAGTTGCTAAAAAGTAAAATGATAATGTAAAAGGGTGGAAGCTGTTTTGATTGTATTAGAAACATTTTTTTCTTCCCTTCTTATAAAACCCTTAACAAACCTACTCTTTTAAAATATATATATAATAATTCTCGAAGTTTTATAACTAGTTCGGGAACTCACTAGTGGCACACGCCGATTGGAACAAAAATTTACACGACGATAAAACACTTTAAAGTATTTAACAGGTACTTTTTATGGACAATAAACACTTTTAATGGGATGGAATGTATCCCAAATACTGAATAATTGGGGTATTCGAAGATGAAATTCATTTTTTTATCTTAAATTTAATTGAAAAAATTCAAATAATGTTTACAAATTTAAAAAAAATAAAGAAACTAAAGTTTACGTGTTTCAGGAATTTTTCTGAAAATCTTTTTAATAAAATTAAATAGAGGTAGAGGTATTCGCAATGTTACCCCCGTCACTCTAAACGACCTTGAAACTTTAACACAAGAAAGTCGTGGAATATATCAATAGAAGGCACTACTTTTTACCTTTACAACGGATTTTGAAATTTCATTCTTCTAAAATTTTGGTTGGAAAAAAAACATTTGTAAAAACACACTTTTGATTTTTTTTTCGCACATTTTGAGTTTTTTACAGGCCTATATTTTTAACGATTTTCAAAATAGAAATCTAAAAATTGGCAATATTAATTATCTTGTCTTGTTTGTCCTTCATGCCAATTTTTATGGAAATCGGGAATGGTAAGGTTAAGAAATTGATTTCTCTGAAATTGAATTGCTTATAGGGAACTAGCCTCGAGACAGTATAATTCGGGGGGTTTTCTCAATTATATTTCTTCTACTTATAATAAACCCAAATAGCATCCAGACATCCAGACAGACAGAGATCCAGACAGGCTTTCAGCTTTATTATTAGTAAAGATTATTTGAATAGTTGCAAGAAATGCTGTATAGTTGGAGAATGGAACGGCAGGAAGGAGAAGCTTTGTCCTTCAAAATAGTTGCTTTTTTATTCAACAAAGAATGCAAATGTAATGTTATTTGGTTTCAAACCAACTTGTGTTTTGGTAAGCCCCCCCCCCCCTCTAACCTCAAAGTGAGCTCTCTTTCGAACTGTTTTCTAATAAAAGCACTGGTTACAAGCCAATATTTGTATTTATGATAAAGGACGTAAAAAAATAATTTAACTAATTCTACGTAATTTCTACGTAAGAAACTAATTTAGAAAATTTAAAAGTAAAAAAAAAAGCAATGATAGAGAGAGGAAAAAAGAGGATCGGAGTTAAAATAGTGTCCAAAAAAAGTTTGTAATGTATATTTTAAAAATATTTTTAAGGACGTAGAAGAATATAATAATACACACAACAAGACGTTTTTCAGAACTAAACAAACTTACTTCGCGTACCTAAAATGCTCACTTTTCTAACATGCGCCAAAGCTATCTCTGAGGTTGTAAATTATTTCAAACTTACCTTGATGCAAATCAAATTAAAAAAAAAAAAAAAAATATGGAAACAAACCCAGGGGAAAAGGGGGCACATGTGAACATTTTTTTTTTCTTTTCTTAATTTTTCAGAAAATGCTTTCAATTTCTCACAGGAAAATGCTCCCCATGATTGAAGTCTTTCTTTTGTGTCATGGAATTTTTTCAGATTTTTAAAAAAATATATGCATACTTCATGGAATTGTCTTTAAAATGTCTTCAAATGTTTACATGTGCCCCTATATGGGGCGCATGCAGAGGCGTAGCTACACTTTTTGCCGCCGGAGGTGGTTCCTCAATTTGCCGCACTTTGCTGGGAAATAGTTGACACATCAAAGAGTCAAAAGTATTGTACCTAATAAGATTTTAAAAACAAGAAAAGAGACTTTTTTCCCTTCTTATTTTTTCTTGCAAGGA
The DNA here is from genome assembly GCF_026930045.1 of Uloborus diversus. Classification (NCBI taxonomy): domain Eukaryota; kingdom Metazoa; phylum Arthropoda; class Arachnida; order Araneae; family Uloboridae; genus Uloborus; species Uloborus diversus. The sequence goes on along the minus strand of NC_072736.1, from coordinate 94,153,338 downwards.
GAAAAAAGTAATTTAGAGCCCCGTGGAAACATTTTCAAAAGTTAAGTCAAAATTCGGAATTTTAAGCAATTTTCCGTAACGATGCTTGGAAAAGATGCTTGGAGCTTCCTCCAGACTTTTTCTTTTGTTTTCAATGTTAAAATTAGTTTTATGCATTCTTTGGTGACGTTAAAGAGTCATGACTTCTCAACAAAAATCTCCAAAACTGAAGTGTTATAAAAGCAATTTTAGGTTATCTTTAGACATGTGAAGATATTGTGGAAGGTTCGGGGGCGCTGTCCGGAAAGCTTTTCAGCAAAACTGAAAAACACGTAAAAGTAGGTTGTATCTAGTGGTGCAAAGGTCGCTCCTAACTCCAACAAAGACTGGATATTCCTGCCGAAATATTTTCAAACTTGAAATCAATTTTAGTCTTTCTTTGATGACGTTGAAGAGAATAGGGAACGTTCAGCAGCTCTCTGGAAGTTTTTCTATGATGAAGTTTCAAAAACGCAATTGTAGGCTATCTTCGACGGCATAAGTTTCCAAATGTTTCCAAAAATGTTAAAAAGTCAGATGGTTTTTCCGTCTCTCCTTGACACTTTTTACTTTCTTCTATATCTAATATATAGAAGAAAGTATTGGATTCGTGCAAATTTTCGAATTTCGAATTTTGACGGATTCGAACGTTTTGAGGTGTGCTGAGTTCATTTCGACTATTTTTGGAAAATGTCTGTCTGTCTGTGTGTGTGTGTATGTGTGTCACGTCTGTGTGTGACCAGTTTTTTGTGGCCGCTCTACAGCAAAAACTACCGCATGAAATCGAACGAAATTTGGTACACATATGTGCCCGTATGTGAACTTGTGCCCATTAGTTTTTGGCGCGAATTCCTCCAAGGGGGGTGGAGCAATGGGACGTTTTTTGAGTTACGCGTGCTTGCTATTCCTCAGGAAGTAACTGGCGGAATCAAACAAAATTTGGTCCATATACTGCCATTAACAGGAGCAGGTGCTGATTCAATTTTTGTGTCAATAACTCAAAGGGGGGTTGAGCTATAGAACGTTTTTTGTCGTCAATTGTGACTGCTGTATCTCAAAAAATAACGAACGGAATCAAACAAAAATTTTTTGACAAGTAGCCCTTAGTGGGTATAAGAGCTGATTTTGTTTTGGTGTCAACAGCTAAAAAGGGGGTAGCGCAATCGCCCGTTCTTTTTTTCCATTGTGAGTGCCCTATCTCAAGAAGTAATGCTACGTTCTGGTTGAAATTTGGAATATATGTGAATCCATACGTAAACAGGCTTTGGTTCAATTTTGACTCCAATCGCTCCAAGAGGTGTTGATTTTTTTTTTTTTTTTTTTTTTGCGAATAAAAATAGTTTTATTAATGCAACAATAAGAAAGATAAATCGTAATAGATTGTCGTCTGCGTATTTCTCGTGATTTTAATTGTATGGAAATGATCGGAAATATTATCTCAATGATTTAAAATTTTTAACTGTTGCCACTAATGTTTGTTAATAAATAAAATATTTGTAATCAATTCAAGTAAGGCTTTTAAAGTAACTTTCAATTTTCGCTCTTTGTTTTGTTTTTACAATAATTCAGACATTTGGATGGTCGTCAAGTTTTTGCATGTGTAATTTTGTTTCTGTTAGGAATATTGCTTCCTCGTCAAGCATGGGGAGGGATCAGAAAAAGGAAAAATATAGAAGAAAGTTTCGTGATGGCCACAACATACTAGTTGAAAATGATGTCCTAAAAACGTGACTTCAACCGTTGTTTGACGGACAACGTTATGAGAGATAGTTCAGATGATTTGTTTGGGGTAGGAAGTTTGGGAGAGAATTTGGTTTCTCAAAAGGGAGTCATAACTCCCTTTTGGATCCGTGCTTGAACGATGAGCGACTCACCTATTGTTGACAAACTCAGAAGTTGCCACCCAGAGTACGAGCTCACCCCTTCCCCTTGATCCGGTACAGCTATATTACCAAATTTGGATGGTTCTCTTTTTTACTAATAGAGGTCGAAATGTGAAAGTCTTAGCCTAGAGATCATTTTACTAATTAAAAACCTTTCCTTAAAATGAGCGACTAAAGATGAAACTTGTTGTATAAAGGAATTAGTTGATACACTGGCCTCAAAAAGTTAAGGTACAACATTTTTTTTAAAGCTCACCATAAAAAAACTGGCAGTATCAATAAAATGCATAAATGGTATGAATGATAATAACGAAATTTAAAACCATTTATCAAAAAAAGGTTGCTACCACTTTTATTTTATGGAAAAGAACATATTTTCACAAGTGAGAAAAATAATGCTAATATCAAACTTTCGTACTTTTTTGTGTAAGTTGTGTTGATTTTCAACTGTTGTTGGCAGTTTTAGTGACAACAGTCAGTAGAGCTTAGAAAATGTCTCAGAGACGTCTCTGTCAACTTTTAAATTCAGTCCTCATGTTCGCATACACAGTTAATACAGAAACACTTTTTGCGCCCGGAGGAGAAGGGGGAGAATCCACGTTCTCATGTTTCTTTGTTTGAAGCTTTGTAAGTACTTTTGTAAGTGATGTAGAAGATAAATCATAAAACATGTATGTGATGATAGATGTTTCGAAGATATCAGGAACGCAGAATTCTTTTGTTTTTATTGAAATAATTAATTTTGCAAGTACAATGCTGTGCTGTAAGCTGCGCATTCAATTTTGTTTAAATTTATCACTTGTACCCCATAAGAGTAATGCAAATGAAACGGCCGACTACTGGGCTCATACATGGCCGAGCGCTGGATTTCTGTAGCCGACTACTGGAGCATTTTCTCGTATTAACAATAAGTTAGTTTTTGAAGTAAAAGTATTTTACTTTTTTATTAAGTTAAGAAACAATTTAGTGAATTATTATCAGAGAGGTATAGACTAAAGTCTTACAATGTTTTTGTGGTTGTGTTGATTGCTGAAATTTATATTTTTACAAAAAACAGCAATAGCTCTCTTAAATGGCCGACTACTGGAACTCTTACCCTATCATCAATTTTCTTTTATGAAAATATAAAGCTATGTTAACATAAAAAAAATTTCAAAATACATAAATTTTAAGTGCAATTTTCGACATATTTAGCTTATACTCCGCTTTGCTCCAATCGTAGTTTGTTTGACGCATTCTTATTTTTAATCTAAACTCAAAGTGTTTAAAAACATTTTAGATATCTGCATTTCCGATATTTTTCAGCCGTAAATGTATAAGTATACTATATAGTATAAGTACCTTATACATAGTTTCAGTTAAGGCACGTGTTGAAAAAAAGAATAAAAGTGTTTTTTTTTTTTTTTGGCAAGAAAGGTAACTTGAGATAAATCAAATATTTATGCTCCATCACCGAACGTTTGATGTGGGGAATAGAATACAACAATCTTCTGTTGAGCAAACATTGATTCAAGAGTTTTGACTCAAACAGTAACGAGAAGTTTGTGAGCACACAAATACTATTAAACGAAGAAGACTTCTTAGTGTAAACTTAATCTTCAAAAAGGCTTAGTTGCTGACTCGAAAAAATGCTCTTGTTTTTTTTTTTTTTTTTTTTTTTTTTTTTTTTCTTTTTTTTTATGATGGCTACATGTATGATATAAAAATAAGTATTAAACAAATAAGGAATAAGGAATAAAAGCCAATTTGTATGCTATGTGTATTGTGAAATGAATCATCTTTATTTCCTTTTAGAAATATTTACTCTAAAATAAATTTTTTTAGCATCATAGTAGCGTAAAAAAATATTAAAAATAATTCAAACAAAGACAATCTTCAGTAAGTTACCGCCTTATAGCCAGGGCTAAGGCAGAAATACATGAAATACACCGCCAACTCAGTCAATTCCAGCGAAGGACTGCTAATTCGTGCTTATTAGCATCAGCCCGGCATAGGAGTGACTGAGCTGGAGTTGGAAAACCTCTTAAGGAAGCCAAGAGAGCCAAACAAACTGGTAGCTAATACAGAGTTAGCACTTACTCTGTCTGGTAAGGGCTAATTCTGTATTAGCTACCAGTTTGTTTGACTCTCTTGGCTTCCTTAAGATGTTTTCCACCTCCAGCTCAGTTATTCCTATGCCGGGCTGATGATTGCAGTCTTCGGCTGGAATTGTCTGAGCTGGCGGTGTATTTCATGAAAGACAATTGTGATGGCTGTAATGTCCATTAAGACATCAAGTCTGATATGATATTTTCCTTAAAAAATATAAAAATCTTCTAGAAAGAAATCCGAAAAACATATGCGTGTGTGTTATTGTTGCAATGGTTTAGCAATTAACAAGAGAATGTGAAAATTATATTTTCAATAACTTCAATGAATTCAAATAATTAGTTACTTTGATAGTTATCCCACTTTTCATGGCACAAATTAAAATTTGTAAGCTGTAATAGAGATTAAAACGTCTTTAAATGCAAAACAATATTTTTCGCGTTTACCCTTTCTTATCTCAACTTCAAACTTTTCTCTATTTTCTGATTCACTTTTTTCAATCCAAGACTCAATGAAGTATTGATTTGGTTTCATTTCGCTTTAGAAACAAAAAGAAACGATGACGGAAGAAGAAAGTTTGGGACAGGTTGAGTGAAAAAAGTAGTGAAATCCAATTAGCGTTAAGAAAAAAAAAAAAGGTGTACCAGAATGAAAAAAATCTTTGGCAGCTGACAAGCAACATCATTCAAATGCTTAGCCATACAATTTTGAGAAAAACACGTAAGAAAACACACGTTAAAAATTAATCAAACAATTATCGAATTCACAAACAAAAAACAGTTCATTAAACTCTAGTTAAAATTTTATATATTTTATTATATTGTCAAAATCATATGTTATTTATCATTACTATTATACAAATACATCCTGTACAATAAACTATAAGTAGTTTCCACCAGTATAGTTTGCGTAATTATGCAAACTATTTAGATTTTGATTATTTTTATTGTAGTATTTTGCGGTAGACATGTTTATTTATTTATTTAGTTATTTATTATTTTTTTTAATTTTATTTTTATTTATTTTATTATTATTATTATTTTTTTTTTTTTTTTGATTTTCACGTTATTACTTTTTTCTTGCACACTTCAGTAGCATTCACATTCGTAATTATTATACGTACATTGGGATAAAGGAACCTATCAAACTTATAAAATTCGAAAATTATACATCAAAACTAATTTTTTACACTTCTGTGGAAAGGAAACTGTTTTTGATTGCGTCCATGAATCAAAATGTAATAAAATAATTTGCGTAGCCATGGTACATTTAAAAACATTGTTAGAAACAGGATACAAGGTTTTTTTCATCTAAGCCGAAAGTAAAATATTTTGTTTCGTGGACAAAGCAAAGTAAAATTTCAACTTTACCCATCAAGTCTGATGCTATTTTTGTTTTCAGAATCAACTAATTTCTTTTTTTCGCTGTTTGTTTGACATTATTTTTAACCCTAGCGTCAATGACCAAACTTTTCCCTTACTTTCAATAACCGGGTACCCATTTTGAGTTCCGAAGATTTAGAGCAGAAAAATAATTTTTTTTCTGACACCTCTTCTATTTAATTGAAACGTTTTCTTCCACTCTCATCTGGGGAAGTTTGTGTATCCTGTTTTTACTAAAAAACGAAATGGTTTCTTGTTTTCCAGCGTTTTATTTTTACGTTACACGCTAAATTGTCTGTTAGAAACAAATGTGTTTCTCCAGTTTTTTCGTAATACTGGATGTATTAGATTTTACACTTTGGTATTTTATAGTGAATTCGTAGTAGTTTATTTATTTATACCAGTGATGTTCAACTTTTTCCCGCGGACCACATGAGGCCCGCGAAGCTCATACCATATACACATAGGCCTGGTGTACCAAAAAACATTAACAGTAATTTTATCCTCACTATCATTTGCTCAACCTTTGCTGTCATGCCATCTGCTGACATTCGTAGGTATACTCAACAAAAAAAAAAGAACGAAAGAAAAAAAAAGAAAAGAAAAAAAGGAGATAATATATTCCATCTGACATATTATTGTCTACATATTGAGAGAAACGGAGTTCCTAATTTGGTATTACTGATGATGTAACAATATGTTCGTACATCAACAAAAAGAGAAAAGGCCGTAATATCGTTTTCCACTTCACATCATAACAAAAGAAGTTCTGGAGCAACCAAAAGTCACAACTATTTCGTTTTATAACAAAACAAAATGTAGCGTTGACACGACTGATCAAATTTTGATAATTTCGAAGCATTTGATCGAATGGTGAAAACCAACGGGTGTAGTGCCCTGTGAAATATAATTATGAGTATAGTACTTAATTTAATTTTAAATCTTAATTATATCTGTAAATGTAATATGAATACATGCAAATTATACGGAAAATTTCTTAGCGTCTACGATCTGCAGTGTGACTCGTGTGTAATTGCAATGTTTTCAAGTGTTTATTAAGTTTTATTTATTTTCCTTTTTTTACAGAGCGAAAAATTTTTCGGACATGGGAAGCGAGTCCAATTCTTCGGTTTTACACCAGAAAATAAGTAAAAAAATTGAAAAAAGAATCTTTATCGAAAAAAAATCGTTTCTGAGAATTTTTTAGTTTTTTGGGGGGGGTGGGTGGGGGGGACGCGCTTGAGTGTCCCAACTTGCTACAAATAATCATGCTTTTAAACTATACTCTTCTCTAACCCTTCAGAACAAAAATAATGGTGAATACAATGCTATTTTCCTTATCAAATATAAATAATTAATATGTAATTGCCGAAAGCGTTATACAATTTGGGGGCGCGATGCCGAAGGGGGAAGGGGGAGAAAACGGTGGTCATAATTTGATTCAAAGGCTCATTTTACATGAGAATCATCAAAAATTGGTGTCAGAAGCATTTTGAAGGGGTACTTTTCGACGTGCAGTGCAATGGGTACCCGGTTACCTGGTTATTGAATCTAAGTATAAAAATTTTAAAGGCTAAAAAACTCCCCCCAAAATTTTTTTTGAAAACACGGTTACAACTTTCTTTAGTTCAGATTCATGTAAATAACAAGGATTAAAAGCAATTTTAAAAAGACCTTGTTACAAAGGGTAAAAATTATGATAAAAATCGCAAAAAGGTACCCGGGTACCGGTCATTGACGCTAGGGTTAAGTTTTAAAAACAAATACTGATATACTTCTGAGAATATTGAATTTTGCAATAAATAATACAAGCATTTTTGAAGAATACACGCGAAATTGGAGGAACTTAAAAGTTAAAACAGAATAAAAAGCATGATCAACGAACTAACTCATCAACAAAAAATAAAAAACTAAAGAGCATTGTCTTTAAAGTTTATAACAATTTCTTAAAATAACATACTGGATAAGCATATATTTATTCTATGCAAAAACATTTAAGAAGTTTCATTAAACTGAGTAAATTTTTTTCTTCAACATATTTATTCGAACAAGTGTTTGGATTCGTGCTTAATTTTTGTTCTTCTTGCATCACTCATAAAACTTCTAAAATTAAACTTTAACTCCACTTTCATGGATAAAAAAAATTCTTTTTTTTTTTTTTTTGGAAAACTTTTAATAATCCTTTCCTAAGAGCGTAACTTCGGCAGCAGAGCTATTTCTAAAACGTAATCTTTTAAAGTACTAAGTTTACCTTAAGACTTTACTCCAAGATGTATTAAAATCTTTTGCAATGTAATTTAAAATGTTCATGTTCTGTTTTTTCCGTCTTAATCTGAACGTTCCACATGCCACGGCTTAACTTAGAGCATGATTTAAAGAACTAATCTCTTTTTGTCAGTTATTGCTTGTTGTTTTACTAGGCTGTCTTAAATTTCCAGCAAGCACTTGCTAAGTATTAAACTTTTCTATAAGAAATAAAAAAACTTTAAAGATCTAATATACTTCCTGAAAATCTCTTAATTTTGAAATTATTTCTTTTTGTGAAAGCAGCTTAAATAGATCTGGGCATTTTGATGTTGTTTTAACATAGTTTATATACAAATCCAAGCAATATCCGAAGGTAGTATGAACTATATTTGATGTAAATCTTTTATTAACGAAGTATCATTAAACCACAGTGAAATTACTTTTTTGCAACAGTGGCAAAGTGAAACGTCAGTTTAAAAGAAAATCGAGCTGAAAATAGGAATGTCAATCAACTAAATAAAATTGATAAGCTTAAATTTCAAACATCAATCTTGATTAACGTTAAATATAACTGGAAAGTAGATTTAAATACTGAAAATTTTAACCTCTTTAAAGTTAAAAAAATATTTAGATTATTTATGTCAATAAAAGTTCTTAACTTATGAAATTCTGGAGCACAAACACTCGATATCCTTGCGCTTTATGAATAATTTTTCATTTTGGCTAATCACACAGCGATTACACTGAGATCACACTGTACAGTTTCTTTACAATAAAGATGATTATATAAAATTTTGTGAAACTTAAAAATGGACTCCCATTTTTTTTTTTGGGGGGGGACACCCTACGGCACGTAAAGACTCAGATGAATTTCTGAAACTAGATGCAGCAGCTGCATTCATTCTCAATGCAGTAAGCCACCACACTCTTTTTTGGAGATTAATAATGGTGGTTTTGGATCGGTTGCTGAGTTTGGCGCGATAATCGTCAAATTTTGGTTACATGGGGAAAGTCGAAAACCATTAGCACCCGTTCTTTAGCGTCAAAAAATGGCCGATAGTTGTTGATACAGCAATATGTTATATTCAGTAAATTACCGCCCAATAGCCAGGGGTAAAGCAGAAATACTTGAAATACACCTCCAGCTCAGTCATTTCCAGCCGAGGACTGCAGTTTCGTGCTTATTAGCACTCATGAGCCCGGCATGAGTGACTGAGCTGGAGATGGAAAACCTCCAGCTGCTCAGTCACTTTTCTATGCCGGGCTGATGAGTGCTAATAAGCACGAAACTGCAGTCCTCGGCTTAAAATGACTGAGCTGGCGGTGTATTTCATGTACAGCAATATGTTGTCTAAATATTCCCTATAGCCGAAATTTTGCCTTTTCCAAAAACTCTGGATTAGAACCTTACTTCAAACTGATGCAGTATTGACTCGAAAGAATATTAGTTTAGTTTCTAGTCTTTAAAATAATGTGAATTTAAACCAACACCCTTTCCATATTGCAAGCAGTAATAACAGTTTTAGCAATAAATCAGTGACAGGGGGAAGTAAAAAGATTTAAACATTTTAAAGTTTTGAGTAAATCGGCTTTTAACTTCCGATCCTAGGTCGACTTTTATTGAAAAGGTTTAGTACCGTCCCAAGATAGAGGAGAGGTTCTCCTACTATTTCTACAAATTATCTCTGAGTTTATAATGTAAACACCTCCTTTTGCGTACAACTGCTTCAAATGATCTTCATCAAAAATTAACAGGAACGCAAAATTTGGTAAAACTTTCTGTGAAAAAAAAACTGCACACAAATTTCCTCGAAACAAATCTTTTTAAACACATATAAACATATATCAAATAAAATGACACATATCCGAATGGAATCTCGACAAGGCGTATGACAGCCACACGGTGACAATACATACTCTGAAAGTCACGCAACAGCAGAAGATAAACGATTCGGAACGAAATGCCTGGTTGTAGGGGCTGGTTTCTTATTTCTGAATAACAAGTGGAATGCCAAATGAGATATGTTTACTTACAAACCTTTTTTCGATGCAGAAGAAAAATCGTAATATTTAGTTCTTTGTAGATAAAAGTATCTCCAAGAATTCCATGAGTGATCAATGCTTTTGTTGTAGCTAGTTTTTCAGCAAAATAGTTTCTAGTTTATATGCAATACTTGCAAAATTTACCGGAAATAAATCCGATTTGTAAAATATTATTTTTGCTGTAACTGTAATGTTTGTAAAGATCAAATATTAGAACGCTATTTACTGAAATATTGATTGCAGTTACATTTATGGATCAAAAGTAGCTCTCCTTCAGTAAGCGTACTTAAGTGGGTACCGCAGATTATTTGAAAAAATTCGAAGACGTATATCAGAGTGTGTTTCTTTAGCATCTAAATTAGTGCAACTGTTTGACAATCTGGCCAAAATTGTCAACAAATTTTGCATATAAATCGTAAAAAATCAGAAAAAAAACATCCAAGTTAAAATTTAGCTTCTATTTACGAATGTCAGCAGTTTTAACAAATAGAGGCGATTTGGTCTAATAAAGAACACGAGTCCCCTGTATGGCCAACTCTTAAAAAAAGCATAATGCCACTTTAAAAAAAAATTCTTTACTGTCAATATGCAGACATATTAAACGACATTTTTGTAAACGAAAAACATTATCAAAAATTCCATATTTTTAATAAACTAAGTAGTTGTAAATTCCATACTATTAATTCCAAATTTCAATCGTCACAATCGAAGTATTGATAATTCGATATTTTCCAACGCGCAGATTGTGCTCATATAGGCAGCATATGGCTACACATGATCATATCCTCCACCCGATATTTAGGTTACGTGTGTTAATATGGAAATTGAAGTCCTAAAAATTCAATCAAGGCTGTATTGAACTATAATCTACTTTTCTAGGGTTATCAAATCACTGGAAAAAAATAACAGTAGACTGGATGAATTCATTGACTACATAAATTAAGCTTTCTAGAACAGTTAACAACGAAAAACTAAATATTTTTGCAAGGTAATATCTGACAATGTTGACAACTATTTTGTAATAACTATTGATACACTTTTGCCTGTTCATAACAAACTGCTGATTGACAACGTTTCACCTTTCATCATCAGCAAGGAGTTCTGGTGACGATAAAAACACGAGCAGGCGAATACTTGCAATCCCATATAGAACGAGCTGATGTGTGCATCACATGACTTCCTTTTACTCCAATTTAATGTAATTTCCCCATTATTGGCAATTTCAATGCCAATAATGGTTCTTAAATTTTCTGTCTAGAAAGATTATTTTATCGGGAAAATTTTACAGCGGTTTCCCCCCGAAAAACTGTTTTAATATTCTAAAGCTAATTAATTGCAATGTATATGTTATTAGAAAACAAGAGGAAAAAAATCGGTATTAAAACTAGTTAACTGCCATTCATTCTAAATGTTCTTTCCTAGAGAACTGATAAATATTTGAACAGTTACAGTGTTAAAGTATAGTAAAATATCAGATTATTTACATTACAACAATGTTATAGATTCAAGAGTAGAAATAAAACTTCAAACACGTGTTTTGAGATTACAGGAAAATATTTTTTCAACTCAACGTTTGAGACCTGTTAGTTAAAAAAAATGCATTTTCTAAAATCAAAGACCCAAACATAAAGTCTGGGAAAACTGAAAAAGAATTCACTGTGTTGCCACGAAGTTTGACTCAAAGTTACGAGGCGTGTTTTTAAAGTAAGTTCCGTTTTGATATAAAAAAAGAACGAGTGCAGATAGAGCAAAGAAATTTATTGCACAAAAATCTACCACCCTTACGCTATTTTTCGACATTGCTCCCGTGATTTTCCAAGCATTTGTCATAGCGTGGTACAGGTTTTTGTATACCTATTCGTACAAAGTTACCGCCCGTTTAGTCAACCATGAGGACTCTTACAGGGCTTTGGCTGGGGCGTTTTTGAACATTTTCTGGTGTGCCCTCACCTCGCCCGCAGCATCTTTCATTTGTTTCGGCATCCAAAGTCTTTCCAAGGTGGTCTGTAGCACAACAGCAATAATGAGCTCAGAGAACATGTTATCCCATGGCTGACTACACAGGCGGCAATTTTCTATGAATAGGTATACAAAAACCTGTACCACGCTATGACAAATGTTTGGAAAATCACGGGAGGAATGTCAAAAAATAGCGTAAGGATGGTAGATTTTGTGCAATAAATTTCTTTGCTCTATCTGCACTCGTTCTTTTTTTATATCAAAACGGAACTTACTTTAAAAATTCGCCTCGTATATTTACAATGGAGGAAAGAACATAGAAACACAACAGCATTCAAAAGGTTTTAATGCGAATCAAGAAACAAGTTATATCAATCGGTGTTAAATTATGAAACGGAGAAAAAGGATTTATTTTGGGAAAAGCCTGTCTAATATGGAGTGTGAAAATCGTGCACTGCTGTACTAGATTCACAACGAGCTTTCGTACTATTTCTGAGGATGTCTATAAACGCTTAGGGCAACAAAGACCAATTCCAAAAGTGCATCTTTCAACTGTTGGTTTTTTTAGAGGGGGGTTACGCTATGCAATGGACCTTCCTAGACCATCCCTAACATGTTCAATAGGATTGAGATCCGGAGACCTCGGGAGCCAGTCCATAAGTCGAATATTTTCTTCTTCATTATTGTGATCTTAATTTTGGACACTAGTAATAGTTTATGCGATGAAGCAAATATCAAAGATAATAGGTTTTTTAAAAAGTATATTGTGCAAGAAATGATAATAGTATTGGAACGAAATTGTCCAGAACAGATCATAAATCAGTATCGAGAGAGAGAGAGAGCTGTTGTTGACTTGTGCCAGCTAGGTTGGCAGGTCTGGGGGCACTGCTTCACTTTTCCAACTGTACCGTAATTTGGTTTGAAGTCCAACTTCCACACAACACACATATCATAAGGACCTGTGTATAGGTCAGGCAATCACCCATTCGTATCACAACAATACATTAACTCTAAGAAAGGACATGGACAAGAGTTCCAGAAAGTAAATCCATGCCCGTGCTGAGCCTCAAACACGGGACTTCCTCATCGCAGTCAGACTCCTTTGATCACTAAAGCGTCCGGCTATTGCCCAGAGTTTGGCTCCTTTACCACAGGTGAGAGTGGGGGTAATACAGCTCATTGGCACTTGTTGAAGAGTATCAATTTGAGGTGAGCAGTAAATCGTTAGTATTTGGATGAGGTGTGGCCATTCACTACTTTTTTTGTGCATTGAACACTATAGCACTGATGAGGAAGTTCCTTTTTTTTTCTTTTTCAAACAGCTATTTACTGCTTTTTCTAAACAACCTGTGCTTGATTCACGATGTTTTTCCCCCCGTATATATCGTGTTTTGGAAAAATCAGTTTTGATCATTTTTAATTCAATAGCTTTTTTGCTATTTTTTTTTTCTCTTTTGCTGCATAGCTGGAAAAATAAATTTCGTTTCATAGAAAAAAAATATTAATATATATATATATATATATATATATATATATATATATATATATATATATCAAAAAGGTACAATGTTATACTTTATGTAAATAAAGATGATCTAGCAAAAGATATTAATTCGATTGTTTTCTCGTTTTCATGAGAGATACAGTTCGTCATATTTTTCTCTTCGGTATTTTTGCAATGAGTGCGTACCCCTACTTTCTAAGAAACGAAAGAACTAAGAGCAAAAAAGGAATTAACCCTCAAAATAGAACATCACCAGGTGACAAGAGATGTCTTGTCATCAATAATGGATGAGGAAATTTTGTGTTGATCAAATTACTCGGACGTGAAAAAACATTTTTTCTGCGAGATTACTCGAAGAGTTTTCTATGTGTTCGCTCAAAAAAGAAAAAAAATCTCAGATTCAAATGAAAACAAAATCTTGGTTTGCTTTTCCCTAGCTCATTGATAAAGCATTTTTTTTTCAGCATTGTATGGAAATGCGGTAAACTTTTTGTACAAGTACTGAGTATTCAATATTTTTGGAAATATTTTTTTAATTCTGAGATATGAATAGTTAAATAGCTTGTTTATAGCAAAGAAGTTAATATATTTTTACTTTTATGCAATGAATTTGTTCTACGATCAAAGTTTATGCTACTTAAATATTACTACTACCGAACCTCGATATAAAGTCACCCTTTGGGACTTAATCCTTATAAACTGACCTTATAAGCGGGGTGACTTTATAACCGAACAATATAGATTTTATACCATGTGTTTAAGGTATAAACATGCATATACATTAATTCTTTTTAAAATTTAAAACGTCAAAATTATCAGTATTTAGGTTATAATAGTTTAATATATTTGAACCAATAACAGCTTTTGGAATCGGTAAGAAATTTTAAAAAATAACTTTTTAGAACTTTCATGTAGAGTAAAACTGCTAACAAATATGCCTAAGCAGAGAACTGATGTGCAACTTATCTAACTTAAAAATTATCTTTAATATTGAACTGATAGGTTTTTTTCTTTAATTTAAGCACAATGGTTTTCTAAGTGTTCTCTGAAGGTTCGCAGCTTTGGCTTCTCATGATTGTAAAAACGTACACTCTGAATGACATCGTTATTACTTTATACTTTAGTGTCATTGTCCTATTACTCACTTTCTACTGCATTCGGTGCAATACATGCTACGTTAATAGGAATACGGCTTTTCACTTTGTAAGGATCGTATATCGCGGACAATTCTTGGAAGTGACTCTATTAAGCACTGAAATCATTTAAAGAAATCAGACAGAAGTGACCTTATAAGCGATTAATGTATTAAGACTTGACCACATATCCGATAAGACATAACATAGAATTCCTATTCAATGAGCCGGAAATTTAGAAAAGTGACCTTATATGCGAAGTGACCTCATAAGCGAGTGAGCTTATATCAAGGTCTGACTGTATATACTATAACTCATATGAAACTCATATTTATATCCGTGAAAAAAAAACATTTTAGTAAAACCCACTTGATTGAACCCATTTGAAGGAACTATTTTTAATTGCTTTTAAGGGAGAAATAATTTCAATATTATACATACACAGTAATGCTAGAAAAGGGATGTGAGCATTTGATATTTGACGGTTTTACTGTTTAAATGTGCCATTTTTTTCTGGGGAATGTGTTGCTCATTGACGAACGGGTCTAAATACCCGACTCCTTTAAATGAATGGTGAATTATCATCTGAAAAAAAACGTTCTTTTGAACGATGATCGGTTTCGAATATTGTCCTGATTCACTGATAACTCCTTCCATACTTCGTTCTATTTTCCAATTAAGTTTTAAAAATTGTACTTAAAGTACATTTGTTTCAATTCCTCCGTTCGTTCATTTTTATTTTAATGTTATTTAAGTTGTTCTATACATTGAAATATATTTTTAGTTGCTTTTCTTTTCTATTTTATTGTAAAGCATTCGGCATCACTTACTTTTAATCTTTACGTCACAGACATGTTTACGCCGATTAGCTGATGAAGCAAATCTTGTCTCTTATAGCCTACTTTCTGGGTGTTTAATTATTTGTGATTCAACTAATTTATGTTTTTATTATTACTTACTTTTAATAATATTAAATACACTTTTTTTAGAGTTAAATACCTTTTTTGAACTCAACGAAGCCGTTCAGAAAGGAGCGTGTGAAACGTATGGGTAAAAACATTGATTATCTCTCTGATGAATGGATAACCAATAACATTGACCATGCCTAATTGTCTATGTTTTTTGCGGAATATGTTCACATAGAGAAAAATAAGAAAGAAAAATATCCGACCTTTTGCCAAAAAAAAAATGTTAAATAGATTTTTTTTTCGCAAATTGAAAACATATGATTAACATGCAACTAAAAGTAAAAGTTCAAAGGTGTCCCAAGTCCAAATATAGCCACTTGACTGCACCAAAACACAGGCATTTGACTAAACCATTAGCTTATAGTTTGGACAATTATCGTCTTTGTACTAATCTAGGAAGCAAGAATGGATTCTTCTACTTTGGGTTTTTGAAATTTGTAAAAAAAAAAATTTTTTAAGCTTAGTTTGATTCAAGACAAGTCATCAGTTTAAAAGCTATTTCAAAAGTTTTTTTTTTTTACATATTTATTCAAAATTGTTCTTAAATTCGAGTATACAAACTTGCAACTTTAGAGCAGCTTTCTGTAAGTGTAAGCTTTTCTCTATTAATGGGCAATGCATTTATGTAGCATCGACACTGAATACCGATTGTTTAAAAACCTAGATATTTAACATGTAAATCTGTTTTAAATCTCAAAAATTTTTACTAGAAATAAATTGTAAAATGAAAGAAAATTGCAGATTTATTTTTCTTTTTGAAATCTAATGACTTTTTTCCTAGCTTGGCTCACACTAAAAAGTAAGAAAGAAAATAAGTACATGATTTCCTGATTACAACTCAAAAATTGAATTTAATCCTAATATCTTCATGTATAAGTTACTTTTAAAGCAGCCAATGAAATGTAAATTAGACGTTTGAGAGTAG